>NC_080432.1:24941800-25272086 GCF_028018845.1 Melospiza georgiana | reverse complement strand
TTTTCAAAAAATCAAACCAAACCAAGCCCCACAACAACAAAAGACACAAAACAAAAAAACAGAGGCATGCAGGGCTTCTTCAGCCAAATGCAACAATCCCTGAACAGGAAACTGCCACAATAATAAATACAGCCCAGGAGGGTGACCCCACCAACCTGCCAGAGGAGTCCTAGCACAAAAGAGCTTTTATACTCATATGAGTGTACAGTTGACTGATATTTCAGTGCATATGTGAGGGAAAAATAAATTAAAATAAAATAAAAAATAATTAGAAAAAAACCCCCACCCAACAAATCATGTGGCTGCCAGACTCACATCACTGCTTACCCAGACCATCCACTCCCTATCATCATTTCACCATCATTTCCCATTTCTCCCCCTAATTCCCCATTCGCTGTAGTTCCTCCTACTTATTTTTCTGCTCTCTTCTGAGGAATCCAGGACACTGACATCTCTTCCCTCCTCTCAGCCTACCTTCTTCATATTGTATGTCTGAGCCACATACAACTTTTATAAGCTGAGAACATTTCCCTGCAGAGGAATCAGTAAGATACCTCACAGAATACGTACATTTTCTGCCCATTTTTGTATCTGTTAGAGAGAAAAAAAATGAAAATTTATATTAACTAACTCACTTCATAGAAGTTGGCATTTTGCTATTAAAAGCTTCACATAGAATTACTAACAAAAGCACTTGGTCATTCACTTTCCATATCTCCATTTGATGTTACAGCTTATGTTTGAGAAACCAGTTCCATCTCCAGCCTCAAGACAACTCCTGCCTCCCCAACACTGAACCTGTGAATGCAGTTTTGCCAATAAATTGTCAATGACACTGCCACTGCCACAACCAGCTGCTGAAAACCCCTCGTGTTCTCCACTTGCTGCACATTTGTTTCAGTTTCTTTACTCACAAGCCTCAGCACATGCCATACTTGAGATGCAAAAGGTGAAATCAGATTCCCCATGGTGTCATTACCATGAAGGGTAAACTTGAATAAACTGAGACATTGAGACATCATGAAGACACACTGAGCCAGAGCCCAGGAAGAAGGAAAAGGAGACATATAAGAACTAGCTGATTTCATAAAAGTGCAGAAAAGAGGAAAGGCAAAAGCAGAATTTCCTTTCTACTTGAAACACTCCCTGCATGACATTCAGCTCTCCTGCATGACAAATTTCCCAGATAATTTAAGCAAGTGTAAGGATTTCTTTCAGCACTGCCCTTTAAGACAGAGCACATTACCAAGTCTTGACTGCAACAGAGATGATGCTCTGTCACAAGAAACTTGAGAGTTAAAACAGTTCTCTCCAGAAATTTATTCTGTTACAGTTTATCAGGAAACTTTTGTAATAATGTGCTGCTTTGGGCTAAGGTAAAATTAATTTCTCCACAGTAGTACGGGCAATACTTTGGATACATGCTCGAAACAGTGTTGATAATACAGAGGTTTTCCCTCGTGCTGAGTAAGAATCAAGGCTTTCTCTGCTTCTCCTGTGGCTCCACACGTGAGCACAGCCGAGACAGTGACCCCAAGCGACCTAAGGGATATCCCAGACCCTGTGAAATCCCACTCAGCATATAAAGTGTGGAAAGAAGAAAGGAGAGCACGATTTTCCTCACAAGTACCCTTTTGATTCCCTCCCCCATCAGCCGGGCAGGAGTCAGCAGCGCAGTGCTTGGCTGCAGGAGAGGGTTAAACCACGACAATAAATTTGGCAGGCACCTTCTCTATCAGTAGATTTAACTGATAGAGAAATGGTAGCAGCAAATGCTCCCTCATTAACTCATCCCAGTGATAAGCAAGTTCATTTTCACCTACCACAAAACAAGCTTTGACATTAAATCAATGTTTTCTTGATTTGGCTTATTCAAGTAAGAAACGGAAAGAGCCATCAAGGAGAAAAATGGTTGTAATCACACAGACAATTAGTTAGATAAGGAATCAAACAGTAGACAGAAAAGTCTCGTTAGCTCAAATTTATGGGTCAAGGACTACGTTGATGCAAATTCACGAGAAAAAGGTACGTAGCAAAAAAAAAACCCCAAACCCGAAGTGAACCATCGTGCTCATAGCAGTGGGGATGGAGAAAGTAGAATTAGAAATTAATTTTAAAAGGAGGCAATGGTTTAAGATCAGCCTTATCGCCGCGCGGTGCCAGACACAAAGGTGGAACGGAGGATGAAAGGATCGCTGGCCGCGCTTTCAGCCCCCGCCGCCGCCGCCCCCCCGCTCGGCGTTTCTATAGTTACGCTCAGCAACAGGGCCGCCACCAAACTTGCAACGGCGATACCCCGAGAGGCGCCCAGCCGCCCGCGGAACGGGGGCAATCCCGACCCCGCACCCTCACCCCCATCGCTCCCTCGGGCTGCCGGCCCGGCCCGTGCCCGCGGGCCGTGAGGAACGAGCGCACACCGGCAGCGGCGGCAGCGCGGACCCGGCCCCGAGCCCCCGCCATTCCCACCCGCCGGAAGCGCCTCCATGCCTGGGAAGCGGGCACAGGGCCGCGACCCCGGGAAGGCCTCGCGGCCATGAGAAGCCCCCCGGCCCTCCGAGCACGGACCCCTGCCCGGAGCAGCGGCGGGGGCGGTCGCGGCCTCGCCCGCCGTAGGGGCGGGGCGGGACGGGTCCCCTCCCCCCGCCGGCAGCCTGAGGGGAGCCGCCCCCTGCCCGCCGGCCCCGCGTCCCTCACCCCGCCCGAGAAGCCGCCGCCGCCGCGCGACGCGGGGGGCTTGTCCCGCCGGCCCTCGCTCTCCTCCGCGCCGCTGTACTCGATCTCGCCTTCCTCGGCTGCGGCGCTGGGCTTCAGCCGCTTGGCCTGGCTCTCGTAGGCGCCGTCTTCCTCCTCCTCCTCCTCTTCCTCCTCGTACCGCTCTCCGGACGACGGCGACGACATGTCCGCGGGAGGGAAGGGGCTGCTGGCGGGGGAGGCGACGCGGGAGCAGGGACGGAGCCGGCGGCGGCACCGAGCCCGAGCGATGCTCTGAGCCCCGGCCCCCGCTCGCGGCCCGCCCCGCGCCGCACGCGGCCCCGCCTCCCCGCCCGCCGCAGGCGCCGCGATTGGCTCTAAGTCGAGGAGGGAACGGGCAGGCCAGGATGATTGGTCAGTGCGCATGTCCATCAGGCAACAGCGCGGTTCTATTGGGCGGAGAGCGTGCCTGTCACCGCCCTTTGGGGCCGCCTCGGCCCCGCCCCCTCGCAGCGGTGCCTGAGGGCTCGGTCGGGGGGAGGCGGCGGGAGACGCTCGGAGGGTCCCGCAGCGCCCGCCCTGCGCCCCTGGCCCCGGGGCCTCTTCCTTGCCGTTCACCGCCTCCGGCTGTCCCCGCCGCCTTTGTCTCCTTCCTAGAGCCAGCGGCTGATGGGGCAGCGCGGGACGCGGACCCCGGCGCTGCGGTCCGCCCGAGCGGCGCGGCCGGTGTGTCCCGGCTGCGAGGGCCACGGCAGCCGTGAGTTAGCAAGGTCACGGAGGCCTCGGTGAGCCGTGGGACCGCTCCACAGCACCCACACCTGCCCTCGGCCCCGAGCAAGGAGCCGGTGCCGGTTCACGTGGGCCGATGGGGGCCGGTGTCCAGCGGGTGAGAAGCAGCAGCGGCCTCGGTGCGGTCCCTGCGAGCTCGGTGGGCTGGAGCCCTGTCTGCACAGCTGGCACTGTAGGGCATGCACGTCTGCTTGCTGGCAAATGGTGGGGCTGGGCTGGTTCCTTCCTCAGGGCGATGTTGGTGAAGGTGGCCACAGGAGCCCCTGTCTGTCTGCACAGAATCATGAAACCATGGAACAGCCCGGGCTGGAAGGGAGCTGGCAAGATCATTGGCCCGACTTTTGTGGGAGGAAGACTAGATGGGATTATAGAGGACCCTGGCTGCTTGAAAACCTCCCTAGGGTGGCAGGGACCATACCAGCACATCCCCGTGTTTCAGTCATTGGTTGTTCTCACCATAAGAAAATTTATATTGTGCCTTGTTTTCTCCATGTGGTCCTTTGTGAGGAGAGCCTCCACCCTTTTGAAGCACGCTGGTATATTGAGATTAGCCTCCAGTCTCCCAGCCTTCTCTCCTCCAGGGAGATAAGATGTAACTCCTTCAGTCTTTCCTCACAGGGCAGGTTGTCCTCACCACCCTGTTTATTGGTATCAGCAACCTGGGTGAAGGTGCTTTCAAATCCATCACCCAAATCCTTGTGAAGATGGACAGTGTGGAGCCCAGTGGCAATCTCAGGGAGACCCCACTAGCAACAGGCTGCCACCCTGAGTTATAAAAACATTGGTCACGACCCTCTGAGTGCAGCCTCTTGGCCAATTTTCTACCCATCTTGGCCAATTTTCTACCCAAGCCACCTTGCAAAACACAGTCTGTGTGTTGCCACTTAGTCAAGAGAAGGAAGGCTTCCTCTTTGGTGGAAGCAGAGTGAGAAGACTTACAGTGTAGTAAGTGGCTTACAGGACTACCTAGCTGAATTCATTTCTGTGGCTGCCAAAGCCAGAGGGATGTGGAGTGGAGCCCTGCTGGAAGTAGATCAATGGAGAATGGGTATAGGATTGCTTTTTCAGTTGAGCAGCCAAATAAGAGGGAGGGAAATAATTCAGAATACAGCCAAAAAAAAAATTATTTTCTTCTTCCTTTGCTGTGTGTGTGGGGAAAAAGTAAACCCTCCCCACTTGTATCAGATATAACGTTGTTCAATCTGAAATGGTGCTTGTAAGTTTTCTGAGCTAGGAAGGAAAGCAAATGGTGTGCTGTTTACTCATTTTCAGTTATCCTGAAACACAGTAATAAAGGCACTTCTCCAAGAAGTTGGAGGAGGTTCAGTTTCCCATTTCTGCCTGGCGTGATATGAATTTACATCTCTCAGATAGCTCATCTCATCCTGTCCTCTGCAAGCACATACATCTGATTTAACTCAGCTTGCTGTGTTTCTCACCTTGTTTTCTCTTTGGTCTTTGTT
Source organism: Melospiza georgiana (assembly GCF_028018845.1). Lineage (NCBI taxonomy): Eukaryota > Metazoa > Chordata > Aves > Passeriformes > Passerellidae > Melospiza > Melospiza georgiana. The sequence continues at coordinate 25,267,143 of NC_080432.1, read as the reverse complement.
TTTTAGTTGGTATTTTCCTTTCAGTAGTTCTTATACTTGTACCTATTTTTATTTTTAACAAAAAAAAAAAAAAAAAAAAAAAAAAAAAACCCAACAAAAAAAACACAAACCCTTGCAACTCTGAGAGCACACAGCCCACAGGGCTGGAGCTGTGCACACATCTCTTGTGGTTGAAACAGTCAATGAGGAACATGCCATCTGTGAGCACGAAGCTTTCTTTTCTTGGCACTTCTTTCCAAATACACCACTGAAATTTCTGCTATGGACAAAAATGCTTACGTGCCAGATGACATTTCTAGTAAATTAGTTTTGTGTGATAGGGCCCTGGGATTTTAGCAGACAGTTTCACCACAACACTGCAAAAAATAACAGCCTGAGAAATCACAGAATGTACCAGAGTCAGAAAATTGCATTGGAGCACTGCAATAATCAGATTTTCTTGAATAATTAAATTTTCTTTCCTGCGTGTTTTTAGAACTGCTTTTCTGAAAATGAGGAAATGACCTACAGTTTGACCAAATTCTCATTTACTCAGTGTTCCCTGGAACAGAAAGGTTTCACCTGCTCCTGTGCAGGGCTCCAGTGTCACTGGGCAGCAGATCCTGCTGTGCTGACTTACTGCAGTGTTCAATTATCCTGCTGTGGAGATGTGAGGATATTTTAAATATTTAAGTTGAAACATTGAGGCTTCCACTCTCAGCTGCTTGGAGCAGACATTCCCTCTGTCTGTGCCTCGAGCACAGCAAAGGAGGGGAGGAATATGGAAATACACCCCAATTATGTAAGTTTGAAACTGAGCAGCAGACTCAGCAGAAGGTTTCACTGTCATGTTGCTTGTCAGACCTGCTTCTTTTGTGTAAAAAGAGAGAGAGAAGAAAGATGCTAAAGCTGCCTGAAATAGAACTTTTCATACAATTTTTATTACCTGGAGCTGATAAACAGAATTCATGGTTTCAGTCCACTACCCTCCAATAAGAATAACAATTAGTGCTATTTGCTTACCACTATGCAGTCAAATACAACCACATAATTGCAGAAAGAGGAGAACAATGACATGAAAAAAATTCCCCAAATCTGGTAGAAATTTAAATCACATGATTATGCTCACAGTTTGGAAGAACATGTTGTTACTAGGACATTTTTATCTCCTCTTCCTTTTGTGCCTGTAATTTAAATTACATTATTAATTCACTGTGGCAGGGAATGTGTCTTTCAACGCTGAAGCATTACACATGCAGAGTTTTTGTTCCTTCTTTGGAATTTAGTCTCAGCAGTTTAAAAAAGCACTGCACTGATCATCCTACCTATTGGAAGGTAACACTGTCTCATTTGCAGAGGGATGGTGAAAACACCAGCATGCCTGGACAAACAATGTGAAAAATGCCAATAATTTGTTTTTAAAATTTTAAAAGTTTAATAGTAATGAAATGGTTGTGAAAACAGTAATAGAATTAGAGTAACAATAATTTGGACAATTTGAATTAGGACAATATGAGGCAATAAATACAAAGAGTTACAGACTGGTACCTTTTCCTGGACAGCCCAAAAAAGGATCCACGTTAACAGAGGATTAACCCTTAAAAACAACAACCTGTTGCATATTCATACACTTCATACATGATACATAAATTCCATTCAAACACAGGATTCTGTCTGGTCAGTGTCAGCTTCTTCCTCTGAATCCTGACAGCACCTTCGAGGTGGGAAGAAGTTCATTTCTTCTGATAAGAGGGCAATAAATTCTCTTTTTCTGAAAGATTTAGGTGTCCTGGGGCTGTATCTTGCTGCAAGTCCTTTCTTTAAAAAAAGTATCCTACATAGCATAGTTTCTATTTTAACATTTTTTATAACCTAAAACTATATTTACCACACTACTTAAGAGAATTAATACAGCATAACTTTCTAACACAACACATATAATATTCATTTTAATATTTGCGAAAAACCAATCATAAAATACACATTTTTCACACTGAACTAGAAATTTTTTCCCAGTTTCAATTTTTTTATTTTATTTTATTTTCAGTTTGTCCATGCTCTCCTCTAGGCTGGACAGCACTTACTGCTCCTTGCCACTTGGCATCAGACTCCAAATAACTCTGAGTTTAATTCTCTAAGTAAATTTAGTCTAGTGAGTACTTCTGGGGAAAAAAAATTCCTATTATTGCAACTGAAAGACATGATTTTTAAATGCTCCCCTGCCAGGGGAAACCCAACTGCAATCAGTCCAAGTACACGATCCATAAATTCCCAAAACCAGAACCGAGTGCCAAATAAAATTGCATTGTCTGTGAAATGAGGCCGTAAGCATTCTAAATGGTCCCTAAATAAGCACATGGCTGGGACAGATCTGGCCAAAAGCTGTGTGCACATCTCCCCTGCAGCACAGCACGGCAGCTGCTCACCTCACATGCCAGCGCTGCCCTTTCCCCGAGGCAATGAAAAGTACTCAGAAGGAAACAAGGCAGCTCTACCCGAGGAGGGAAGAGCTGAGGAGCCGCTGGCTGAGTGGGAGGAAAGCAGAGCCTGAGCTCCTCTTTGCTACCTGGGCCCCGCCTGCTCAGCACACCGAGGGAGGCTGAGGCCCCACCAGAAAATGAACCAATGGCTGTAAAATGAAAGTCCTTGTCACACCAAGTGAGGTACGAGGGGACAAAATCAGTCTGCTTTTGCAACTTTCATCTTGGCATTTTCCATTATGTATATTTTTTTACTTTGCATGCTCTGTTCTTTTTCTTTGTTACATACGGGGTGTGTGATTAACCTCTATTAAAAGGATAAAAGGGCAACCTGGCGGGTTATCCTGTGGGATTTTTCAGATGTGAATGCAGCAGAGATACAGCAGCAGATAAGAGCCACTACACTTCTTTGCCCTAGTGCAGCCACAGCAGAGATAAAAGTCCCTCTGTCACAGCTTTACCCAGGTATGGGGCCCCTCGGTGGGAGGTGGCTGGTTTTTATCTTTATGGTTTCTTTGGTTATGGCATTCCTGCTTGGATGGGCAGTGCAACCACTCAGTCTAGTCAGTACTTCCTCTCTCTGGTTTATGCAGTACTTCTCTCTGCATAAACACTAGACACCCTTTGTTGCTCAAGACACTGCAATAGCACTTTCACTTCTCCATCCAGGGATGGCTTTGCTTCTTTGGAGCTGTAGAACAGAATTACTGCAGTTCTGAAATGCCTTCCTTTTGCTGGCAGGTAGGTTGCTGAATTGTCAGCATCTTTGGAAGAGTTGGACACCTCCAGTGACATGGATGTGCTGCACACGTTGCCTGTGCCCTCTGCAAGGTCAAGTGCTTGGAAAGGAGCCCAAACAGCTTGCTGGCTCAGGAAATGTGGACACAGAGTGAGCAGGACATTGGGGTGATGGAGAGAAAAGAGGACTGACCCACATGGCCTGCAGGGGTATCTATCAGTGTAATGGTCTCAGGACTGCTCACACAAAATAACCCTGGGGCACCTTGTCTTGCTGAGGAAGCCAAAATCCTTTTTGTCCCATGGACACAAACCATGCCCTTCGCCAGCTCTGACCTTTGCTTACACCCTGAACTGTCATCTGTGGGGACACTTGTATCCAGACACCCAGACTGTCCTCCCTATCTTAAAACAGCTGCTCCATTTTAAAGAGATTTTGGAAATATTTTTTTTGTTCCTTAGTGTGGCATCCCCAGAGGAGGAAGAGGTAACAAATCTGTATCTGCATTAGGCAACATTATCAGTGCTCAATTATCAGTGCTCAATTAGTGAAGCAGGGGTTGCTTCTCAGAATCACCATTTGGTAAGCATCTGTGAAGAGCTACCTGAAAGGATATGATAGACTAAAATAGTAAATTAATTGATGTCTTTGTCTTTTAATTTTGGTCTTTGATGGTGAAAAGTTAACAAGCATAAAGCTCAGTGTCAAAGCAAGAGAATTTCTGGGACCCAGATGCTTTCCTATGAGTTTTTCATATTTCTAGTCTTGATTTCCTTTGTCTCTTTCCATTCAGGATGAAGCAGCAGCACTGGACTACTTTGTTTGCTGTGGTAGGAACACAACCTGGTGATGGATTTTGATCTGACTGGTACACAAGGATGTCTACAGGGTGAGGCTGGGTACAATACAGGGGTTTCCCCACTTTTGTGCTGGCTGGAGATGCACCACCCCAGAGCACAAACTTGTCTTTGCCTGGGTTCCCAGAATGATTTAATGCACATTACACAGCATGAATCCTTTGTAAGACCAAAGCAGCTCTGCTTAGTGATGTCCTTGATGTGCTACATGAGGATTGGTTCTATTGATTAGCACTAAAATGTTGTCTCTGCCTATTTTTGCCTATACCAAAGAAGGTTCTGCTGACTAAAGCCAAACAAAACATTTTGTACCATTCCACCCAGGTAGCTGCAATAGCCTTGATGTAAATCCCTTGTGATTTCCCTATGGCATTACTTTTGCCATGTTCCTGGACTGCCTGAGCCTGACACTAAGCACAGGGATTTTGATTGTAACAAAAGGGGTGAGTTCACCAAGTATTGCTTCACAAGGAGGAGATAAAAAAATAAAATAAAATAAAATAAAATAAAATAAAATAAAATAAAATAAAATAAAATAAAATAAAATAAAATAAAATAAAATAAAATAAATTCCCACTTGTGCTTTGCCCTAACTGACAGCATCTAAATCTGTGACAATGACGTGGCTGCTGCTGGCAGCCACAGCTGACAGTGCTCTGGTGGGGGTGGAGCACCAGGCTCAGTGAGTTCATGGCAGGTATCTCTGTGCACTCAGCTTTCTCTTGTGCAATTGCAATGAAATTCACCACCTGAGCTGTGCAGGACTACTCATTCAGCTGGCGCAACCTCCCTGCCTGAGGAAGTGCTGTTTATATGAATAAGGGCTGTGGAGCATCTTTGCTGCCCCTTCAGAGCTCCAGTGACTTGGCTAGGAAGTTGCATTTGATGAAGCATGTCCCTAAGGTGCCATTGACACACTTACTTGGGTGACACTTGAGCTTTTCACACTCCAGGAGTATTCAGGCATTGTCCAGCTGTTGCCACGCATTTAGACAGGCTACCTGCCAAAGATAAGTCATTTTAATGATATATGAGAGTGCAAACTTTTGTGATTTTTTTTTAATCTTTTGGTGTCTTTGCTGAAGAAGAGTTGCTGCTGAGAAGAAATCCTTACTATGCCAGCAATAATACTTGTCTAGCACAAACAGTTTCTCCAGTAGTGAAAAGTTTTTGCAGCCTTTGTGAATTTTTAATGTGGCTACATCTTTGCTCTTAATATAACAAAGCTTCCTGAAGTACATGTTCTAGAGTCACTAGCAGCTCATTGCAAATGCCAAATATCAAATAATTAATAACAAAATTTACTCCCAAATTAAAGAAAAATGTAATGGTCCAGAAATACTCTCATTAATCATTCTGTAGGTCAGAAGAAATCAAAAGTCATGAATCAGCCCTGTCCTGTTCCTCCTCTAAGCCACAGCTTAAGAATCAGAAGTCATATTTTTGTGGTTAAATAATTCTGAATTATTTTGTTCGCTTTGTGGTAACTTGAGTCTGTATCTCATAGTTGGATCATGTTTTCAATTATGATTTGAAGTCCCCACAACAGATGAATATTTCCTGTTTAAGGAAAGCCAAGATTCTCCCACACCTGACCCATTGTGGGTAAAGAAATGAATTTTGTTACTTTGCTAAAAGTGCAGGTGTTGGCTGCTGCGAATACAGGTGGTATGTTTCAAAGACAAACAGTAATCTACAGAATCAAGTAATACACTGGACTGATTGTGAAATTTTATCTTCATGTGCTTTTGAGTTACTTTTTTGTTTCCTAAAGCATTTTGCCAGATAAATACTCTCTTTTCCCCCTTTGCGTTTCAGATTTTGCATCTTAAATATTTTTTCTACTGCTGTGCTTCAGGAAAAATTTAAGTTCTTGTATGCCACAATCCACCAGGACTAAAGACGAAGCTAAAATTTCTGATACAAAAGCAGAAAACAGCCCAAGAGGTTTAGGAAAAGGCCATGGGAAACCCAGCTTTAGTTGTAGCAGTATTATTAAACTCAAGCCTCAAACAGAAGAAACAGGTGGGCATGGCAAAGGGTCCTTTATCCAGCATTACCTGGGGAGGGTGAGGATGCTCGTGTAGCTCCCTGCTGCTTGAGCTCTTTTGGAACAGCACTGTGCTTCAGCTGCAGAGCTGTGCAGGCACAAACCTGGTTGTGTGCTGTGCCTAAATTGGGGAGGGGGTGGGGGGCAGATCTGCACATCTACACGTGGGAAGCAAGTTCTTATCACCTGCAGCCTGCAAGCCAAGCACATCCCCCTCACACATGAAGGCCCAGTTTTGCCCTGTGGTTTCCCCAAACACCCCCCTCCCTGCATCTCTGTGTAGCTGTTGCTCAAACAGGAACTGTTTTGCCTTCACAGCCTTTAGCAGATGATGCTTTAATCTCCCTTTGGCATCTCCCTGCCAGTTGCCAATGCAGCCATGTGCACATCTGAGAGCAAATTTTCTAGGACAGCACTGGGAGGTAAAATGCTTTCCCTATTTGTTTTCTTTCTGCTTCCATCCTAGCTCCTCCTGCTCCCTTCTCTGACCCCTTTTTATACCCTCTCCACCTTTTGCTGGCCTCTGACTGCAAAAGCAAGCTGGTACTTGTTGCTGGTGCTGGGTGCTTATATAGGTCAGCCCCTGTGAGTCAAGAGTCTGAGCTGCAGTCAGCCTGCAGCTGCTCCATGATGCAGGAGGGCAATCAGGCTTCCCACTTCTTGTGCCACTTGCCCTGCCTCTCTTCTGCTTCCTTGGCAGATCCAGAAGGGCCATGCTGTGCCAGCCCACCTGGCTGCAAGCTGCACAGAAATCCCTGATTTGTCAGTCCAGGAGCCCAAAGACACTGAAAGACCTTTCCAGAGCCACCAGCATGGGGCTTGTCCTACTGCTGGGAAATGCTTCTGAACAGTGTCCTTTCAAGCAGACATCCAGAGCTGCAGTTTGAAATGTCACTCAGAAATGCTCTGTGCCTGCAGATGGAAGGGGGGAGGTGGCATCTGCCAGCTGCTTGTTGCCCTGAAAGGCTGTTTTGTCCACTGTGAGACCCCCTTGCCCTCTCCAGAGATTCAGGTCCATACAGGAGTTGCCTCACCAGAGAGAAAAACGTTGAATGATGCAGAGCTGCTCTCCTTGTCACATTCCTTCTTGGCTTGCTTAAACATTTTTGAAACTCCTCTGAGCCCCCCACACAGTGTTTTGTAGGGTCCTTAGCACTGAAAATCAGTCTCAGCATGAGCCTCAGTCCCTCTCCTATCAGCTTTCAGTAACAATAAATTGAAAGCAAATCCAAATCTTTGCCCCATCAGAAACCGCAGCTGCAAAGCTGTCCTATTGTTTCATGAGCTACTTTTATTTTTGAGCCTTCAGACCTGTGGCACATCCTCTGCAAAGGTTAAATTCAAAATTTGCTGCACAGGCATAGTGAGGAAAGTCTGTTTCTCAGCATACTTGAGAGTCCCCAGCCCCCTCCAAAACGAAATGGAAGTGTCTCTGGTTCAAGGCAGCCTCCACGGCAGCGAGCTGCAGGAGCTCTAAGCTATTATTTTAGTTCCCAAGAAAAGTAATTACTATAGCAACCAACAGATCCGAATGGCTCTTTGGCTGCTGCCGAGACACAAACAACTTGCACACAAAGGCACATCAGAAACATGCTGTGTCAAATGTTCTCGAGTAGCTCTGTGTTTTCCAGAGCTCTGTAAAGTGTGTGTAACAGGCTTCTGAGAAATGACTGCCAGAACGACAGCAAGCAATTGTGCCGTGCCACAATCCCAAAATAACCAGATCAATGGCTCAGTATATTTGCCCCTGAAGAGATGAAGCAAAAAAAAAAGCAGAGGCTCCATTTTAAGCCTGTGTGCCGGGAAGTTCCCAGCAGAGCTGAAGAAACATTCAACAAACAGACAATAAAATGGTGGGGGAACGTCTCTGCTTTTGTTCTGCCTGCTGATTGCTGATTCCAATTCCCTGCAGGCTTCACGTGCCAGCTCATCCCCTCGAGCTTGTGCAGAGAGTGTTGGAAAAAGGGATTTAATTACAGCCTTGTAATGCTGGAGGGTGTGAGAAGCAATGTCTGTGTTCCTCTCTGTGTCTATGCAGCAACCAGCCCCCATGGATCACATCTCCAGCTGCAGTGCTGGGCACTGCTGCTCTTACTGAACAACGAAGTTTCTTGAGCAACAGCAAGCTGTAACCATTGGCATTGCTTAAGTATTACAGTGTTTGGAGTGTCCCTGTCACATTCAAATCAAAATGCCACTGGTGTGATAACAGCTGAAGAGCTCCTGGCCTCTGCCTGCAAAGCTGCACCCCTTTGTGGTGCTGAGACAAACACCGTGGGTTCCCCAAAACAAGAGATCTGGTCCAAAAATCCTGGTCCAGGAGAATTGTCAAAGTTTCCTCACAGGACACACACCCTGTCACCGGTCTCAAAGATAGTGAGTGGCATTAACATCCCTCTCCTCTTCCATTGCAGAAGGCAGCTATGATGAAAATGGAGGTTATGGGTCTGGGTAATTCAGAACAGAGTTGGATCCTATAAGGGAGCATAACACATCAGAAACCTGAAATGCCCTTTAAAATTATTTTCTTAGTCAGTTGAGTCCTCAAGTCTCGCTCTGTGTCCAGAATAAACTGAAAATCACAGCTGGATTTAACATAAAGGCAAAATGAAGGAAGGAAATGTAGTGATGTAATTTATTACAGAAGTGCCTGATGACCAAATAAAAAGAGATCTCATAGAGACAGAGTTTCGGTTGACTGTAGCTCTTTAAGCAAAGTTACTTTATTTTGGATTAAAGAAAATCATGGGGGGAAAAAGCAAAGTATTTTGAAAAATATATTGAAAAAATAAACTATTCCTACAAAAATAGCATAAGTATGTATAATATCCAATGCTTCACTTTTGTTGTGCAAAATGGTAGCTGCCCTGCAGGCACCTGGAATTTCCAGGCTTCTGATCCCAGGTAAATATATTCTCCTCTGTAATTTTTCTCATAACTATTTTGTCATAGGAGTTGACTGTATGTTAAATGGCTCCCTTAAAAAAAAAAAAAAAACCCAAACCAAAAAAACCCAACACAAACAACAACAATAACAAATTTCCTTTTCACAGTGTACCTTTTTACCAGCTTTGTGGTGGGGGAAAGACAGGATCACTCACAGGCTGACTTCCCAGCTTGCCTTTTGTAAAAACAGAAATGTCTTGCCTGGTGTAGACGAGCTGGGAGCAGTGGGACCAGGCACATAACCTGCCTTCATGTCACTCTTTTTCTATACCTGCTGTGATAGAGCAGATAAATCCTTGTTCCTCACCAGCATTTTGCATTTTGGCTTGGGAAAGGCTGCTGCATTTCCAAGTGTGAGAGAGGGCAGATAAGGACTGGAGAGCTGATGCACTTCCCAGCTGTTTGGGCAGAGCTGCAAGGCAGAGAAGTGAAACCAAAGTCTGAGAGATGAATAGCGAGCTCTTCTGAGCACTCCCTGGCTGTGGAAGTGCCCTGCTGCCAATGCCAGGTGTGTTCAGCCCCAGTACTGCAGTTTTCTTCTGGAAAGAAAGAGGAGAAAATGAAAGGAGCTTGCATTTGACCATCAGTCTAAGCAAAACTCAATGTCACAGTGAACAAGGCCCCAAAACCCCACTTTTTTAAAAGTAGGTATGACTAAAAAGAAATTCCAGTGTGGTGAGATGTTGAACACGACTTGCTTGTATCCTGCCCTCCCCCTTGCTCACCTCCCCCAGTCACCAGGGGCAGAGGGGCAGGATGAATGTGAAGGTCAGCCAGGAGAAATCCTGAAAGTCATGAAGCAGGATTCTTGGAATACCTTGCTCAGATCCTCAAGTTGACATTGCTCCTTACTGTTCCCTGCAGGATTCAGGCTTATGCAAGCTGGTTTCAACTTTATCTGCCAGCCTGAAAATCGTGTGACTGGTTGATGAACAGATTGGTCTCTGGTGTTTCTTTTGCAAGCACACACTTAGATGGTCACTGGGGCTCGAGTGGTCTTGCATCTGTGAAAGGAGGTAAAAAAATCAGTGTTCATGACTGTTACATCAGACAAAGAGGTGGATCTGGACCTTTTCTGGTGTGAATCAGAGAAGTAAATCAAAATGGCACCTCCTCTTGTGTTAAAACCCTCACAGCTTAATGAAATATTGTCTTTGCAGAGCAGAAATCCTTCCTGTGTCTGGAGAAGTACATTAAGAGAGAGGTGCTGAGGGAGCTGAAGTGCTAAGGAGTGAACTTCTGGGAATACTCTGCACACGAAAACACTCCATGAATCAGTTATAAATGAGACTGACCTCTCATCCATCCGTACATCCATAGCATTCCTCACTTAAAAATTTGGGCTGCTCCCTATCCTGTCTCATATGGGAGGTGCTGTTGATGAGCAGAAAAAAAGGTAGGTTTGCTTCAAATGTTGTTTGTGGATAGAGAGCACTGGTTGTGAAGGTGCAGAAGGAAACACAGGAACTGCCTTTGCTAACAAAGAAATGCAGATTTCCAAACCGTCTTTGCCCAGCCCCGCGTGGGCAGTTTGGTTGCTGTGTTTGCTTGGAATTTGTAGATGATCTTGTCAAAAGATGATGGCTGTGTTGGAAATTAATATTTAGCAAAATCTGGTTGACCAATGGAGTTTTTTTGGTGGGAGTTATGGGTTCTTTGAACAAATTTTGAAAATGGGCCCTCATAGAAACACAACCATACCAAATTGTAGTGAGGTGTTCTTGTGCCTTGACCACTAGAGAGGTCAAAACTGTGCACATACATCACTTAAATGTTGCTTGGGTTTCCCCCACAGACTGAAAATACCTGCAAAGACAGGCAGAAGTTGGTATTTCAGAAGATGATGGTTTTTAATGGAGTCTGGGTCAGACCCCCAGCTTTGATAATAACAGCAACCCGGCCAGCAAATGCCCTGAGCCTGATTTCCAGCAGCATCAGCAGGCGCTGCCTTGTGCCTCTTGTGGAGGGGCTAAGGGAGGGCACAAGGGGAGGAAACAGCATTTTGTTGTGCCACACTTTGCACGGGCCGTGAGAGCCGTGCCGGTGTGATGCAAGTGGGAGAGAAAAGCTGCGGGCAGAGATGCTCCGGCCCCCGAATTTGCGAGGTGGCGGCTGGGCTGCCCGGCCTGGCAGCGCCCGCAGCCTCGCTCCCTCCCTCGGCATCCTTCCCTCTGCCCCTCGGCATCCTTCCCGCTGCCCCTCGGCATCCTTCCCGCTGCCCCTCGGCATCCTTCCCTCTGCTCCTCGGCATCCTTCCCGCTGCTCCCGGCATCCTTCCCTCTGCTCCTCGGCATCCTTCCCTCTGCCCCTCGGCATCCTTCCCTCTGCTCCTCGGCATCCTTCTCTCTGCCCCCTGCCTCCTTTCCGCTGTCCCCGGCCCCATCCCGCTGGCCGCTGCCCCGCGGTGACCGGCGTTGAGCGGCCACAACCGTTCGGCGCTCCGCTCCGCTCCGCCGGACACGGCGCGGCTCCGCCCCGCACGGGAAGCGAGCAAGGATTGTTCTGGCTGCCCTTTGGAGCTGGGAGTGCTCCTCTCCCGCCGCCATTGCTTCTTCGTCCTGAGCGTCCTTCCCGACGAGCAGGGTCGCGGCTCCCGCCGGAGGTGCCGGTGGCCGGCTTTTAGGGAGCGATGACGACGGTGCGGAAAGAGGCGTTCGGGCGGATGCCCCCGGAGGAGGGAGGCGGAGAGGTGGAGAAGTTCGTCCTACAGTCGGACAGCGTGAGAGTGGAGATCCTGTCTTTTGGATGCATTATCACCAGGCTGGAGACAAAAGACAAGGATGGGCAGTTTTCAGATATTGTCCTAGGATTTGACACTTTAGAAGGTGGGTCTTAATACGTGTCTTTGAAAAAAAAATTAAAAACCCACAATCAGGCAGTTTAACTAGCACTTACTGGTTTATTGCCACACTGCCTGACCTGCTTGTAAGGCGCCCTGCGCCTCCAATCATGGGCTGAAGAGATACAGTTTCTGCTGCCTCTCCTGGGCTCTGTGGTGGATGTGGAACAGGGACACTGGTGGCAGTGTTCCGCTCTGTTGGGGCAGCTCTGGGTCGTTCCTTAACTGGCAGTGACAAAGGCCTTTTCTTCAAATCTGCCATCAGGCTGCGTTAATCAAAGATGCTCACGACTAATGAGCTGTGTGTCCTGTGAAACGCTGGGACTGCAGTCACCTATTTGGCACTGGAGACTGCCCATTCTGTTCCAGTGGCTCTGTTTAACCGTGTGCTGTTTCTCTGGCCAGGTTACACGGTGAAGCACCCGTACTTCGGTACTGTCGTGGGCCGTGTTGCCAACAGGATTGCAAACGGGAAGTTCAGTGTGGACGGGAAGCAGTATCAGCTGTTCACCAACAACGGGCCCAACAGCCTGCACGGAGGAGCCAAGGGGTTTGACAAGGTGAAAATCCCAGTGTCTTGTCAGCATACAACCTGTGGGGCTGTGGCAAGATGTGTGATGTTTGCACCCCTGAACCCTGTAGCATTTTCTGGTGGTTATTGAGTTAATCAGCTCAGAAAGTGCTGTGAGTGCAGAAACAGGGGGAAGTGAGAGAGATCCTGAGAGCTGCTGGGTTGGCTTGTCTTTGCCTGAGTTTGCAGGACTCACTTATGTCATCCTTGGATGCTGAGCAGAGGGTTGCTGTTCTTCCTCTGTGTGACTGCAGCCCTGAGCCTCATGAGCCCTTGAGTTCTCACAGGGTTGTTCTGAGCAAGTGCTGCTTCTGCATAGCCTAGGTTGGGACACAGCAGTGAGAACCTACCCTCAGGAGCAATGGAGGCTCCCCAGGCACCAGCTGCACCACTTGGAGTACATCATGGAGTTGTGCAAGTGCCCAAAGAAAGTTTCCAGGGGAACAGGGTCTGTCCATGCAGACGCATTTCCACCTGCAGTTTCTCGGCTGTTACCTGCCCATAGCTCCTCCCAGAGTCAGAAGGACATGAGTCTGTAGAAACTTATCGTTGTTACTTGCCTGTGACAACACTCCCAAGTAAGGTGAGAGCAGGGTGGTGCTGCAGGTTCAGTCACTGCACTGCCCCCTTTGGTGCTGCTTTCATCCTGCAACAGGTCCCCCAGGCTCTCACTCTGACTCACAGCAGAGGTTGATTAGCTCAGGCCTGCAAAATGCCCCAGGATCCAGGATCACTGTCTCTCCTTCCCAGCCCTCCCCTATGACCTCCTGAGATGAAACAACCTTTCCTGGGCCCCAGGGCACTCAGCTTTTTCTCTGTCCTCCCAAGAGCTGCTGCTCAAGTCAGGTATTTGTGTACAGATGATAAGAGTAGTGGAGGATCTCTTCTCTTGAAAGCCTTGCTGATAACCCTGCTCCATTGCAGAGCAGGCTCAGAAGTCGCTGCTTTCCTGAAGCCTTGGGTTTTGTTGGATCAAATGCATTTGTAACCAGCAAGTAGATCATCCACCATTTCCCCCAAAGAGCACATGAATGTGCTGGTGCAACTGCTTTCATGGGGTTAATGGGATTTTTTTTTTTTTTTTGTGAAAGGAATCCAGGCTGATGAGAAAAAAGCCAGGGTCCCTGAAAAAAAAATCACAGTGTGAACTGGCATCTGGTTGGGATGAAATGCTCCTCAGCAGCCAGTTTGGTTGGTTTAAAGTTTCTTTCTGCGCCCTGCCACCTGTGATCTGCAGCTGAAAGCATGCATTTCCTCACACCCGGGGCTTCCAGGCTGTCTTCTGCAGGCAGGGGATGTGGTCTCTTCTTCTGCTTCTTCACCTTGCTTGCTTGCTTGCTTGCTGAAGTCTCACCAGCTTGCTGGGGACAGGGTGGTGACATCTCCCAGCTGGAGATTTGTGTCCTCTGGCCCACAGGGCACGCTTGGACGCCTGCCCAAGATCCCCTCCAGCCAGGAAACAGTCACTGTTCAGAGACAGTGAGCCCTAACTGGTCAACCTCAACAAAGACCACATACTGGCATTTGGCTGTGATTATCTTGGTCATCTTCTGAGCTTTTCCCGATTTTGCAGACATCAGTGCTGCGGTCAGCGTGTGGTCTGATGAGAGCATCTTGCAGCTGCACTTACAGGGCTGCAGTGTGTGACCACACTGCTGGGGGATTTTTGAAAATAACTCTCTTATCCTTGAGAAAAAATAGTGATACCTGTACATTTCCTGGACTTTAATAGCTTTTTTTTCAAAGGACTTAAATAGAAACTCGTACTTAAAAGCCGCAGCATCCTTTCTGTAGCCATGGGAGCTGCAGTCAAACTGCATGCTGTGGAGGAGGGCCTACTCTGCAGCCAGGCATATTTGTCACCTTCAGGTTCTGTGTTTGGTGAAAATGCTGTCTTTTGACCATGCCCCATGTTGGTGATCTCTGTGTGGGACACAAGAGGGATCAACTCAACAGCATTGAGCTGGCCCCAATTCCTAAATCTGTGCCCTTTGATTAGACAGTAGCTATTCCTCAGGGAAATGTGAGGCTTCAGAGAGCCTCTTGTTGCACATCCATCCTCCCAGCATGAGGCCCAGGCCAGGGCCAAACAGGCTGTCTGGGCAGCTGTGTACAGTGTGCTGGCTGGTTTCCCTTCCAGCATGTTTGGCTCCAAGCTGAGCACTGGTGCTGGGTGCTGGCAGGGACAAGAACCAGAGAGGTCCCAGCTCTCTGGATGTGTCTGACAGCATATCTGGTACTGTTGAACCCAACCCCAGCCCCTGGGCAGGAGCCCCCAGTGTGTTCTTACACTGTCCTAGTGCCAGTGCTGGGTGGCAGCTTGTTGAAGTGGTGTTGCACATGAGAAAATCTATGGAAAGGGGGATAAGTCCAGCTGCAGGGCAAAAATCAAACATGTGGACTCCCAGGCATGGCATAACACAGGCTGGAACAGACCCCCTCAGACTGCCAAATTGCCTCCTTTTTTTGGCTGCTCAGTTGAAAGCTTGTTCCCTGCTGGTGGTTCTGGCTACCAAGTTCTTGTGTTTTCTTGGGAAAGGTGATTGAAAAAGCCTTTGTTTCAGTGTAGCATCCCTTGTGTGCCTTTTGTCCCTGTTTCTAGCCCAGCCTGGGGCAGGAGGGAAGGGCACTGTGCTCCCATTCCTGTCCCACCAAGGGCAGCCTGGGGCAGGAGGGAAGGGCACTGTGCTCCCATTCCTGTCCCACCAAGGGCAGCCTGGGGCAGGAGGGAAGGGCACTGTGCTCCCATTCCTGTCCCACCAAGGGCAGCCTGGGGCAGGAGGGAAGGGCACTGTGCTCCCATTCCTGTCCCACCAAGGCCATGCTCCGTGCAGGTTCTCTGGAGTGCCGAGGTGCTCCCAAATGGCGTCCGCTTCTTCCGGCTCAGCCCTGACGGCGAGGAAGGCTACCCTGGTGACCTCAAAGTCTGGGTCACCTACACCCTTAATGGCAGGGAGCTGGCCATCAACTACCAGGCCCAGACCAGCAAGACAACCCCCATCAGCCTGACAAACCACTCCTACTTCAACCTGGCAGGGCAGGTAAGTGTGGGGAGATGGGCCCTGTGGAGACACACTGTGCAGGGGAAGACAGCCTGGGGACCTGTGGGATGGTCATTGGTACCAGCATGCTGGTCTGGGGACACATTATGGTTTTGGGGACACAACAATGAAGGTTCTCTCTGTGCATCATGGGCTGCATGCAAGAACAGGACTGAATCACGTGGATCTCAGCTGAGGACACATTGTCTCAGGGCTTCTTGAACAGACATCCAGCTGAGCATGTTGGTTCTCCTTTTGTGTGTAACTGGGGAATTTTGCTCTCTCCTTGTCCCTTGGGAAGACTGAGGAGGTGCAGAGCTGGCATGCCCCAGTGGTGGCCTGGCATTTCGTAGTTGTGTTCTGTTGGCATTTCAGAACAAGAGAGGGTGATGCAGGTTGAAATCAGGGCCTGGAGTGGCAGCACCAAAATACCCAGGTCAAAATGGGCAGAAGAAACATCACAGAGAGGGGGTGTGAGATAGCCAGGATTGCAGACTAGCAAGGTTGCAGCAGCAGGATGCAGAGGGCTCCCACCTGTACAGGGTCATGTCAACCACATGGACAGTGAATTGCAGCTGTGTTTTAATCTCACAGTTTATAACTGGGCTTGGAGAAAAAGGATCTGAGAAATGAAGTGTTGCTGGGCAGAGCCATAAGATAATACAGTGCAGTCACACTTGGGTGTGAGATAAAAGCCCTTAAAAGTGTTTGTGAGAGACAACTCAGCCCCTCTGAGCAGGAGCCATGCCCAGGCTGCTGCCCTGAGAATGGCTGTGCAGTTTCTGGTGCTGGTGCTCCCAGGGGTGCAGTAATACCAACACTTGCACTGTGCAACCCAGGCGTGTTCCAGGGGAACAGGAGACCTTTGGGCATGAAATTGCTGCTCAGATTAGATAGTGACCTGAAGGCTCAGATTTGAGCCTGCTCCCCTTCCAGCCCAGCAGGTTCCCTGCCAGCATTCCTGAGGCTGTGGAAGAGGAGGAGGAGCACACCCCTGCAGCGATGCAGATGAGACAGGAGGATGGGTTGCATTTCCCCTTGCTTGCTTCCTTCCCCTTCTCCCTGCAGCTGTGTGCTCAGTACCCACCATGTTCTGGCTAGTCAGTCTGCAGGGTGGTAGCCCTCAGTGAGGTACAAGTACAGATTGATGGCCTCATCCCTGTGGGATTTACAGCTCCTAGGGCCCATGAAGGTTTTTGCCCAGGCTAGTACCTTTGTCCTGTGCCCAAGATCAAGATGGAATGAGGGCCACGAGGTGCTCCAGGCACTACCAGATCAGCTGGGGCACCACTGTGGACTCTCACTTCACAACTGTGCTTAGGGCTGCTTGAACAGGAATCCCAGCATTTCCCATCCTCCTGCAGGGCTCCCGGGATGTCTATGACCACGAGATCTCCATTGAAGCAGATTCCTACCTGCCTGTGGATGACACCCAGATCCCTACTGGTAGGTGGTGCAGCACTTGTGGCACCAGGTGGAAGAAGTGATCTCTCTGAGCAATGTTGGTGGGTGTGGGGAGCAGCTCTGCCTGGCAAGGGGGACACACCAGCAGCCAGGGGACCCCAGGCACAGCTGGGCCCTCAGTTTGGGTGCAGTCCCACTGCACATTAGCAGGGTGGGCTGAGCCGGGTGCTGGCAGCCAGGTCCAACACCCACTCCAGGGAGCAGGCAGGAGCAGCTGCAAATGGGGCCAGAGGCACGTGGGATGTGAGGCTGTTTTGTGGGTCCATCCAGGAGACAAGCTCCCTGTGGCACCTGGAGGAGTGGATTCTTTGGTCCAGGGGGCTTCTGCTCAGCTTGGTGTGCCATGCTTGTGGACAAATAGGGCAAGAGCTTAAGGCCATACCCAGTCCTGTGCCCCACTTCTCCCTGCTGCTTTCACCATGGAGCTGTTTCACATCTTAGTTGTGGCTAGCTTGCTACCCCTGCCTTTTGCAGTTCCTTCTTGTGTGGGTAGTCTTAGTCTTGGGGTGAAAATAAAACTTGTGCAATTATTAAAGACAGACCCGTTGTGTGCAATACCTGCTGTATTTTATGTAAGTGCCTGAACTAGAACAGTTTCTTTTTTTTTTCAAGGTTTTTATTCCGCCCTCCATGCAAAACCCCTCACCTTTGGGTTGGGGTGACTGTTTTGCAGTGTGCTTAGTATGTCCTGGGGTTGTTTGTGCTGCTTTATCACAGGACACTGTATGCCCACAGCAGTCTTAACAAGGACAAGGGAGAAAATGCTGGGTTTGTACATATACAAACTTTCATGCGTTTTCTTGCTCCTTGGCTGTGCTTTGTCCCTGCTAAGCGCAGCAGTGTCCCCAGGAGCTGTCAGCTATGCTGGGGGACAAATAGGCTTTGCTGGCACGTGGCTGAGTGGCTGAGCCTGCTGTTCCCCTTGCTTAGGGGAGGTGGCTGCAGTGCAGGGCACTGGATTTGATCTCCGGCAGCCTGTGGAGCTGGGCAAGCACTTGCAGAAGTTTCACCTGGGTGGCTTTGACCACAACTTCTGCCTGCACCAGGGGCAGGATCGACGCCTTGTGGCCAGGTAGGCTGGGACCTTGGCAGGATCCCCACCCCTGGACCAGGGGGTGCCCATTCAGCCACTCCCGTGTCATCCTCCACTGGCATCTCCGCAGGGTTTTCCACCCGCCCACTGGCAGGACCATGGAAGTTCACACCACCCAGCCTGGCATCCAGTTTTACACTGGGAACTTCCTGGATGGTTCCCTGAAGGGCAAAGGTGGTGCCACATACCCCAAGCACTCGGCTTTCTGCCTGGAAACCCAGAACTGGCCTGATGCTGTGAACAAGGTGAGCTGTCCATTCCCCTCCCATGGGTTACCTGGGTCCTGTGGCAGGGGACATGGCCCCACCACCCTCCATGTCTCTGGGGCCCTAAATGTAGGAACAGAGTCTGCTTGTCAGGGGAGCACTGCAGACACCAGAAGTGAGGCAGGCACAGGTCACAGTGGCTTTAAACAGGGGTCAGTCAGTGCAGCAGGGACCCGCCCTGTGCAGCCCAGCTTCTCAAAGGTGTGGGGTCATGAGCAGAGGGCCCCACTGGGGCCTTGCCACATCCTTCATATCTGAGTCATTCCTCACAGCCTGGATTCAACCAGCGGTGGGACTCACCCACTCAGCCTGCTGGCAATGGTGGGTGGTTACACACTGCTGCTGGAAATGGCTGGGGGAGCTGTGGGAATATGCCTTGGGAAGAACAGAGGAGTTCAGCCATGCTTGCTGGTCCCACGGAATGTGTTCACAGTCACTGATGTGCTGCTGCTTCTCCCCAGCCTCACTTCCCCAATGCCCTGCTCCATCCGGGTGAGGAATACAACCACACCACGTGGCTCGTGTTCAACACTGCTTGAGGAGAAGGGCTGCTGACTCCCAGCACTAAGAGGGGTAAGTGCCTCCAGCAGCTGAGCCAGAAATCCTGCCAGGTGCCAAACAGAGCTTTCCAACTACCCTGGGTGAATGCATCTGATATGGGAGCCTTTATCCTCCTCTCTGGTTTTCACACATGGTTTCTGCTGGCTTTATCTCCTGTCACCACCTCTGCTGCTGTCTGGTCTGTGCAAAAGTCTCACACTCTGTCCAGCCTCTGACCCTGGGCATTGGATTTTGTTTTGCAATAAAAATGCACTGAAAACACCTTTAGGGGCATGACATCACAGCTCCAACCACAGCAGGGGAATATCTAGTAATATTCATGTGGAGCATGTGGGAAGGCTGATGCAGTTGTGGTTGTTTGTTACAACATCTGCTCCTTCCATCAAAGTGCTCTTTCCAAGTGGTGTGCAGTGCTCATGCAGGATAGCTTTGAGGAGGACAGTGGATTATCCCAGCTGGCTGGCCTGGATGCTCTGGTTAAACTCCTACGCTCTGTCTTGGTTGCTGAAGTGGCCACACCCATTTAGTCCTGAATATACAACTGCAGGAAAAAACCCATCATCCTAACACTGTGTTTCCACATGAAATCTCCAAAATCTTTTATCAGGGAACTATGTGATGAAAACCTCCATGTTTCTGAGGGTTCAGAAAAATTGGCACAAGCCAGGGGATGACAGGACTGTCTTTTTAGGGAGCTGATAGCCCACTCCCCAGGGAAACAGGCACAGTCCTTGCATTAGGCACTGTGTGCCACCTTCTCCTGCCATGCTGCTGCACCCAGGGCCTGCAGCACTTCACCAAGCCTCCTCAGCTGCAGATGCAGGAATGCCCTTGCCCCCGGGGGAAGTGCCTGGCCATGGGGCTTGCAAATGTGGCAGGCTGTCACAGTCAGTTCTGCCACCCTGACACCGAAAGAGGGCCCCACCACCGCCCTGCGTGCACAGGTCACATTGCCTGTGAGGGCTGGTATCCCTTGCAGAACAAAGCCCACCAACAGGGAACAGCAGGTTGGAAACCAGGGGAACCCCATTTTCCCTGAGAGTGGGGTTTGCCCACTGCACTGGAGACCTCGGATACACTTCCCTTGTCCCCACCCTCAGCCAGCCTGTGTGGGGTGTGCACACCCTGCCCAGAGGCACAGGGTCACAGCAGCACCTGTCCCACAACGCACCCCTGTGTCAGGGCATCTTTTCCAACTGCTCACAAACACTGCATGGAATTTGTGGTGAAATCCTTCCAAACTCGGGCTAGAGCTCAGTTTTGGACAGCACAGCTGCACAGAAGCACAGATACCATCTCTGTCACAGCTCCCCCTCTGCACCTTACTCAGTGCTGGCTGTCCTTCAGAGTGTGGCTGCCCGCTCCAGCACAGCCCCACTCCCTGCTCAGGTTCTCACGTGTGGCTTTAGAGGAACCCCAGCCCCCCCAGAGAGACCCCAGACTCTTCTGCTCAGTCTTCCAGTGTCTCTGGGTACTGAAAAACAGGTACCAGTAGCGCTGTTGTGCCAGTCTGCAGGTTTATTGTGGAGCAGGTTTGCCTTGAGAGTACAGAAAAGAAAGGGTGATGAAATTCCAGAGCAGTGGCGGACGTGTGCCTCTCACCAGGTACACAATGCACAACCAGTAAAATATTCCAAACATGTATCACAGGCTTCAGGCATTTGAGCTAAATCACTGCAGGGTAACATTTGTGTCAGCCCTGCCACAGTGGGATTTGGTGAGTATGGCCAGAATCCACCTGGAACACCAATGGCCATGGTCAGCCCCAGGGAGGATCCAGGCACAGTGAGGACCAGGAATGAAGGCCAGAGGATGCTGCAGCAGAACAGCACCTTCAGGATCTGGACTGTTGACTCATCCCCCAGAAAAGCTCCATGCAGTCATTAACAGGAAATCTGTTTCTTGAAAACCATGTGTTACCCCACGTGTAACCAAACCATCTTGTAACTTTATTTAAGCTGTTTTGCTGTGGTTTACACAGTGGAAGCAAACTGCTGGTAGAGTTCATTGGAAGCCCTAACAGGCCTGGCTTTCCATTTCTGTGCTTACTTGCTGCTGAAACTGGCCTTTATTTCTGCTAGATAGCCAATCCCAGCAAGAAGAAAAGATGCTTTTCACCCCTCTGCCTACCAGCTTTTTGTTCACAGTCCAACATTGTTGCCAGTCCCTTGCTGTGATCTGTGTTGAAGTGCTTTATCATGCAATTCCTTCATACAGAATGAGGACAATTTGACACCCCTATACACAAACAATGACTCCTGCAGGTTGTGTATTTGCTGTAAGAAATTGGGATCACTCAACAAAGCCATCTCCAGGATAAGGGCTGCTTGACAACCATACCAGATTCTGTGAAGCAGGTTAGAACTCCTGAAGGCAGCTGATAATCTTTAATTTTAAAGATCTTCCCTCAAAAAAGGAAAACATGCCTTGAGGTATTTTAAAGTGTTTTCTTTACATCAATAGCCCAAAGAACTAAAATATGCAACAAGTGAAAGTAGCAATTGTCAAGTTATTAATCATTTCTATTACCTTTAAAGGGTTCTGCAGATGTCATTTGCTTAGAAGATATGTTTTGGAGGAAGGTTTATCCTTAGATTTTTGAGGCATCTGGTATCAACAGTCTAACACCAGAGAATGAGCTTTGCAGAAAAATGAATGCCCACTAAATATCAAGGAATGAAAAGGGCATATGCAAATTTTTATCCATCTGCAGACAGAGATGGTATTTAAATTCCATTTCAAGGAGAACAGGAACTGATCCTTTCACCGAAGACCATTCAACAGTAGGTGTGAAAAGTGGCTACCTTGAGAAGACACCAGCTGGGATAAGTGGTTCCCATTTTAGACATTTTTCATCCACGTTACATGGCACACAGCTAAAATTACCCAAACGTTAACAGAAGCAGCAGGGTTACTACAGAGAAGTTTTAGTTAAAAATACACATTTTATTTCAATGTGCCAATAAAAAAGTCCCACATTTTCATATCACAGGAAGTTAATTCATACAATAAAAAGAGACCTGTGCTAGTCTATTGGTGTGACTAACTCAGAAGACCCAGATCATGCCAAATTTTAGTTGATATACTCTTCTATCTACATTCTTACATTTACAAAGACACCACAAAATCCCTTATAATAATGTAATCAAAATAACTTTCTTCCTAAAAGATTAACTTCATAACTTTAATCCATTCTTTCAGGACTTGCACTTCGTTGAGGGCTTCCTGATGGTGAACGGCTGAAAGGAAAACAATCCACAATTAACATTTCAGTAGAAATGCTTGGGAATCACAAATCCAGGAAAAAGCAACAGGAGTATACCCAGACTCTGGCTCCCTTGAAGCACTTCTTAAATAAAATAACCAATCACTACTGACAAAAATTAACAGGCTGATGATCTGGAGATAACACTTTTTTTTTTTTACTGTTATTTTTAAAATGAGATCTCTGTAAGGCCATCCAAAATGTATTACTTATAGTGACCTCCAAAGGGGCAAGATACTTCTTCACTGTTCTGATACAGCAGCTTGTCAAAACCTATCACGGTGATCACTCAGCATTTAGGAGCACTTTTTCATGCCCTTGTTTGACACTTAAGTTGTAAAAATGAACTATTAAAGAATTCTAATTAGGGAAAAAATTGCTGTTGATTCCGTCATTCCACATATTCTACACATTACTCTGTGCATATAAACAGAGAGAGAAAACTATTTACTGACTTATGTGAAAGAAAAATATTATCTAACAGCAGTGAACATAACAGGCCTGATCTTCCATTCCTGACTGCTGTACCAGGGTACTCCACTCTACCTTCCCCAATGTCAATGTAGCTTTTAATGAGACTGAAAGTTGATTTCCTACATTTATTCTATGCTTTAAGCTCATCAGTCCCTGTGCAATAAAACTGTCAGTGAAACAAAAGGAACAGGGGAGCAGGCAACAAGACACTGCTACATAACCCTGAGCATTTATCACCACGTGTACATATTACCATACAGACAGCCATTACCACAACATTATTGCTGTGAAAGAGATCTCAGCAAAATACCTTTCCAGTACTTTCCTACAAGTAGCAAACTCCTCAGCAGAGATGGGGGCAGACCCTAAAATGCTCTATGGAGTCTATGCTATTGGTAGGAGACCAACATACCTTCTCTTTGGAGACGCTGACCGGGACTTGGACCGGCTGCCAAAACACAACAGCACCAATGCAGCTTCAATGTCAAATCAACTTTTATGTCAAAAAACCCCCCAACCTATCCGAAAGTGAATTACAGGAATCTAGCCAGGTCTTTCCAATGGTAGCTTTCAGATCAACTTTTACTCTGACAGGGATTCTCCATTTATTTAGCATGGAGAGGCATTCTAAGCAAGGGGTGGTACTAAGGTGAGGCTTTGAGAAAAGCAACATCACCAGACTGCTGTTTTATGAAAAGCATTAACAGAGCTCAAGGTCTTTATCAGATGGATAGAAAAATGTAACAGAACTGAGCACAAAGGCACAAAAAATTAGTACTGTGTTGGAAACTACCAAGAGTTAATGAAAACCCAGAGACAGGTAAAGAACACATTCCAAAGAGCTGCAGAGGAAATGCTGTAATTTCTGTTGTATCACAGAGATTAGCTGGGATCCATGTTAGGGGGATATTTTTCTAAAGGACCAGGCTCTGTTAATAATGCAAACCTAAATTTGAGATGCTACTGCAGGCTCTGTGTGTGTGCTCACCTCTTAGCTGGCGAGCCAGACTTTGATCTGCCATGAGACCTAGACCTGCAAGAAAAAACACAGCTCAGCAGGGAAACAGAACATGCAGGTTCCCACATTTGGGACAGCAGGATTCACAGCCAGTGGATGAGCACTGTCATGCTGAGTACACAGAATCCTGCTTTTCCAGGGTTTTGCCTGCTAAGTTTCCAAAGAAGTCTTTTTACATGGATGCTGCACATGTTGCTCTGTACTTTGGTTTGGTGCCTAGCTGATGACCAGTGTTTGCTGATGCAGATGGGGGAACACAGGAACAGCCCAAATCCTGACCAGTATTTTCAGAGCTAATAAAAAGCCATACTCTAAATTTGCAGGTTTTATTAGACTTGAGCAACATCAGCAGACAGCTCATTCCTAGAAGTATCTTCTCTGTGAATTTCATCTTCTATATCCACTTATTTCAAGTATTTTTTTAATGTTTGAACTTAATTCTTATGAAAAAAATATGGAAAATGTGGACACCTTTGAGGCTGCTGCATCACAGGAACACTAATACTGCCAGAAAGCCTCACTGAAATTTTGAGGTCCCCCAACAAGTGTTCTAATTCCACATCCAAGGCTTTCCACAACAATTTCTAGATATGTGTTGTGGCACTGTCAAACCACAAATGTCGTGTACTCATTCAGTCAGTCTCCCTCATGAACCCAGAGCCTGTCTCTGTGTGCAATGCATTCCCTGGGCTCTTCTGTAAAGAAATAATCTTTCAATTACATAAGCACAATTCTTCTGCCACTTCTGGCTGGTTGTACATCTGTAGCTCCCTACGCCTCAGTCACTTAATCCCTACTTACAAGTGTCACACAACAGTCCAGAAGTGTCACTACAAGTATCCTTAACCCTGCAGAAATCCAGCATGGTACCAGAAGGAGAAAATAACGCTGGTAAAATCAAGATGTTTTCCTCTTAGAAAGTCTGCAGACTGTGGCTGTTTCTGGCTCGTCACTGACAGTGAACAGTGGTGAGCCATGATTAAGTCATGTTGGAAGAACAGTACTAAGATTCAACATGGTTTAGCCACAGGTGTACCCAGCCAGAGAAAGGCACTGCTCTGCTGCCTTGGGCAACCTTCTTCTCTCTTTAGCAGATTCTGGACTACTTGTGCGAGTTTCTGCTCTTAACTAAGCCATGATGATCTGGTCTTCATCTCTCCTTTCCCTTAAAACTCCCATCATTGCTTGCTGTCCATCTTTAGAAAATGCCACTTTCAGCTGTGGGCTTTTCCACCTGCTCCCTTTATTTGAAGCCATCCTCTATTTTCCTGTGTTTCTTTATGGTTGACTGTTCCTTGTTTCCAAGAGCAGCCATTAAAACCAGCACAGCAAGCACAGGGATAGGCTGGGCCATAAGCAACTCCATATCCAGAGCAGAATTTCCATTTACTCTTGTTCTTGTCGAGGACAGCCAGTCAGCCCTGCTGCCAGGAGAAGGCTCCATGAAGCACAGGCTGCTCTTACTATCAAGCAAAGTTTAAGGGAACAAATAACATCCTGTGTTCCTTTAGAACCTGACTGTTACTCTTGTGACACATTTATTGGTACAAAATAATTCTGACAGGTGTTTATCTCAAATGAAAATCAGCTCCTGCAGATTGACACTGATATTCAACAGAGCTGGAATTGCAGCTGTAACGCTCAGGACACCAGCAAGCCCTTCCAGACTTGCCTGGCTGCAGACAATAAAAAATTAACACACTACTAAAGGGGCATCCTGCCTTCTCAGAAAAATAATGGGAAGAATACCAATCCTGTGTGTGCTACACAAGGAAAAAGAAACTTTTGATATTAATTTTACGTTTGTTAGCTGTTAATGCAACCTGATCAAACTTGATCAAGTATTTCTGATGCAAACTGATCAAGTATTTCTGATGACTATGGTGACCTAGTGGTGTGCAAAAGAATAAAAAGAGGGAGAACAATCTTCTGCACTGCTTTTTAAAACTACAGACCTCTAGGTCAGTGAAGGGAAAACACATCTTTTCCTGGAAAAAAACCTTAACAGTTGTTACAGAGCCTAATGAGACTTCTAAGTAACTTTTACCAACTACCCATAGTCACATACCTGCTTCGGGGCCATGTAACAGATCTGGATCTAGATCTGGATCTTGATCTAGACCTGAAATTAAAAATTGAGATGAATTAAAAATAAATAATCTCAAGAAAAAGTGATGACAATCACAGCACTATATAAATTAATGTCTACTTGTGAACCTAAGACATACATGATCATAGACCTACATGACCATTAGACATTTTAGCCAAAGAAATTCAATCGTGGTAGATGCCACTGTCTCAAGGTAAGGTCTCAAAACTCATTAGCACTCCAGTGATTTAACTAGGATTATCAGAAACTTTTAAAAGCATGCTGACTTCTACAGGTCACAGCATCTTTTGCAACCTGCTATACAATACCTTTTGGAATCTAATTAAAACAAGAAAACACCAACAAAAATAAATCACACAGTAAAAATCAGTACTAATTACCTTGATCTCTTCAAGGAACCCGACCGGGACCGGCGGGGAGACACGGACCTAGACCTACGAGGAGACACGGACCTGGACCTACGATAGGAAGCTGACCTGGACCTGCAAAGAAAGCAATTCCAAGAGTTGTTCAAGTGAGGCTTTTTCTAGGCAAAAGAAGGCAACAAGAATAAGACAAACTCAAACACACCTCCTACCACGGCTGCGGCTGCGTGACCGGGAATACCTTCTCCCTCGGGACCTCGAGCGGGATCTAGAGCGGGACCTGGGTTTAGGTTAGAAAAAACAGGTATCAGCAGACAGCTGCAGCAACCCACACGTGTGAGGCCCTGCTGAAGTCAAAACTTTTTTCAGACAACTAAAGAACTAACATCTGTCAGATGGAAAAATGTCTGGGCCTACTTGTCTTGAGCATTTTTACTACCTAGAAAAATGTTAAAAGCTGAATTACATTGCAGAATTACATTAGAATAGAAAACACTGTAATGCGTATTTAAAATAAACCTTGCAAGTTTGCAGGTCGACCCTCTTTGGCCCAAGGTCTAGCAGATCTAGACGATCTAGAAGTATCTATAGGCGAGCGCTGCATCTAGGTAGGTGTTCTCTTCAATCTAACGACGATCAAACTGACAGCCCAATGAGCCAGGGTGAGGCTTGATTGACGCAAGAAGATTTTTCTAGGTGGGAATGTGGTCAATCTGGTGTTCCTCTTTCTAAACCGGAGGGGGGCCCCAATTGAAAGCCAAATTTACTGTTACGGCGGTCACCGTCTCAAATTTTCTGCCCTTAAAGAATAAGGTGAAGCTACGTGTAGATGGCTCGAGGGGATCTGGCCTCTTATGCTGATCACCTCAAGGTCTAGGAGGATCTTAAGTGTCGGATTTGCAAGGCGCCTCAGCATGAAATCTTAAGGCTCGTGACATTCTGAATCAAGGCGACTGACTCAAACGAAGAAACCTGAAAGGTTTTGACCAGGTTGATTATTAAAATAGTAACATTTGATAGAAATAGCAACAAATTGTAATATACACCTAAACATTTATTCTAGCGTTAAAGTTTAAAGCAAACTGGTGTAACATTGTGTTCTTTGCTAACAAGAACTACACAACAGCGAGCTGGCGAAGCAACGCAGCCGCCCCGGGCCCGCACGTACCTGCTCCTCCTTCGCCGGCTATAGCGGTGACAGTCATAGGCATAGTGGCCTTTCTCACCACACTCGTAGCATCTGTCGTTGGGGTCGAAGGGGCGCCGGGCAGGGGGCCGATCGTAGCGGGAGCGGCGCGGCATCCCTGTGGATACTTCCACTCTGACCCTGGAGCCGCAGATCACCCTGCAACGAGTCCACGAAGGGTCTGGGTTAAACCTTTCAGTCCATGACAGAACTACAGAAACACAGGGACCAGCGAGATAAACCCCGCTTCTCTCTCCGTAGCCTCGGCAAACACGCGGAATGGACACGTACTTCCCGTCAAGTCCACGGACAGCATCTTCAGCATCCCGGGGGTCTTCGAACTCCACGAAGGCGAACCCCGGCGGGTTCCTGGCGATCCACACGGTTCTCAGCGGTCCGTAATAGCTGAAGGCTCTCTCCAGCTCGCCTTTGCCGGCGCCCGTGCCCAGGTTGCCCACGTACACCTTGGTCTCTGCGGGGACAAGCGGGCCGGGGCTCAGCGCGGGGCCGGGAGCGGGCTCGGGCTCAGCCCCCGCCCCGCCCTCCCCCGGCCGCCGCCATCTTGTCCGCGCGGCCGCTTCCCGCCTTCACCGCGAGCGCCGCGCGCCCCGCCGCGCGTCCTCCCCCACGGCCGCTGACGCAAAATGGCGGCGGCGGCGACAACGGCGGCGGCGGCCGCATCGCCTTCCTCCCCTCCCCACCGACGCCCGCCATTCGTTAAGCTCCCCGCGGCAATCGCCTCACTCTCAGACACGTCTCGCCTTCCCGCCCGCGCAGCCGCCCGCCGCCCGCGGCCCCCGGGAGCTCTCACCGCCTCCATAGCGGCCGTAACGCGACATCCCGACGGCTCCGCCGCCCGCGCGCACGCGCCGCCGCACGCGCCTGCCCCCTGGCCTGCTCCCCCGCCTCCCCCGCGCCGCGCGGAGGCGCGCATGCGCCAGGGGCGGGCTTTGAATGGGACTTGGGGCCTGAAATAGGAATTGGAGGCGTGAGTGGGAGCGGGAGAGTTTTTTCCTGAGAAAGCGGAGTCCCCGTCCTGCTCCTGGTGCCGCAGGTGACCATCTGCCCGATGGAAGTAAAGCCAGCGGGGCCTTTCTGTCCTGGCATCTCCTGAGTGGGAGCAATCCTTGGACGCATCCAGTATTGGAGGTGATATCCCCATCAGCTGGTGCGTAGCCGCCGCTGGAGTGCAGGCCAGTGCTTATTCTTAGAGTAAAAACTATTAGATTTGTTCTCCCTGCTTTCTAATAAACGAGCTGTGGCTGAAAGAAAGCAGTAGCTGAATGCAGTGGCACAAGCCATTCATACACAATCTCTGTAGTACTGCAGAGGCTGAATTGAGAGCTCCAAAAAGAAAGGAAAGAAAAAAAGGAAATAGCTCCTTTAAGCTTCCAAAATACGACTGTCTCATTTTACACCCTTTATATTATTTTGTGTTAGCACTCACAAAACCATTGCATGTTTACGTTCACAAATTCCTGACAAATCACAGCATCAGTGACTTGGTTCATCCCCAGGAAGCTCTGCCTGAGTGCTGCTGAAATACAGCAGGCGTGGGGTGGGTGTTGGAATCAAGCTTCCCACCTTCACGGCGGCACGGCAAAGCCTGCTAAAAGCAACCCAACAACCAGGCAGCAAAAATACCTTATTTTTATGTAGCAGATGCACAGAGCGTGCATCTACCCCTACTAACACACACGGACTAGTCACGGCCTGGCATGTGCAAGCTGCAATCTCTCTGCTCCAGCAGGAGCATCCCAGGAGCAAATCCAGCTCCAGAGGGGCAGAAGGCAGCGGCATTGAAGGGCCACACGCTCCCCGGGCTCCTTGTTTTGCGACCCGGCCTGATGCGTGCAAGCCTCTGTGTCGTTTGTGTGCCCTCCGCAGCTGTGAAATCCCTCAAGGCAGCGTTTGGTGCTAACCCGGGCCGGGGGAAGGCGGCGGTGGCGCCAGCGCCAGGAAGCGGCGGTGCCGCCCGGGGCAGCTCCCGGGAGCCCTCGGCGGGAACACGAACGGGAACTGGGGCCGGTGAGCGGGAAAGCGGGATGGGGAGCGGGGCTCTTCCTGCCGGGAAGGCATTCCCCGGGAACAAAGCGCCCTGCAGGCCTTTGTGCTCCCCGAGCCGCGCTGCGCCCATCGATCTGCGGCCCCGCTCGGGGGGGTGCTGGGGGGAAAGACTGGAACTGCGCTGCTGGTGCTCCAGCGCAGGGGATCAGGAGGAGAGGGCAGGATAGCGCTCGTCCAAGGCGGTGGAAGGCCTCGGGCGCCAGTACACAAAACAAAGCGCTGAACTCTCACCTCCAAGGTTTTGTAACAACGCAGAGCAATATAGATGGAGTGTTGGATGCAACGGGAACAGTGGGCTTTGAGGCTTTGCTGTGTGCCTTTGAAAACAAGCGGACTCTGTGGGGAATTACAGAAGTGCAGCTTTATGCAAACCACTTGTGTGAATGTCTGCTTTTAACAAAAAGCAAAATTTGCCTTTTTTTTTTTTTTTAAAGACAAATCTTTACATGGAGGCAAACCCAGTCCTGACGTGAAGAGTGTGAAAAATGTGTATTTTATGATTGGCTTTTCGCAGATATTAAAATGAATATGTGTTATGTTAGAAAGTTATGCTGTATTAATTTTCTTAAGTAGTGTGTTAAATATAGTTTTAGGTTATAACATAAGGTTAAAAAAGAAACTATGCTATGTAGGATACTTTTTTTCTAAGGAAAGGAGTTGCACCGAGACAGCAGCCACAGGACACCTAAATCTTTCAGAGAAAGAGAATTTATTGCCCCATTATCAGAAAAAATGAAATTCTTCCTGCCTCGTTCATCTATGAAGATGCTGTTAGAATTAAGAGGAAGAAGTTGATGAGGCCAGAAAGAATCCTTTGTTTGAATGGAATTTATGCATCATGTATGAGGTGTATGAATATGCAACAGGCTGTTGTTTTTAAGGGTTAATCCTCTGTTAACATGTGTCCTTTTTCCAGGCTTATGCTACCCAGAAAAGGTACCTGGACCTCCATAACTCTTTTGTTTCTATTGTCTTATATTGTCCTAATCCAAATTGTCAAAAAATTTTATTACTCTAATTATATTGCTATTTTTAGAACCATTTTATTACTATTAAACTTTTAAAATTTTAGAAACAAGTGATTGCTGTTTTTCACAAAGACCAAACCAAAAAGATTGACTGCGTCTGCTGACTGATCTGGTTGTTTTCTAGGTCCTGGATGTAGGAAATATGAATGACTGGCAGAGAAAAAGCCCTCTAGACTGGCAAACGTATGTGAACAAATTGGTCAAAGTTGTTGCAGTTGAGAAACATGAATATGAAGGATGGGTTTTAACAGTTGACCCAGTTTCTGCCACGTAAGTACCAAAGCTTTTATGTAAAGCAAGATTTTTAGGAGGAGAAAAGATTCCAAGGCTGAAACAAACTTATTTGGAGCAAAAATTGCATGTTATCTTGTAAATTTACAGTTTCTGGTGATGGCTGCAGCCTCCTTGTCTTCTGGTTTGTACTTCCTGCACACTTCATCTCTGGCTGAGCATGGGAAACTAAAAAGCCCTTGATTTAGAGCAAGCACTGCTTAGCAACAACTAAAATATCAGTGTGCTAGGAATGTTATTCTCACTGTAAATTCAAAACTCACCACTGTGCCAGCTTCTAGGAGAATTGCTCAAAAATCAGCTCTCTACCAGCTGAATGAATGTGCTCAAGGTGAAAGTTCAGAGCTTGCAGCCAAGGCTCCAGCAAACCCAGCTACTCATGCTAAGCAAGTAAAGCTAAGTGAACAGCATATTAAATCACACAGTATTATAATTCCAAGTGACTTACTTTAATTTAAAACTTATATATTAAGCTATACTATTGCGTCTCAAGAATCTTTAACAATGTGTTAAAGATTGCTTTTGGTCATATACGAAACCCTGCTTTACAAAGAGTGCTGGAGTGTTTTCAGTGCTTTAAGTGTTGAAATCCTTAGCCTTTGTCCAGAGTTCTTGCTTTGATGCCTGGCTTTCCACTCCAGCCAGACACCCAGGAAGGTGTTGAGGCTTTTTTGGAGAGCAAGCAGGGAAAATCAGGGGCCCTGGACAGAAAGTACCACACATCTCTGATATCCCAAGTGAGTAACTTGAAATCAGGGTTTGAAAGGCAAAATGCACCAGGGAATGGGCAGAAATTTGTCTCCTTGCTGCCAGAGCTCTTTCATACCTTATTGGATGTGAGCTTGTCCCACATGAACACAGGCTGGAGGTTGAAAACTAAAACATTCAGCTTCTGATGTGTTTCAGAAGAATTGGTTGCTGCTTCAGCTCTGAAGTAGCTCCAGTAATCTCCTGAAGTTTCCTATCATTTTGGTAAGGAAGGTGCATGGAGCTGTGAGGGATTCTGGTGATGGTCCAGGCTGAAATCAAGGCATATCTCACTGGACACATCCCCCAAAAAAGGTCATTACTTCCACTAATGGTGGCAATAATAGGCTAGTGAAGTACTGGCACCAAGTTCTGGAATTTTGCTTCCCACAAGAGGAAGAAAATGGTTTCTGATGCTCTTTGTTGATATATGAGGGAGAGATCCTAGAAATAGAACCAGCTGCCTTCCTACTTGCATTTTAGGACTTCTGGGATTCAAGTGCCCTTGGGATAACACCAGGCTTCTACAATGTGAGCCTGAGCCTGTTGTTGTGTGTATTTTCATAAATTGGCAACAGTCATTAAAAAAAATTATTTTGGCAATGATCAATAAATATGACTTTCTTCATTACAAGGTTCTGGTGTTGTTAGCTGCCTTCAGCATTCAAAATGCTCTATGTATGAAGGTATCACTGTTTCTCAATGTTGAAATGTTTTAAGTTCTTCAGCAGTGTTGGAAAGCTGCACAAAAATATTTAGATTTCCAGACTTTATTTTTTTTGAAGAAAAGTGTACATTAATATTCTGCTTGATAGTTAGTGTCTAGAGTAGTTTCAAATTCAAGACCAGCAATTCGCTGCAGAGCCCCACATTTTTAGTATTTTAAGGGTATAGCAGCATGCTTTCCAAAGGAAAATGCTGGGTATTGCCTAAATACCTGGGCTAGGCTGATGCTAATGAGCTCTTATCTCCAAAACCTTGGAGGCTGCTTCTCAGTCTTCACTCAAGAACAGGAACTTACACAATCTTCTTTCCTTGACAGCATTGTCCTCGCAACATTCCCGGAGAACGAGAAAGGATCTATATCGTTCATTATGGGCCACGCTGTCCAGGAGGTGAAGGTCCTGCAGGAAGGGGACAGTGACATGGAGCAGCGCCTCGCCCGCATCCTCGCGCCCGAGGAAAGCCAAGCCTACAGCGCGGAGGAGCTGGAGAGGAGGAAGAACGCCTTGAAGACGTGGCTGGAGAGCAACCACATCCCCGTGGGCGAGCAGGGGGAGCTGGGCAGGACGCTGAGCGTGGCGGGGGTGCTGAGCATCGAGCCCCCGTACGGCCCCGAGCAGTGCAGCAGCACCAACGAGATCATCCTGGCCCGCGTGCAGGGCCTGCTGCAGGGCTTCCTGCAACAGCAGCGCTGAGCCAGGGCTGCTCCTTTGGACTCCAGGAGCTCTCCTGGTTTAGGAACCAACCTCTTTTAGGAGCTCTCCTGGGTGTCAATATTCACTATTTGCAGAAACGCTGCATTTTGGGTACTTTCGTCATGATTTTTTTGTATGTAAAGGAAGGAATAATAATAAACTCAAAGCACAAGCATTTTTTCATTTGCTACTTTTATTTGAAGCAAACTGTTGGATAGTGGTGATGTATTAAACTGATCCCTCAGCTTAGAGTTTTTGTAACAGTATTGTAAAAGATGATATATCATACATTTAAATGTTTTCCCTTTAAATGTATTTAAATGTTTTCCCTTTAAAACCAGTTTAATTATCTAGTGCTGAAGGCATGTTTATTTGAACTGCTTGCCAAATTCTTTCCTTTTTTTCTTTAAGAAAGAGAATTATGACACCTGGACTTCCCAAACCAAATTTAAAAAATGTTCAGAAAGCTGTTTTCTTTTGTTTTCCTGGCTGGTTGGTTGGTTGTTTTTCCCATTACTGTTCTCCTAGTTTAGAATATAAACTACAATGTGTGTCCAGGTTTGTAGAATTATTAGGGAAGGTTAGTAGGCAAATAGCAGGTTTTAAAACCATTACCTGTCTATATTTGTTATTTTAGAGCAGCGGTGCTTGGAAAACCAGTGTTCTATAGAAGGAAAATGTGTTGCAATACAGTAAGTTTGTGGTTTTTAATGCTCTGTTTCTAGTTTATGCCAACACATGATGCAGGAATCATTATGTGATTATTCTTGAGATTATTAATGTACTGAGGAACATTTAGAGCTTTTATTTATCTCAGTGTATTTGTTCTGCCTTATTAGGAGATAAGCTCATTGGTATGCTCAAATACAGCTGGGAAGTCTGCCTATCCCTTGTTCCTAAAAGGCTCTCCTCATTCGTGCTGGGATTTACCTAGAATTACTTTTCATCTGTCAGGTTTGTGTTGATTTTTTATCAAAAAATGTCTGCTGGCCATCCATTACTGTGTGTGTCTCCCTGGAAAGGTTGGGAGATGCCATCACACAACAGCTCCAGCTGCGTGTCAGATTCGAAGGGCTAAACCAGGGCCCAAACTCCCAAGGCTGCTTGGGATGGACCCGAGGTGTGAGAGAGATTTGGAGCAACTTGGGGATGCCTTGTTCCAAGGAGGGCACCGCTCCTGGCCGTGGAATAAGGACCATGGATGGCGTCAGCTCCTTCACCCTCAGCACAGGCAGCAGCCATGATGGGTCACACAGGAGGGGTGTAAAACACAAGTAGTTCCCGACCGGTCTGCCCCCTCAGAGCCGGACAGGAGGTCTCACTGGGGCTGCCGGGGTCGAGCGTGTGCCCGGGAGGAGCGGGGGCGGCCCGTGCCGCCTCAGGCCCGCGGGGCCGCCATGGCCGCCGCGCGCGAACCGCCTCTCGCGAGGCCCGCGCGCTCCGAGGCACGGCCCGCCCCGCCCCGCCCCCCGCGCGGCGCGCAGGCGCAGCGGCGGTTCCTCTATATAAGGGTCGCGCCTGCCCGGGCTCGCGCTGTCATCGGGAGGATGTCGCGATACGGGCGATACGGTGGGCACGGCGGGGACCCTGGGGCGTCTCACAGTCGCGTCGGGGTTTCCCCTGTGGGCAAGGGGGCGAGGGGAAATGTGGCGGGAGCGGCGGCGTTCGTGCCGCTCCGGCGGTGGGAGAAGGTGATCGTTCCATCAGGCGGCCGCGGAGAGGGACGATGGCGGAGGGTCGGGGTAGGCTGGGGGCGGCCGCCGCGGCCGCGGGGTCTGTGTGAGGCGGGCGCGGCCCTGCGGGAGCGCTCTAAGATGGACGCGGTGTCAAAGATGGCGGCGGGGAGGGAGCGGGGGAGGGGCGGCCGCGTGCCCGGCGCCGCGCGCGGCACTGACATGGCGGCCGCTTGTCCCCGCAGAGACCAAGGTGTACGTGGGCAACCTGGGCACGGGCGCCGGCAAAGGCGAGCTGGAGAGAGCCTTCAGCTACTATGGACCGCTGAGAACCGTGTGGATCGCCAGGAACCCGCCGGGGTTCGCCTTCGTGGAGTTCGAAGACCCCCGGGATGCCGAAGATGCTGTGCTTGGCCTCGATGGGAAGTACGTGCATGTCTGGAACTCTTTTGAGGCCCGCAGCCCTCGATTTCCCTACGCCACACTAATCGGGGATTTCTCATGCTCGTTGCTTGAGCGCGTCAGAGGAAAATATTCCTTTCGTTAATATCTGCTGTGTCTCGCAGGATAATATGCGGCTCCAGGGTCAGAGTGGAAGTATCCACAGGGATGCCGCGCCGCTCCCGCTACGACCGACCCCCAGCCCGGCGCCCCTTCGACCCCAACGACAGATGCTACGAGTGTGGTGAGAAAGGCCACTATGCCTATGACTGTCACCGCTATAGCCGGCGAAGGAGGAGCAGGTACGTGCGGGCCCGGGGCGGCTGCGTTGCTTCGCCAGCTCGCTGTTGTGTAGTTCTTGTTAGCAAAGAACACAATGTTACACCAGTTTTAACTCTTAACTGTCGTAAGTCAACAGGTGTATATCACGATTTTTTTTTTTTGCTAATACATATAAAATGTTACTATTTTAATAATCAACCTGGTCAAAACCTTTCAGGTTTCTTCGTTTGAGTCAGTCGCCTTGATTCAGAATGTCACGAGCCTTAAGATTTCATGCTGAGGCGCCTTGCAAATCCGACACTTAAGATCCTCCTAGACCTTGAGGTGATCAGCATAAGAGGCCAGATCCCCTCGAGCCATCTACACGTAGCTTCACCTTATTCTTTAAGGGCAGAAAATTTGAGACGGTGACCGCCGTAACAGTAAATTTGGCTTTCAATTGGGGCCCCCCTCCGGTTTAGAAAGAGGAACACCAGATTGACCACATTCCCACCTAGAAAAATCTTCTTGCGTCAATCAAGCCTCACCCTGGCTCATTGGGCTGTCAGTTTGATCGTCGTTAGATTGAAGAGAACACCTACCTAGATGCAGCGCTCGCCTATAGATACTTCTAGATCGTCTAGATCTGCTAGACCTTGGGCCAAAGAGGGTCGACCTGCAAACTTGCAAGGTTTATTTTAAATACGCATTACAGTGTTTTCTATTCTAATGTAATTCTGCAATGTAATTCAGCTTTTAACATTTTTCTAGGTAGTAAAAATGCTCAAGACAAGTAGGCCCAGACATTTTTCCAACTGACAGATGCTAGTGGTGTGTTTTTGTTGTTTTGTTTGGTTTGGTTTTTTGGTTTTTCTTTTTTTGATTTATTTTTAAATTCTCTTTTTAGTTGTCTGAAAAAAGTTTTGACTTCAGCAGGGCCTCACACGTGTGGGTTGCTGCAGCTGTCTGCTGATACCTGTTTTTTCTAACCTAAACCCAGGTCCCGCTCTAGATCCCGCTCGAGGTCCCGAGGGAGAAGGTATTCCCGGTCACGCAGCCGCAGCCGTGGTAGGAGGTAGGGCTCTGCCTTCTGTGTTTTCATTCCCACTCCTTCCTCTGTGGGCTTCTTCATTTTCTCTATTTGTTATGAAAAGTGCCTTGCAGTGATGGGTTGGTGTTTGTTTTGTTTTGTAGATCCAGGTCAGCTTCCTACCGCCGATCCCGGTCGATGTCTCCTCGCAGATACAGATCCTTCTCCCCCCGCAGGTCCCGCTCTGGTTCTCTAAGAAGGTCAAGGTATGTGGTTGCTGTTAAACCCACAGCATTGTTGAAGGGCACATAACGTGGAGCTAAAATATCAAGTATATTTATATATTTATAGCATTTATAATGTAATCAGTAGGTTTGTTTTGCAATCTGTATATTGGTAGGAACCTTTGTGGTGCATAAGAGCTACTCTGAATACTTTGTTTAAAATTTAAGCAATATAATTTTGGAACTGCTCTTTCTGAGATGTTGCTTTTTTCTTTTTAACATTTTACCAAAGTTACAGCCTTGCTCTGTGGTTAAGGTTTCCAAATTCACCTACAAGTGTACAGGGTGTAATTGCTTAGTCCAGTAAGACCGTGGAACTCATTTTACCTGCATGGCAGTACTGACCAAAGGTGCTACAGCCTTCTAATAATAAAAATTACTTCTGCCAAACCAACAGTCCAACAAAGTTCTCAGTCTTCTGGACATTTACAGTAACTGGTTTCTGTCTCACCTGTATGAAGCATGTGGTACTAGAGCTTCCTTTGTTTTCTTTCCAGATCTAGGTCCAGGTCACGCTCCAGGTCCCGGTCTGTTGTATGGCCTCGAAGCAGGTGAGACACTCGTTTTGATTCAAACCAGTGATGGATTTGGTGTGTTGTTTGGTTGTGGTGGTGTGTTGTTCCTTATTTTTTGTTGTTTTGTTATTTTTTTTTTCCCTTCCCTGGGGGAATTTGTCTGGAAGCACTTAGCAGGCTGTCCAGCAGAGCAATATTTACACTCAGTAATTTATGCCTTTTCACAGGCAAAAGTAGTGGTGTACAACCTAAGGTCTGTGGAGAGAATTTTTTTGAAAGTTAATTCTTAGGTTTGTAGTAAATTGAGGATGGTTTTGTGTGCTGTGCTGCCTTAGCAGTGGAGGAGATGGTCATGCTGCTGAGTACCAGTTCTGGGTGGTTGTGAGCATTCCCATCCTCAGTAACTGTGACCCAGTAGGAAGTTGCTTGTTACCAGACAGTGGCTCAGGATAGAGACCAGGAAGGTTTCAAAGCAGTGGCATGTAATGTTTTGTTTAACATGTGCCAGCAGTGCCCTTGTAGTATTTTTGTGAGTTAACAGGCCAGGTAAAGGTGAATTTTGATCACCTTTCAAAAACAGTTCTGAGCAGAAATAGAGCAAAAGTATTCTGCTTTTTTTGCCAGGCGTGTTGAATGGAGCATTCTGATGTCCAGTGATAGCTTGAATTCTGACACTCTAGGAAGATGTTTTTTAAGTAACAACAAATATTTGAGTTGATAAAGTAACATAATAAATGTGGGAGGAAAGTTTCACTGTTCAAGTAGATTTTAATTCCTGAAATAAACTGGGAATAGTTTACTCATTAGTAGCCAGGTATTGGTGCAAAATCTCTATTATGCTGAATAAAATTGGCATTGGGAACTTGAGCTGAAGAATGCTACAGCCCTTCAGCACACGCACTTACTTGTGTGTGTAAGGCCCTTAATGTGCTGGTAAAATACTTTCTAAGATGATCCTTGAAACTATTCTTGCCTTTCTAGAAGGGATACCTGCAGGTAGGAAGGAGGTGTGGGAGTCTGCTCTGGTGTTTTGTGGAGCTGGCAGCTGAAGCTTTGCTGGGGAGCTTCCTGTGCTTGCACTGGTGCCTTGTGATGAGTGGGGTCTCTGCAGTGGGAGCTGAGGATTCCCCTGGAAGGTCCTGGGGAGGGCCTGCAGCAGCAGAGCCTTCCCTCTGCCTGGTGCTGCTGCCTGGGGTGAATTTGCTGTTGCTGGCGTAGCTAACTCTCCATGTGTTGCATGCCCACTGGCTGCTTTGCTGAGCTTTATTTTTCTCCTGTTGTAGGTCTGAGTCTCATGGTAGATCTAAATCTGGCTTACCTGCTAAAAGGTGAGCGTTCAAATACAAGTACCACTCAGTTGGTTTTTGTTTTTGGTTGGTGGGGTTTTTTGTGGGGTTCTTTGTTTTTTTTCCCTCATCATTCAAAATCTCTGTTTGGACTGGTATTTCAGTTGCAGGGTTGTTTTTTTACTTTTATAACTGATTTCAAAAGCATTTTTCATACATTATGGGTTTTTTTGAACAGCTGATTTTTTTTGTGGGACAGTAGGCAATTCTTCCAGGATTTTGCATACAGATGTTATACACTCATCATTACAAAAAATATTTTTGGCAAGATTTGGGGCATGTTTTCTCCTACCTTTGTTCTTAATTAAGTGTCTGTAGTTCTCC
Source organism: Melospiza georgiana (assembly GCF_028018845.1). Taxonomy (NCBI): domain Eukaryota; kingdom Metazoa; phylum Chordata; class Aves; order Passeriformes; family Passerellidae; genus Melospiza; species Melospiza georgiana. The sequence continues at coordinate 25,228,414 of NC_080432.1, read as the reverse complement.
CTGTCCCTAACTCTGCTCGATTCACTGCTCCTGCTTTGCAGGGTCACTGTGATTACAGCAGCTTTGGAGCTGTGTTGCTCCTTTCCTGAGGGCTCCAGCTTCCAGCATTTTTCCTTCTCACCTGCAGCTTCTTGCTTAAAGTACCTGGGTACACTTGATACCAGCAGTGTCAGTGCATTTAACAACACCAAATTGTTCTGGTTTTAAATGGTCAGAAGTGGGTACTGAGAACAGCCAGGTGTGCCAACCACGCTGACTGGTCTGTCTGTCTGTCTTTGTTTTTAAACAGCCGCTCAAAGTCCAGATCACCATCTCCAAAGAGAAGGTAGGAATGTCTTAAAACTGGAGTCTGTCCTGGGGTTCAGTGGCACTTGAGCTGGAGCAGTTCCTAGAGAAATTGGACAAGGATAAAAGCTCAGGATTTTTACTTGCTTAAATCTGAACTATGAGAAGATGAATTGTTCACGGGCATTTCCTGCTGCTGGCAGTCAGAATGTCACGATACAGCTAAGCAATAAGAATGCTGCTGCTAAGGAAACCTCTAATGAAATGTTTCTGAGGAATTTAGAATCTAGGGAACAAGTGAGTAATGTAAGGTGTGGAGCAAGTCAATGAAGTGGTGTGGGATTAAATTCCTGCTGGTGACTCCTGCAGGCCCAGGAGTTGCACTTTTGGCTTTGGGCTTTTATCCTTGCCCATTAATGTGCTCCACAAAGGAAAATGTTTTCCTGTGTTACCAGAGAGAAGTATGTGCTGGAATTGAGATTTCTGAGCAGGCTTGATGTCTCAGCTCTCTTACTTAGTCTTCAGCTTTAAAGCTTAAAGCAGTTTTAAAGTGTAAAATACAACACTTCTTTTATTATTTGAGAACTGTAGATAAAAATAGGGGCAGAAGTCCAGAGGAAGCCTGGGGTGGCATGCACAGTTTGTTGGTTTTGCTGTAGGAGTTGTTCTTAATGGTTGTCTTTTTTTTTCCTTTCAGTCACTCACCATCAGGAAGCCCTTGAAGGAATGGAAGCCCTAAAAGAATGGGTTCAAATTTAAGAAGTTTAGTAAAAAAGTTATTTTGTTTACATTATAAGGGATTTTGTGATGTAAGGGCTTAGTCCTAGAAGGCTGTTTCTATTGACTAGCAATTGGCATGAACCTCTATCTTCTAAAAGTCTTGTTAGCAGACTAATACAAAACTCTTCTGTTGTGTTTGTGTTCTGTGATCTGAAAATGTTGGGCTTTTTTTTTTTATTATTGGTGCATTGAAATAAACTGCATTTCTAACTAAGAAATCAGTTGTGATAAGCCTGCTGTTCACAGTTGGGATGGGGAAGCAGGCAGTGTGCCCCTGGGGTGATAAACAGCAGGCACGTTGGGACAGGCAGCACCGGCTGGGGGAAAAGGTACCAGTCTGTTGTGTGTATACTATATGTCTATGTTTGTATACCTTTTTTAGGAAGTTTAAGGGGTTGTGTGGAGATCACAGGTCCTAAGCACAACCTGCAGGTTGTGTTCAAGCAGCAGGTCCTAAGCACAACCTGCAGGTTGTGTTCAAGCAGCAGGATCTGTGGGGAATGGAGAGCTCCAGTTCCTTGTGTGTGCCTGGTTCCCTCCTGGCAGTGAAGTGTACCCTGGGAAGGGCCTTGCTGCTGTGCTGTCTGTGGTTGCTGTGGGAAACCAGACTAACCCCATCTCACCAGGCATAGGGTACTGAATTAATAAAATGGTTCAGGATTTTTGCCAATTTGCTTTATCTTTGCAGTTGATAATGGCTGTTACCAGAATAGCAGGGAAATTTTGGAGTATTGGGTAATTTTAGCAATGTTAGGAAGGACAGTTTTCCTGGAGTGGCTGAACACCTGCCTGCCCAAGGGAAGTGGTAAATAAATTCTTTTGCTTTTGTTTTATTAAACTGTATCTCTGTGTGAATTTCTCATATCCCAAGCTTCTCCCTCCTCCCAGTGCCAGCTCATGGACGTGGGAAAGAAAAGGGAGTGGAGGCAGCTGGGGCTCATCCATCCCAGCAGAGCTGCAGTGGCCATTCTCTGCACAGGGATGTTGGGCTTGATACTGCTGTCATCTTCCTCACAGGAGCCTGTGTTGTGTGAAACTCCTACAAACAGTTGTGTATTTTTTTTAAAAACCAAACTCCTAACAATGTCCCTCCCTCCACTCATCATGCCTCAGGCTGAAGGTTGTAGATCAGACTGGTGCTGGAGGCAGTGTTCACTCTGGTGACACAAAGGTGACAGCCCAGTCCTGTCACTTAAGGCATTTTGGTATTTGAGCAGCTTGGCTGCAGCAATGCTCAGCACTGCAATTAAAAGCAAGGCCAAAGGGAGGAAATAATAATTCATTATTGCTACAGCAGCCCAATCCTCAGAGCAGGAGTTTGGCTGAAAGCTTCCAAAAGTGGGACTTCATTCCAGCTGTGCAGGGTGGCAGAAGGATACCCCATCCCAGAACATGTTAGCAATGGCATCTGCCAAGAATTCATATTAATGCACTACAGCAGTCCCATCTCAGCTGTTTTACTTATTCCCAGTGCAGGAAGGGCTGGAACAGCCTCTGTTCAGGGAAAATGTCCATACTGTCTTGGAGTTTAATCTTGCCACCAGAGTAACCTGCACTGATCCAAAACCACACTGACTGATCCAGGACATCTCCTTACCACAGGACATTGCAGAGCCTCAATGCAAATCTAAAGGTGCTCACTTGTACAAGGGCTTTGGGTTCAACTGTAAAACAGGATTCCTGGTCAGCCAAAACTGCCTCAGTAAAGTCTTAGTTAAAATGTAGACTGAGTTTAAACCAATTTGGGAACAGCTCCCTATGCCACATGCTGCCTCCAGCTGTGACTATTACAAGAAACAGCTGGATAGCAGGTGTTTGTGTGACCAGAAAACACTACTACCAGGGCACAGTCCCATAAAAAACACTCAGGTTTCTATTCCTTCTGGAAGAGCTGCCATTTTCCCAGAATATAGTGTAAGCCACCTTAATTTCAACGAGCCAACAAACAAAAACCCAAAACTCAACAGTACAGTTGCCAACTTGTTTTTCCAGAGGTCAGTGCCACAGTTTGGACCAATAAATACGTCAGGACACCGATGTTACTTGGTTTGTTCTCAGGCAGCAGCCATGGGTGATCCTTACAGCAAACTGTTCTGATGTCACTGCGTGGTCACAAGCTTGACAATCATCCCGATGATCCGAGAGCCTCGGGGGCACATGCACAAATCCATGCTGGGGTTCTTGATTTTATCCTGCAGCAGCTGGTCCAGCTCGCAGCGCAGCTCCTTCACCAGCTCAGCCACCTGGCACACGGTAAAGCAGAGACAGCGGTAAGGCTCAGCTGCAGCCCAGCCCTGCAGCTCTCCCGGCACGGCCCCTCCTCCTCCTCCTCCTCCTCACCTGGTGAGAGGCAGCCACGAAGCGGATCCAGCCGTCGTCCAGGGAGATGACAAAGTCGCCCTTGAGCAGCTGCATGTGCACCTGGCCGCCGCCCAGCAGCACCAGCGGGTACACGGACACCATGCTGCAGTCCCGGATGAACACGCGGCTCGTCTTGATCTTCTCGTGGTACACCAGGTACGGGCTCTCAAAGTGCCTGGTCTGGGACAGGGACACAGCAGCCTGGTCAGAGTGACACTGCTCTTCCTGCCTCTGCCACATGGGCCAGCTCTGCCTCTTCTGCAGCACTGACAGACCCTCCTGGAGACCCAAAAGAGCTGCTAACAACTGTTGGCTGCAGTTTAACTCTGTGTCCAGGAGCACACTCCTAACTCAGGAATGCACTGTTACTTACAGTCCTAACGCAGGACTGTTCAATCATTAAGATTTTTTATTTTAAACAATAATAGGGATCCTCACTGTAATTTTAAACACTCAAGCAGAAGTGATTTCTTTGATAAAAAGAGAGCATGCTTTGCAGAAAGAAGCATCCTGACCTGATAATTCACAGACGAAGGATGAATATGAACATAACCATCATTTTTAGTAACAAACTTCAGCTCTTCTGCTTTTGGTTGCATTTTGACTGCTCCTGTACTGGTCTTCTGGTATTTACCCTCTGGCTTTTTCACCTGTATGGTAAGAAAAAAGGTTATAAAAATCTGCTGCACCAGAAAACCTTTTAACTTCACATTTTAAATTTTTCAAAATCAGAAATTCTGTAGTAGCAACATGTCAAGTCACTGGAGACACATGCTGTCCAACCCTGACTTCCTTTGTAACCTCAGCCTTCTAAAAAGGTGTAATTTTAAGTAAATTCACATTTCCTGCTGGCTTCTGTGTGACACTGAAATCAGCCTGTAGGAACAGCAGCAGTCAAGCACTACAAACTGGAGCTCTGACACCATAAGCAGCAAACTGGCAACCTAAGCCAGGCTCAAGGCTGCCACACTGAGCCCAAATGAAAGCAGGGTGTGTGGGTATGCTAGATCAAAGAAGGGAAAATGAAAAACCATTCTTTTACCTGGACAACATTGGGATACAGTGCAGCACACAGCATAGCTGAGATCAGCTTGATGTTATCTGCATTTGAATTTGCCTGTGAAATCAATAGGGGATCATTAGGGATCCTATAGTTCAGTCTGTAAAGGTAAAACCCTGCTCCAGGAATGACTGAATTCCTGAAATTAGTTCACTTTTACTGCTGCACTCCTGTGCTTTGTAGAGGAGGACAAGTCACTGCTCCTGCAGCCTCAGGTTGGACCTGAGCTGTGTTTCACCCACTATCAATGGAACAAATTGGCCACCACTGTCCTGGTGCCCAGCTGAATTGTTCTCTGACATCTGGCTACAAAGTGGCTTGCACCCTAGAGAAAGCAAGCACAATCTGTCCCAAAGCACAGGAATCCTACAACACCAAACCCTGATCACCCTGATCATCATGGAACCCCCAGACATGTCTGGCCCCAGTCTTTCTGAAGGCAGCCCACATGAAAACTGCACGGATGAAATGCTGTGAGTTACCTCCTCTCCTGTGGCATCCAACACGCCATCGCCTCCTTGGGACCACCTCTTCTCAATGTCCCTGGCTCTCAATCCCTCCTTCACAAAGCCAATGTCAGAAAGCAGCTCTGCAAACTGCCTCTTCAGACTGGCAATTTCCTGCAACACACAGAGCACTGTGATGGCTGCCACACCCAGCATGAAGAGTCTTCCCCAGTGGCTCATTTCTGTCACTGGGATTCTGCCAGTCCCTGTGCCAGGGACAAACACTGGCCTACCTGAAGGACTCTTCCTGACAGGAAGTTCTCCCTGCAGTAGTTGTAGCTTGCTTGAGAGCCCTCTTTGATACTTAAACGCCATCCCTGATTGAGAGGATGGGAGGAAGGCTTTAATAAAACACTTCTGGTTGGATATCAAACACATCACAAAGCCCCAAGAGAGGCTACTGAGTTTTAACTCACCTTATAGGCCTGGAGAAGAGCCAGGTAGTCACTGTTTCCTACTGCAAACTCCAGCTTCTTTTTGTTTGCTTCTTCCCTTTTATCCCATGGTGACACCTAGACAGGCAGTAACAGGTTAGTGTGTTCTTCCCCTCACCACTTGGATGAGCCATTCTAGAGCTACATGGCACATTCTCTTTGGTATTTTCACAGCAGCTCACAGGTCAGAATGCAAATTTTCCCTGTGGATAACAGAAAATACGAGGCATTCAAAAGAGCACCTGATTCAATAGTCAAAGTGACAATGAAGACACAGACATCCAAACTGACCTCTGCATTCACAGCTCAGATGTGCCAGCTCCATCCATTATCACTATTTCACAATTTATATTACCAGTAGTTTTCACACCAAATTCAGACAAAATGAGTGCACTTCTTAGCTAAAAGAATTATCAAAAATAATATTCACTGTTTCTACTGTATATAAATACCACTCTTGCTGCTACCACATGGTTTTGAACTTCTGCTTATAACTGGGCTGTTTTAACAAGCACTGCACTAACACATAAACAATTTGGGCTAAAAAGAAGAATTAAAATATCAAGTGTAGCGTGCTGCAAGTCGCAAGAGCATTTTTCTGCCACACAAAAACACCCTCAGGTTAAGAATACTTACAAAAGGTGACTTAAAGGCCAGGCTGGCTGCTATGGTCAGTGCAGGATCCAGGCAGCGGAAGATGGTGCCAAACAGCATGAGCTTGCCAATCCTGACATCCACAGGCAGCGAGGCCAGGTGGTATCCCAGAGGAGTGAGCTTTTCCTCTGGAGTTAACGCTCCCAGGTCCCGCAGCCGCACCTTCGATGCCTGCAAGGACTCGGTCCTGGGGGGCTCGATCAGCCGTGACAAGACAGAGTGAAGAGACTGCTCAGAAAACATCTCCAGGATCTTAATTCTTAAGAGGAGAGGAGGGAAAGTTAAAAAGACAAAAGAAAGAAAGAAAAAAAGCAGCTTAGTTCCATAAACAGGATAAAAAACCCAAGCTTTTGTAAAAACAGATTGAAGAAAGCAAAGAGAAAGCATGCATTGAAGCACACACTCCCTAGAAGAGGACCTGTAACACAAAGCTGAATCAGGGAGCAATGTGGAGTAGTGAGTCTGTAAGAACAGATTTCTATTTAGCACACTGAGGTTTGAAATAAAGTTTTTACTGCAACTGTAACTGATGCTGCTCTGTTTCCTTTCAGTACAAAGGGGTGCACAGTGTGCAGCAGGGACAGGAAGGCCTCTTCCTTTAATGTTTGCATGATGAGGGTGCTTGCTGTGGGTTGTGGCAGGTGCTCCCTGCAGCCAAGGAAGGACATTCTGCACGCTGGCTTCTTCAGGAAACACAAGAGCTCACCTCAGACAGAGCTGCTCCAGGGGCACTCTCTGTATTTCTGGCAGCTGCTGCTTTACAAGCTGGTGGTTGTAGTGGTGGCTGCTGAAGAGGTGGAAGCAGACGCCCGAGGCCACACGTCCTGCCCGCCCTTTCCTCTGCAGAGCGTTGGCCTTGGACACAAAGGTGTCCTCCAGACTTTCCATTCCTTTGCTTGGGTCATATCTACAGGAGAGCAAGACAAAGGCTTGTATCCACACAGCCACAGAATGGTTTGGCTTGGAAGGGATCTTAAAGATCATCACATTTCAACTTCCTCTGGGACATGCAGGGACAGTTCCCACTAGACCAGGTTGCTCAGAGTCCTCTCCAACCTCGCCTTGAACCTTCCAGGGATGGGGCAGCCACAGCTTCTCTGGAAAACCTGTGCTAGTGCCTCCCCACAGTGAAGAATTTCTTCCTAACATCCAATCTAAACCTGCCCTCTTTCAGTCTGAAGCCATTTCACCCCTTGTCCTGTCACCCACCTTTGTAAAGAGTGCACAGAGAACAGGCTGGAGGCTGAGCAGGCAGATGCTGCCGACTTCTGTATGGATACAATTCCCACCCCTGCACTTGGAGCTGAGCTTAGACTGGCTTTCTCCAACTCATGGCAGCTTTCTACAGCCCAAGTTTCCTTCCAGTTTTTCCCAGCTCTTTGGAAAACTGAAGGCTTGACACAGTTTACCAACCCCCAAGGAATGAATGTCAGTACCTTTTCTCTTTCATTTTTCCAGAGTCAATCACATAGACCACGTCATCGATGGTGACAGATGTCTCTGCAATGTTGGTGGAGATGATGATTTTGGTGACTCCTGCAGGAGGCCTGAGGAACACAGACTGCTGTTCTTCACTGGACAGTGAGGAATGAAGTGGATAAACTACACACCTGCAAGGACAACAGGACAAGATGCTCAGGGAATCTCCAGCCTCTTCCTTCTTGGGAACAATCTGCCTGCACACACTTTTGCCTCACTGGATACTGCCCAGAGTGTTACTTCTTGTAACCATCCAAGGCCAAACACAACCACAACTAAATGTAACTCAGCAAACATTCTGAGATTTCAGCAGCCTGGACCATGCAGAGCACAAAATGGAAACCACTCCTCACTAGTGTCTCTGAGAACTTCAACAAGTGACCATCCTGAGCTGAGGAGAAAAACAAAAGAAGGGAGCCAACAAGATAGAAAAGGATTTACCCTGACTGGAGTCAGCTCACACATTTAATCAAGCTAATTTATCCCTGCAGGCTTTGTGCAGGAAATGACTCTTTATTTATGGGTAAAGACTGACAGTTTTGGAGCTTTTCTGCCTTACCTCTTGCTGTGCCTGTTATTAAAAAGAGCATTAGTCTGAAGCTGCTCATAAAGCATCTTGATTTCTGCTAGGCCAGGCAAAAATATCAACACAGCACCTATGTATGTAGATAAAAAAATAAATTAAAAATCACTCAACAAAAAGGACAGCACAATATTTTATTAATGTGCAATTATTGTACTAAAAAAGCACACAGGCTGTAACAGTCCTTCACAAAAGACTTCTCAAGGTAGACAATTTTCTCACCTTCCCCCTCCCATGTACATCACAAGCTTTGGAACTCAACTAGCAATTTATTTTTTGCAAAAATAGTTAGTAGCTACAGAACCTCTGTATGAAAATCATTAGCTTTGGGCTGTCCAAGAAACTTCCAAGAATCTTCTTTCATTTATCTCCCAAGGACAATAAAATTACCTGGGGGGTATGAATGTCTGCCAGCAACTATCCATTCCAGCAAGGCTTCAATTAATTCTAGATTAACTTTGTCCAAGTCCATGACAGACATTGTTTTCAACACTGCCTTGCTAACTCCTGGGAAAAAAGAAAAGATGCAGTAAATCCATGCCTTGGAAAAAACATCTGTGGATGCATGGGAGCAGTTACAGCTTTGTTTAAAGAGCTGAAGAGGGCAGATCCATGCTGTGCCTCAAGCAAAGCTGCTTCAGCAAGAACAGATACAGAGAGTAAAGCGGGACTAACAAAGCATCTGAAAAGGGATGGAAAGAGACAGTAGCTGAAAATTGTCCATTTTCAGATGCTAAGAGCTAGTTTCAGCCAAGATCTTTGCTTGTAGTTTAAGAGAACAATAGGTTCTCTTTTATTTTTTTTTAAACTAGAAGGAAGTTTCTCATCTAGAACTTCACAAGAGCAAAACTCTGAATTGTAGATAAGCATTCAGCCTACAGTGATAATATCCCACGTTGTCTGTGTGCCAATTTATTAAATTTAAGAAGGAGTTCACCTTTATATCGTGTAAGGAGCTGCTTCAGAGTTAATTTCTGGTCTGGGTCTGAATCTTTGACCACGGTGTCAGTGCTTTCCAGAAGGCCAGCACGCCTCAGGTCCTCCTCTACTTCTTCAAATGCAGTTCTTTTGTGCCTCCCACTCTGTTCTTGCTTTACCTTCCTCCTGTAGGGACTGTTGTCCTCTAAAACATACCTGGGCAGCAAAAGAACATTTGGTAGTGTGGAAAGAAGCCTAACAGTCTCCCTCTAATAATTAACTACAGAGATAGGGTATCTAAAATATTTTTAAGTCTGATAGGAACTTTGTACAAATCATAGATAATATGAAGGTCAAGGTGCTTTAGTAGAGCTCCAAGAGTGCAGGTGATGAGGGAGATCTGAGAGGATTTACATTTAAAATAAATGCCCAGAACTAGTGCAGTCTCAAGGTCAAAAGTGTAACCTCAACCTCACCACCCAAATACATCTGAGAATGTGTGAATTTCACACCTTGTCATTGCAATCACATCTTCCAGAAAAAACTGGTCCACAGGAAACGTTCGCCCTGAAAGAAAACACGAGAATAAATCTATCTACACAATAAATCTATCTACACAACAGCATGGAGAAAAGAGGAAAAATACCAAAGATTATTGTAATTTTATACAGGTTATTATGCCATGCACTGGCTGCACAGCTCTCATCTACACTGCACTCCTCAACACAATTTCTGACTAGGACAAACAGTGGGTGTCTTCCAAGCATGGAGTGTTCAAGGCCAGGTTGGATGGGGCTTTGAGCAACCTGGTGTAGAGACAGGACATCCCTGCCCATGGCAGGGGTGAAACTCTAAGGGCCCTTCCATCCCAAACCAATCTAGGATTCCAGGGTAACATGCACAATGCACTCACACAGGTAGAGAATGGCAGATACACCTGGGGGAACACACCCATGTTCCCCTCCAGCTCCACACCATAACTCAGCAATTTAAAAGGCACATTGGGCTAAATGTGTACACATCCAGCTGGACCTTCCCACTGATCCTTTTCTCACAAGGATACAGGAGAGTCTTCAGCTGTGGTGAATCTAACCCAGGGAAGCATGTCATGCACACACCATATAATGATTGTCTTCTGAGGAGAGAAATTCTGAGAAATACAGAGACAGCACAAAAATGTCAACATTTCCAAGTCCTTTCTCTCCTAAATCTCATCAGTCTCTCCCTCTAAGTCTTCAGCATCAAATTTCTGGCATACATCCTCATCATGAATTGAGAAACACTTTGCAAAAAGAAATGGTGAAATCAAATCTCTAAAGTGGTGAATGACAATAAAAATGAATGGTTTTCACCTGGTATGTTGATGATTGGACAGGAGTGGAAGTACTGAGAGAAAAGCTCAGCATTCAGGGTGGCACTCATCAGTATAATGCGCAGGTCTGGCCTCTGAACCATTATATCCTTCAAAACCAGCAGCAGGAAGTCACTGAAGAAAGCAGGCACAAGAACACTTGAGTGTCTTCAGCATTAACTTTCAGGTTATTTTTCTCCCATCTGTCCACCTTCCTGGTGTTTTCAAGAGCAAGGCAACACCACCACAGAAGCATGAGCTTGTTGGAATGGCCCAGTGAAAAGCAATCTGCAAATCTGACTCTTTTCTGGTTGTCCCTTACTGGAGTGTCAGGATTATTCAGCAAAACCATTTAAACAAAAAGTTTATAAATGACTTACATTAATGACAACACAGGAACATCAGATAAGAAATTAACTCAAAGTAACAGATGAGTCCTTTGTGCTCCTCTTCTTCACTGGAAGAGTTACTCAAACTTACCCACTCTTCCCTGCTCACTTTATTTTTCCTCTATATTTATAGCTTTTGTGGCATGACTAGAAGACTGGCTTGAAGTGATTTTAAATGAGAAGGAAGAGGAATCCTTGAGAGACACAAGCACTTTTAAGTGGCTAAAATACCACTTGAGCTGCAGAATAATGGGTAAGAGACAAAGCCTCTCAGAAACCCATTGCACTGCAGTGTTTGACAAGGAAAACAAAGAAAAGGATGCTTGCCATTTAATTTACAGAGATACTGACAGACATCATCTTTTGCCTGTGATCAGCAGGAAAGTGAGGTAAAACTGCAGGAGGCTAGAGCAGGATAGGATGAGACTGTCTAGTAAAATCTACAGACTGGAAGGAAATGGGAGCATTTGTCCCTTGCTCTGATGAAGCCTGCATGTGAAGAATTATGGTATTTGATAAAAGTTGAAACAAGGAAACTGTAAGAAACAGCTTTGGTTAAAAAGTTACTTAACCCTCCAGCCCTATCCAAAACCTCTTTGCAACACTGCTGCAATGTGAGGGTGCTTTGGAGGCACAGCAATTTCTGAGAGATGTGCTTTCTCACAAGCTGCTGCAGCACAATTTCCTACTGCCCCCAGACTCCTTCCACCATCCCATACCACTGCCACAGGATCAGCTACTAGCACCTTAGCCACCTTTGACTGTGTTTCTTCATTTTGCTTACAGGATAAGAGATTATTTACCTTTCTTCTGTTCTTTCGTGAACTTCATCAACAATAACATGAGTGACTCCCTGCAAAGTCAGATCTCCTTCCAGCCTTCTCAACAGCACACCAGTAGTGCAGTACAAAAGCCTGGTAGCTGAGGACTTGAAGGGTAAGACAAAGCATTCAGTTCACTCTGGGCAAATTAACACAGTGCAAAGAGAATATGTGCTGCTGTAAAGCATTTGGTTTCAGCTCAGGGCCAGGTTTGAATGAGAGAGAACAAGCAAGCCCTGCTGGAGATGGATTTTTATTTCTTGACTGACACTGACAACACCTGCTCATTACCAAGGGACATTGCTACCTATCAAAAAATATGAACTGCTTTTTCTGTGGATACTGTTTTCTGATAAACAGCTCAGATCTCTCTTCCTAGGAAGATCTGGTGAGTCTCTTTTTTAGCATACATCTTGGAAAAAGCAATCAGCTGCAACACAGACAAAACTTCACTTCCAACACAGCAGTTTCTGTCTGGCTGTAGCTGCACCCTCAGTCTCCATTTGGGAGACATATGGGAATGGCAACAGGCAGAAAAGCAGCCAGCAGCCTTCCAAAGGACAGCAGGATTACTCACACTCTCAAACCCCTTCACGTCCTCAACAAAAAGCAAACCCACAAGCCACAGCACTGCACTCTCATTCTGCAAAGTGAACTGTGCAACTTGAGATGAAATAAAATAGAGAACATGTTTCATAGTATTTTATAAATATAGATGATACAAACTTGCTTATCTCACTGCATGGCAGGTTTAGGGCAGAGATTCTGTACACTAAAGAAGCACTAAGCACATTTTAATAGGAGTAAATGAGAACCAGCAAGCAAAGCATACGTACCTTGACACTTTCCAGACGGATCTGATATCCAACAGTGAGTCCAATCCTTTCTGTTCTTTCCTTGGCTACACGTTCAGCCACAGAAATGGCAGAGATCCTGCGAGGCTGAGTGCAGATGATGTTTGCAACTCTACTTGGAGAGCCTTGCAATGAAGCATCCAAGATAAACTGAGGAATCTGAGTGGTTTTCCCACATCTGCACAACAAAATCAGGAGTTAATTAAAACTCCACAAATGCAACACCTTCCACCCACATAAATTGACAGCATTCCACTGGAAATTTGCTTTATTTTATAAGTGTGATCCTCACATGCAGTTCACCTAGGACTGCTGTCACTGGTTACACTGGTCACAGATGAGCCACCACTCCAACCTTCCCAGAACATGGATCATATTTCATGTTATTCTGTGTATACTTTGATGTATAAAGTCTGGATGTGCAATCACACTCTTACCCTGTCATGCCACTCACAACAAGAACTTGGTGGCTCTCAAGCAAGCCCAGAATATTTTCTCTCTCTTGCCACGCAGGGAGCTTCTGCCTTTCATAGAGCATGGACTGAAAGTGCCTGGAAGACTGATGGACAAAGACAGCACAGCCGTAAGAACACCACTGGGATGGAACAGAACCATCTGAAACAACAGCTTGTCTCTGTAATATTTATTTCTCTAAAGTAGGAAACAAAACTGTGTTCTGCACACTGTACCTTTTTCTGCCGAAACTGCGCGCAGATTTTGACATTTTCGTTGTACACAGACTTTGCCTGCACATCATACTTTTTGGAAAGCTTCTTTTTCAAGTTCACATAACTCTCATTCTCCACAACAACTTGTTCAGGCTCTTCCTCCTCCTCTTCTGCCACCACCTCTTCTTCCTGAGGCTCTGACACTGTTGAGGCTTGAGTGTACAGTTAAATATTGTTATTACTAAGGAACAGTCAATGAAGGAAAGAGGGACAAGTTCCAGCAGCATTTCCAACAAAGAACCTTGTTAGACTGGGCCTGAGGGTCTGCAGGACTGTTTCTGACATGCATTTAGTTCAACACCCCCAGCAAACCTCCCCTCACCTCACCAAATCACCCACAGCTTCTCCAGACCCATCCCACTTGTCCCCACCCCTGCACCAGGGTCTGGGTGGCCACACATGGTTACGTGGTTTGCCTTCCTGCAAATTCTCCATGTGCCTCAGCTCAATTCTCCAACACACAACCCCTTCTATGCAGTACCAAATGCCTATAAATTAGGGTAGTTTTAATTAATTAAGTGTTAAGTCACTGACTAATACTTTTAAACCAAAGCTGAAACTGGACCAGGTACTTCAGTGCCTTTGCCTATCAACTGAAGCAGGATTTGTTCAGACTGCCAGCCAGCCCTTGAAAGTTTTAAGGCTACTTTTACTAAAAAAAAAAAAAAAAAAAAAAAAAGAGGTATTTTATAACATAAGGAATATTTTATAACTAAAGAAAATTATTTGGGATCTTAGTTTCTGGAACAAAGCTGTCTTTCTGCAGAGGTGTTCAAAAAATGGAACACTTTGTCTTACTGCAGAAAAACCACAGTTTGTCACTATTTAAGAGCTCTACAACTCAATGCACTTGAACACTGTCTTGAAAAAAGTGTTCAAGTGCATTGAGTTGCCTTAGATAAAAGTAGGTTTGGAATTGAGAGCTGGAAAGTCACCCTGCCACAAGTGACACAGACTCAACTCTCCCCCTGTGAAATCAACCTGCCTGCACCAGCATAAACAGAAAGGGATGATACTTGAACAACACTCTATAACCACTTTCCACATTTGCTCAGCCTTAAATCCACCTTTGTAAGTTAATTTTGAGGAGCTGCTGGTAATTTTAAATAATCTAAAAAAAGAGGTTTCTGAATTGATGAGCCACAGATGCAGCAAAGCTTGCAAACAACCTTCCCTGTTCCCTTCCAAGCATACTTCTCTGGTCCATTCTGAGTTCACATCCCTCAGTGCTTTCCATTGAGTGTGTGGCAATGGGCATCTCTCACTCTGCCAAACCAAACTGCTCCCAGAACTCAGTTCTGGGCAGCACAAAACCTTCTGCTGCAGCTTGATTACAGAAGGAACTTCCTGAGGCACAGACAGATCATGGATCTGGCTCACCACATGACTTCAATCTCCAGAAATAGATTTGGAACAGATGGCTGAACTGGGGGCTCTGCCTTATCTCTCTTTTTTCCTTTTAAATCTTTCTGACTGTTCTTAGCCCAGAAACCCTAAAGGAGATTTGGTGTACCTTCAGCCTGCTGATTTGAAGGAGCTGCACTCTCTGTCTGTGGCTTTACAGGAGGTGCTGCCAGCAGGGGGACAGGAGGAACACTGAACTTGTGGTGAGTATTGCTCAGGAGCTCACTGATCTCGTGTTCATCTTCCAAACAAGTCACCAAGGTGTACACCACTGGCTCATGAGACTCTGCAGCTGCCAAGGCCTTTCCAAAGAGGAACTCAGCAATGTGCAGACGACAAGCAAGAGGCAGATTCTCATCAGTGGAGTAAAAAGCCACAAGAGGTGCTTGAAGAGGATACTTGTTCTCATCAGGAAATCTCACTTCAAGTTCATAGACGGGACCATCATTATGTCTGAGATGAGCATCGTCTACAGAGTTCTTGGATGTGTTTGGAGGGAATTCATGTCTAAATCTGCATTTTGAACCAAACCTGCAGCCTCCTTGGAGATAAAATTTACATATTTCCTTTGAAGTCTGTTTTGCTGTGTCCCTTGTACTTTTTTGTTTAGATTTACTGAACCTGTGTGCCAGGTAGTCCAATTCCAAACTGAAAGTCCAAACACGATTTTTAATCCTTTCTACAAATTTTTCTCCATAAATTGACCGGAGGGCAAAAGCTTCTTCTTGTCTCTGCTCTAAACACTCCTCTTGACTGGCTTCAGCTGCTGCTGCAGAAACCTGCATCTTCTCCCCATACCTCTCAGAGAAGCACTGCAATAGCAAATCCTCCAGTGATGCCCCAATATTACCATTGCAGGATCTCAGCACCGCCCTGCAGCGCTCACAGTCAAAACCATACCTGCACCAAAACAGAAAACAGGGCAACAAGTGAGTGAGAGGCTTGTGTGAAGCAAAATAACCACAGCAAGGCAGCATGCATGGCACTGCCTCACACCTCAGAATGCAGCATTTCACAGTTTCAGGGTTTGATTTCCCCACTCCACTACAGAAATTAAACTCTTCAGAAAAAGCTGTCACATATAAAATGCTCCCGAAACAAGCAAAAGTACTGAATAACTATTAACATCTGAGCAAAATGGATGAAGAACTCAAGGAGAGCTTACAGAGTACTGACACCAGGGATCTACCTCTTGATGATACAAACTATTCAGTAAAGCATCACCTGGAGAGTTTGTGCACAGCAAATGAAGACACTTCACTGTCCACAATTCTGTGCTCAGCTGGCTCAGCAGACAACCTTGGCATTGCATCAGAAGCTTCCTGTTCTGTTGACCAGCACTGTTCATCATCCAGGTAGTCAGGCTCATCATCATCTTCTCCAGCTACACTGATAAAAAGAGTTATCAAGTTAAAATGAAACAAAATTAAAATGCTGAGTAGACATAAAACTCTGCCTCTGCAGTTTTAAGTCCTTCATTTAAATGGTAGATTTGGCTACTCCTTTCCCAGAGTTAATATTGTAGACTATTAAGAAAGCAGAGTCAAAACCATAGGATTTGAGATATAATTAAAAGTTAAGGGGAAAAATACTGTTTCTAACAGTATGCCTGCTAAAGCATGCTCATGCAGAGAAGCTGGAAGTAGTGCCTCCATGTAAACTAACTCTGATTCAGGTGCCAGCTCCTGCCCTTGCAGCTCTTGAAGGAGTTCTTTCACTCTTCTCTGGTTCTCTGATGTCATGTGTATGGTCTGCAGAGGCATTCTTGCTTCAGGTCTCTGCTTCATCTGCCCTCCTCTTCTGGCAGGGGCACTTGATCTGAAAATTAAAATAGGACACAATCATGAGTTATCTGCTGGCTCAAACGTTCTTGACTGAATTGGGATGTTGCGGCCCAAATTTATAATTCAAAACAGGAAAATCAAAATAAGATAAATCCATCACCTAAGCATTATTCAGCTGGAGTCACTCTTATGTGATCATGATTTGTGAGTCTTTATCTGCACACACATGCACATACATGTATTGTATCCTGTGTTGAATCCAAAATTATTTACTGAACACTTTGCTAGGTAAAGCTGTTCTTAGACTACAATACAACCACATATTTCTAAGCTAGATGGGTCAGAACATACACAAGATACTAAAATAATTCTAAATTGCTGATTTTCCGTGGCCCAGCTTCTGTTTTGTAATATACAAATATTAATATCCTGTGTTTATTAATGTGTTCTGACCAAAAATGTCCTGAAATTACTTTATGACCAAAGAAGAAAATCAGAGGTTATAATCTTTAAAAAATAAAACACTTAGCTAGGTATCAAATCCATAAAACATTAATCAAAACAGTCATGTAAAAACTGCTTCATACTGAAACACTTACACCACTCTTTCACTCGTCTCTATATTCAAACATGTCCAAAAACCAGCCCCAAATGCCTACGGATGTCAACATACAAAAAGTATCTCAAATGGTCCAGAGTATCCCTAACACCTCTCTGCCAACCCCCCCAAACCAACAGAAATACCTGGATTCTAGCCTTGGTTCCTCAAAGAGACAAAAATCATCTCCATCATCCCAAATTTTGGTTGAACATTTCCTACTTCCACCAAGCTGAGGCTTGTTTGAATGGCCACTGCCGCCTCCTCGTTTTCCACCGCCTCCTTTGCCTCGTCCTCCTCCTCTGTTGGGCTTTCCTTTTTTCCTTGCTAACCAACTCATGTTTCCTTGGGGAAGAAGAGGAAAAAAACAGTCCTTAGTTGTGAAGGTGATTAAGCCCATCACCATGTGTATGTCTGAGCACACATTATTTGTTTTTTGATGTGACAAGGCACCCTCTCAAACCACTGTTGATTGTCTGCATGTTGGTGTGTCTGTATGCACCTGGAGCAAAAAGTATTCCTCTGGAACATTGTTTAGTGAGTTCTGTGGCTTTAGAAAACAAAAGTAATATTCCTCAGCCATAAGCTGCAAGTTTGACAAAACTCTCTGTCAAAAGCATGAGCCTGTCACTCTGATGGAACCCTCTTGGACACGGAAGCCCACAGGACAAACCTTCAAGGGAGATTTCACAGAAGCCTCTGCCCCATCACTTTTGAACTCAGCAGTGTGTGCAGGGCTGAGACTAAAAGGTGGAAGGGGAGCTAAAGCCCAAGATACAATGTTTTTTTCCACATAATCTCACACTGGGCTCCCTTCTGGAGGGAGCTGCCCATGCTGCAGAGCCTGGCCAGGGGAGGGACTGGACTTTTCTTCCCCTTCTCTCAGCAGTGTCTTTCCCAGCGCTGACAGCCCATCAGCACTGCCCAGCATTAATACATCCTCCTGCGGCACCTCCTGCTAACGGGAAGCTATTGCAGGGGACAGTGAGCAGCTGTGGGCAGCCCGACAGGAATTTATTCCCTGCATCTTTGCACTGGCACCTCCACAGCCAGGACAAGACCGATGTGGCCGCGCACAAGTAACAGCCCAAAGGAGGTCTTGGGAAAGAAGCAAATTCCCCTTTTGTGGCCGCTCTCCCCACTCCAGCTCCACTGGGGCTGCACAGGAGCTCAGAGCCAAGCTGACCCCGCCCGGGGCAATTCGGGAGAAGTGAGGGAGGGAGAAGGGAAACCATGGCAGGTGTCCCGAAGGAGGGAGAAGGGAAACCATGGCAGGTGTCCCGAGGGAGGGAGAAGCGAGACCATGGCAGGTGCCCCGAGGGAGGGAGAAGGGAAACCGTGGCAGGTGCCCTGAGGCCTCTGTCACACACGGTTCCGTCTCCTTCCTCTCAGCTCAGAGCACAGAGCCCCGGGCACGGTGCAGCTCCGTCGGCTCGTCCCGCCCTTCCCCACGGCACCTTTCCCCATCCCGGCTGTCTGGGGACCTCCATCCTCTCCCAGCCCCGCTCTCCCCGGACCCCATCCCCTGCCCACCTCCCCTCAGCCGAGCCCCCGCGCAGCCCCTTCCCCTCCACCCCCGCTCTCCGCGGAACCGTGACACCCACAGAGCTTCACCACTCCTTTTCCCCACCTTTCCCACCTTCCTGCCCGGTACCTCCCGGACTCCCCGATCCGGATCCGCGGTGTTTCCCTTCCGGGCCACGGCGCCTCCGCCCGGCCCGGCCCGCCCCGCTGCTGCCGCCCCGCCCCGCTCCCCTCGCACAAGGCCCGGCGCTGGGAGTTGCGAGTGGCTTTGGGCTGCCGTACGTTTGAATATCTCCGTGTGTGGGGCTGGAACAGTGACACCGCTGTTTGTTCCTCAGCAGGCATGCTGGTTTTTAAAGTAGCTCTCGTATTCTCGAGTGAAGACGAGAACGATGCTTGAAAATCTTGCTAGGTGCTCGCTGCACCAGCCCATAAGTTCCTGAGGGAGCTGAGGGGCCTCGGCCTGGAGAAAAGGAGGCTCAGGGGGTCTTCATCACTCTCTGCAGTTCCCCGACAGGAGGAGCCAGGTGGGGATCAGCCTCTTCCCCCAGGTTACAAGTGACAGGATGAGAGGAAAGGGCTTCAAGTTGTGCCAGGGAAGGTTTAGATTGTATATTAGGAAATGTATTCATAGAAAGGGTGGCCAAGCACTGGGGCAGGCAGCCCAGGGAAGCACCATCCTTGGAAGCGTTAACCCCAGAATGTGGCACTTGGGGACGGCCATGGGTTGTTGGTGGGCCTGGCAGTGTTGGTTGATGGGTGTACTCAGTGATCATGGAGGTCTTCTCCAACCTTCACTGCAAAACCCAGTGTGTGGGACTAAAAGGGAGGAAAGTGATACCAGTTTCAGGGTGAGGGTGACACAAGTGACAAGAGACCTCAAAGCTGTCACTGAGGCGGGGAAGGCCTCGATGCAGGTCCCTGCACACACAGGGTCACCCATGACAGCTGCCCTGCAGCACATCCTGTCAGGTCTTGACTCTATGGATGGAGACTCCACAACCCTCCCAGGCAACCTGTATCAGGTTGGAGTTTAAAGAAAAAAAACTACCACAAAAATAAAAAGAAAATTTACACACTGGTTTGTCTGTTTAAGAACCACCACAGCCCCCAGCCCAGAGACAACACCTGCCATGGGGATGCTTCCTCAAGGTCCTTCTGCAGATGGTGGCCACAGCCACCACTCTGATGGTTCGTTTGGGTCTGCTCTGCCCCAGAGAGGCAGAGCATTCCTTCCCCACCACCCCCACATGGGGAAGAATGGTTCATAGCAATGCTGCTGACTCATGTTCTCTGCCACCCAAAAGTGCCTGCTCCAGCAGGGCTTGTGTGCTCCATGGACCCACCTCTGGGAGCAGCCTGTCCACAGGAGATGGAGAGTCAGCTCTGGGAGAAGTGGCTCTCTACAAATGCGTTGCATGGTCTCATGAGGTTTTGCCTCTGAACTGGCCTCTGCCTTCTTGTCTTGAAGTGAAAATACTTCTATTCTCATACATACATACACCATTCTCCTTTTCTAGAGGTAGACTGCAAAAGGACACCTGAGTTTGTGCTTGAGGGGAACAGTTGATTTTGTTATATTTTCTTCATTTTGCTTCTGAACAAAAACAACAACAACAAAAACCAAAAAAAACCCCCAAAACACAACCAAACAAAAAACCACCAAATTAAAAAAAACTTAAAAAAGAAATACTGTGTCCTCTGTCCCTAGACCTTGACTTCATAGGTAGCAGCATCTGCCAGAGAGCTTCTGTTAATTTAGGAGCCTGTCCTTTCAGCTCCTTTGCTAGGGCTCCACATTTATCTCAGCTGCACAGCAATTATACTGATTTAGGCTGTGGAGTTCCACATTTCACATTTTCTGCCTGGAGGGTATCTTTGAAGCAGATCTTTGCCTTTCAGGGAGAAATTAGTCTGCCTTTTGTTACTGTGCCTCCTCCTTTATGTCTCCCTGTTCTTATGCTTCAGAGTAGCTCGGTGGACTGGCCCAAGCACTGCCCTGGCAGCCCTACTTGCATTCTCCACATGCTCCCTTTGGAGCAAAGAGCCCTCCAGTGAAGGGCTGATCCTCCTTAGGGAAGAAACTGAGCAGGTGTGGAGGGGAGGCTGCTGCTCCCTCCAAGCCCTTAATTATTTTTACTCAAAAGAAAGTTTTTCATCATCTAGCAAGAAACAGAAAATACTCAAGTGCTGGTTCGTGTTGCTGCTCCCCTGCCATGGCTACTTTGGCAGCCTTGCCCTTGGCCCCTGCACCTTCTTGGCCCTGGCATCCCTAGGAAAGCCAGGGTGCCAGCAGGCAGGGAGGACCTGGTCCCATTTCCCTGTCCCCAACTGGAAGTTGTCTTTTTTGGGTGCCACAGGAGGTCCTGAGCCTGGCAAAGCAGCATGGCCACAGCAGCCAGAGCACGGCCCCACATGGCCCCACATGGCCCCGCTGCCGTCACTTCCCAGGGCTCCTCGCCCTCCCTCCCTCCCTCCCCAGCCCTGTGCAGTGCTAATTAAAAAGTCAGAAATTCTGCAACGCCTTCCTCCAAGTGCACAGTCCTGGTTTTCGCATGGGCACATGAGGATGTGACCTGAAGATTATATAATTAGAAGGTTTTTGTTATGCTTGCATCTCAAGTCAGTGATTAGCATGTGACAGTCCCATCCTGGGAAACGTCAAGCCACCATTGCTCTCTCTCTCTCTCTCTGTCTCTCTCACTCACTCTCTCTCCTTTCTTGCTCACTGCTAATTCCCAACTCTAGCAACCACCAGTGCTGAAGGATCTTCAGCTAGCCTGGGGTAAGTTTAAAATATACTCAGCTTGGGATGAAGAGTGGGGTTAATTATGCCATTTTCATATTATGGATAAAGCTAGAGCCCTAACTAATTATATTGTGTGTGCTACACATAAAATGATATTTAAAGTGTTTTGCATCTTCAGTGCCCACAGTTATTTTCAGCTGATTTCTTCATAGATTCTGAATGGAGTTCTAGCTTCTTAGTGTGCTGGACAATCTTGTTAGGCTGCATTTATAGTGAGGTTTCTAAAACAGTTTAAAAAGGCTTTTTTTTTTCTCTCACCATTTACAAGCTAAATTAAATTATCATGCTGAATTGACTTATTTGGATGACAGCTGCATTGGAGTTAGTTGGACAAAAAGTGCAAGAATGATGAGAGTAAATAACTGATTTTTTGTTCTCTTTAGAGGACTGGGGGTTGTTCTCCAAGTGGGATATTTAAAACAGCCAGCAATCTCAGCCAGCAGCATTGACACAGTCACCAGGAAGATCCCAAGCATTTATTTAGGAAAACTGTGGATGCTTAATAACTGAAGCAGCAAAAGTGCACATGGATTCCTGCACTGCTACCCATGTCATGATTTCAGAAGCAGAATGAGGCAGGAAGCCAGGCAAACAGTAACAGTTCTGCTCCAAGCTAGGCTGTGAATGCTTTACTGAACCCTGCCTGCTTGCATGCTGAAGCTTGGTGTATCCCTCAGTGTTTTTGATCTGTGATCCTCTGCACAGCTGATTCTCTCCCCCAGCTGTGCCATTCCATGTGGGGGGAGTGCTGGCAGGGGGAGCACAGTCACACAGTTGCAGTTCGGGCTGCAGGAGCTGCCTCCCCTCTCTGCACCGTGCATGGCTTGTGCAGGAACCCCACTGCTGTGCTGCCTCAAGGGCACAACTCACTGGGACCTCATCCGTCCATCCATCCATCCATCCATCCATCCATCCATCCATCCATCCATCCATCCATCCATCCATCCATCCCTCCCTCCCTCCCTCCCTCCCTTCTCCCTCAGGGATCTCATGGGAAGTGGGTGCTGGCCCAGGCTCTGTTGACAGGCTGGTTGCAGTGCCAGCTGCTCGTGCAAGGCACCAGGGCAGGGATCTTTGCTGGCCACCAGCAGCATGGCAGTCACAAACAGCAGAAGCTCTTTGGTTCCATCAGATTTGGCTGCTGCAGGGGAGATAGAAACAAAAGGGGAAAATACATCTTTTTGCCATGATGGAGGAATCTGGTGGCTTTAACACCTTCAAATTATTCTCTGGGCTTTACTCTGGAGATATTATTCTGACTAGATGAGAACTGCAGGAGTGTAAATGAGTTTTAGTACTCAGCTCTGAAGAAACAATCACATCTTTGCCTTTTCTTGTCCCTAAAGCAGGGGACCTGGGCTTGAAAGGGAGGCCAAGACTGCCTGGGAATGGCCCCCTGTGGCTGGGTACTGAGCCTGGCCAGTGGGGAGCTTGCAGAGGAGCCATAACATCTCCTTGTTGATGAGGGAACTACCCTGTGGTGGCTGGCATGTCAGACAAACCTTAGATTTGCCACAGCTGGAGGCCTGGTACTGGTTTGGGAAAGGAGCTTCATGGAGGGCTTGCACTTGCTGCTGATGTGCACAGGGAATCATGTCTGTGTGTAGAGGGAGGGACTCGCTCAGGACTGAGACAAAAACACGAAGGGGGGGATCCTCTCCAGCTTTTAACTGCCTCAAGGGGGCTGTAAAAGATGGAGTTCAGAATCTTCCCAGAAGTGCACAGTGAAAGGCACTGGGTACAAGCTGCAGCTAAGGGAAACCCTGACTGGATGTAAGGAAAAATATTCTTCTTCAGGGTACTGGAGGGCCCAGAGAGGCTGTGAGGACTCCAGTGTGGGAACTGTCCAGACCAGAGCTGGACTGAGTCCTGAGATAATTTGACATTACTCTTGATTTGAGCAGGAAGCTGAACTAGAGCCATGCCAGGGCTCCTGCTCACCTTGATTCTGTTGTGAGTTTGGGACTTGTCCACTGCCAGCAGAGGCATGGTTTGACCAAGCAGCCCCCATCCAGGGTCTTAGGGCCAAATACCAATCCTATTCTCCAACCCATTTTTGCACCCTTTAGGCACAAGCCAGACACTGTTCAGCCAGCTCAGGCTCCCTGAAATCCTGTCCCTGGTGAGGACAATCTTCACAGCTTCCCCAGCCACAGCTGGGGGGAACAGAGGACAAACCTTCACTGCAAACCAGGGCAAGGCTCAGGTTCTGTTCCAGTGATGAGGAAGGACTGATTAGTTTTGCTTCCAATATTCAGCAATTCAGGAGAACCAGGGAGAGAGAGGCAATGTTACACATTCACCAGGTACAGCAGTGAGCCCTAAATTCTGGAAAGTAGCCAATGTTAATGCAATTATTTAACATAACAAAGAACCAAGGGGTAACTCAGGAAATTGCAGGCTGCAGATAGAGGACACACAAAGACAGTTACTCTGGTAAAACAGATAAGATTTTCTGGACCCACTTAACCAAGGTCAACCTACTTTACAGTGCAGTCAGATAGCAAAACTCCTGGTTTGTCTGGAGCAGGAGGGGATGGTGGCATCCCCGGTGTCCCAGTTTCAAAGACTCACTCCTGAGCTCTGCAGAGGACACAGACTGTGCTTAAACATGTCCTTAACAGAATAGGCAAAAATATGCAAAAATGAAATCAATTAATTTTCAGCAAAATGCTGTTTTCTTTGTTTTCAGTGAAAACAGAGGAGGTTCATGTTTCTTACATATCTGTTTTGTCTTTCCTACTTGTTCCTCTTCCCCCAGCATTGCAAAAGCAATTCTGAATTTTAAAATTAACAGTTTCTGAATTTTTAAACTAACAGAACTTAACAGTTCTCTGTTAAGCACACTGGTCCTAGTTCAACAGCCCAGTCTCAGGAATTTTCTGTGGTGCTGACGAATTTAAATTGGGACCAAAGTTTTAACAACTTTGCTAGTGAAGTTGAATTTGTCAGTCTGTTTTGCTCAGAGACACACACTTAAATACCTGGTCCTCAAAACTTCTAGCTACTTTAAAAACAACTTGCAGTCTTGTCATTCTCTGGAATAACCTAATACCAAAAAAGAATGTTTTTTACCATGGGATTGGCTTGGGCACAGCATCATGCCCTGTTGTCCCTGGCTGCCACAGAGGCCACACCTCTGCACGCTGAGGTGCCTTGCAGCACTCCTGTGTCTCCCAGTCAGGGAGGCTGTGGACAGAGAGAGCAGGTACAGCAGGACAAGTGCCTCCTAAAGTGCTGGCAGAACTGTGCAGCAGCATTCTGAAGGCAGTATTTCTGTGGCCCAAACACAGGTCTGAAGCAGATTTTGGGTGACTGGTTGCCTAGCAAAAAGCTGACTCTTGGATGCAGAACACCTGTGCAAGGTGTTCATGTGCTGTTCAAACTAGAGCATATTTTGATTCAGTGTTCATACAGGAAGTACCTTGCTGAGAAAACAGTCTCTGTGGGACTACATAGAACCTTTTAGTCACCTGTCCATGGAAGCACAAATGGCCTTGGGCTGGGAGGGAAGTGTTTGTACCAGCATCCACTCTGTGAACCCAAACAGATCTTTAGGATGCTTCATTCTGTCTCAAATCCCTCCTCCTTTCTCTGTTGCCTGAACTTTGAGCAGCTCTGCTCAATAAACCCTTTCTGCATTTTCTGCACTCAGGGTTCAGATCAGCCCCAGCCCAGGGCTCCCATGTGGGCAGCTGTAAGCCATGGGATGTTCCCAGTGACCAGCCAGAGCCCTCCCGAGTGAGGACACGAGTCCCTGCGAGGACGCACTCCCCATAGCAGCCATGGACACAAACAAACACGAAGGTAAAGCAGCCTCTTATTTCACTTCTTGCTAGAATGAAAGACAGCAAGAGAGAAACATGCTCTCATAGGAGCTGTCTGCTGGCCACCAGCCAGGCCCCTGAGAGCACCTCTCAACCGTGGCAAATGTTCAGTACTTTCAGTTCTTAGAAATATCTGGGGGTTGACATTTTTATTTCTTATTTTAGAACCATTTCCCTCTCCTCTTTGGAAAATACTCCTGTGGCATATGTAATGTCCAATGTGGGAAGTCATCCTTTTCTTGCCTCGTGCCCCACTTCTGCCTTAGGATGTAGAGAGACTTCTGGCTGTCAAAAGCTGTGTTTTACATGAGGGTGCTGTGATGAGGATCTGCTTCTCTCCCCCACGTGCTTTGTAGAGAGGGGTTCTTGTTCATATTGGTGCCACAACACAGATATCTGCACCAATCCCAGTCTTGCAAGCACCAAGATGTATCCAGGCCACATTGCTTGCATGCAATCAGTCCTTGTAAGGCTGGCTGCATTCTAGAAAGTCTGAAAAGCTCAAATCCAGGGTTTTAGTGGTTACTGACTTCTTTCAGAGGAATGTGGTGCTTGCTTTCCACCCCAAACCCCTTGCATTGTGCTTTGCCTTGCCACCTCAGAGGCACTGTGTCCGTATGGTGAGGAACTCTTGGAACTGTGAGCAGGGGGAGCAGCTCTAGGAGTGTCCACAGCTGTCAGCTCAGGAGGGAGACTGGACCACCTCTTTCCCTCTTAAAAGGTGCTTGGTGGTGCCACTATTCATGGCATAGTTATCAGAAAAGTTAATTTCTCTATTATTATGATGATTATTCTAATTTGATGAAATTAGGTCTATGTACCTAGGCCCTTACACTACAGCAGGCTGAAAAGGAAATTATCTCAGGGATTTTTTCCAATTAATTGTTATGCCCTCATGGGCTGCAGATGTTCAGTGCAGAAACTGGGAGATGCACAAAGTCCCTTGTTTCCCACAGTGAGACTGTGAGGAGCTTCCTCTGCTTCAGCTCTTTGCAGTGACTTTATAGAAATTATCTGGGTTTTGACTGGGTACATTCAAAGAGTGCTCATGGCAAAGGTGGAAGTAAAGTCACACTAGCAGTGGTCCTCTCCGCAATTCTGGTTTCACTCAGGAGCAGTTCCTCACTTTTAGTAAATCCAAGGACATTACAGACTGATGCACAATCAAATCCACATGAAAGATCCCTACAGATCTCTGCAGGACATGGCTCAGGCCCTCTGTGTTATGTATCAGATTGAAAGACACCCAAAGAAAATTTGAGAAGGCTCTTCTTTGCTGTGCTATGCTTCTACCTGACACCTCCAGTCCTTCACAGAGCTCTGCACTCAATACACCCACCCATGTTGTAAAAACAGCATCTCCTTGTCCTGCCAGCACCTGGTTTGTGTTGTACTATTAATTCAGAAACTTGTCCTCTTGCTCTCTTTGAGTCAGTCCTTGCTATCCCACAGCAGGAGCCCAACAGACCTGGCATGGGCCTCAGTTTCCATGATTCAGGAGAGTCACTGTAGACACAGCCCCAGCTCCAGGCATCAGGAGAAACTTCTGGCCAAAGGTCAGTTCCTAATTCATGTGGTTGCAGAGAAAATCTGAAAAAAAAGAACCAGACAGGCCAAAGGTGAAGATGAAAACAACCTGTAATTTAAAAATTGAAACATGGGACTTGGTGCAGGCTGGCTGATGAGTTCTGACCCCAAACAGCTGGCAGTTTGCAGTCATAGTCACTTCTCCCAGCCAGCCTGCTGCTTCTTGTTTTCCTAGGAGGGAGCATGAGAGGATATTCCCTAGAGGCTCAGTGTCTGACCCAGCTACTCAGCCCCACAGCTGAGAGAGCCATGAACACAGGCAGGAAGTGGCACATGGGCAGAGAGGAGCACACAGCCTCTCTGCCTCTCCCTTCTGCAATTCATGGGGGAATTTGCTCAAGTTCCTCTGAATCAGGACAAATCCTGGAGATCAGAACAGGGCCATTTCATAGGTGTCCTTGCTGGTAACCCACATTCCCCCTCAGGGGTAAAGAAAATCAGAATGGAGCTATGCCTTGTATAGCTCTGACTTCCAGGCTTCAACTTTCCACTGGCTGACTGTGCAGAGTTCTCCCTGCATGCTTTTCCAGCCTCTGCAGGACTGGATTTCTGTGGCCTTAAAGGCCCAGGTTGGAAAAGCACCAAGCATCTGTAGCCAGCATGGAAAGAAGGAGCTTGGCTTCCCCTGGAGTTGGGCATGGGGTTATTGGTCATGTCTGTGACTTAGCAGAGATGAGTGAGGCAAACACTTGGAGGCAAGAGAAAACCCATCTGGTGAAGTGGCATTCCCAAGGGGAATGAGGAACAAGAGTAGCATGGTGTTTTCTGGGAGTGAGATCCAGCCTGGTGGAGGGAATAACACCAAGGCCATTGGACTGCAATTGCCTCAAAGGGCAATGGCAGCACAGCCAGAGGTGATTTCTGTTGGACAACTGAAGGTCTCTGCACAAGACAGTTGGACTACATGACCTCTAAAAGGTCCCTTCCAACTCAAATGATTCCATGATTCTAGGATTAATGCCTAGAGATAATGTCTCTGCAGTGTCCAAATACTTCTGCAAAATAGATATAATCTCTTCCATCAGCTAAGTCTGTTTCAGCAATGTTAAGTTTTACAAGATCAGCTGGGATCACCATACCACAAACCCCAGGAATGACAAAACCAATGAAAAGGTGTACTTTTGGGAGGTTAGAAAAGACATCATTACTGCTTGGATTGCATTGTGACAAAATAAAATTTAAAATATATAGATAAGGTATTTTTCCTTTTGTGGAGGTGATAGAAATATGTACAGATATAGTAGAGGACAAATCTGACTGTTTCAGTAGAGAAACAGATCAGTAATGCTTTAGGACAAAAAAAAAAAAAAAAACCAAAAATAGTGTTATCTAAGGCTGGTACATAGAACTACACTTCACAGGGAGCAATTTAGTCCTAATTGCACATACAAGCTTTCTCACTTCCTTGCATGGATCAACTCTGGCCAGACAAAGGACAGCAAATAAGGTGAATTTAACATCTGAATTTAGGTGAGTCATTCCCATTTTATAATTGCAGTTTATTTTACAAAAGATATGGTGTTCAGACCTCCTAAAGTGAGACTTGAGTCCTTTAAAACTGATTTGTTCCTCAAGAGGGACTTCAAACCCTCTGTTCCAGTTATTAATAGCAGCCATTATAAGTCATTTTAATTGACTGAAGTTCTTTATTCCCACAGGAGGGACTGAAAGTGTGCCTGTGAGTACCCCTGCAACACAGATTTCCCAGGTAAAGATGAGCAAAATGCCCTAAATAACTCCAAAAGTTTAAAGAGTTACTAATATATAAACAGTAGTTAAAAGCTAAATTAAGTTGAAGGAAAAATGTAGGCATTTACAAGAAACATGGTGACCAAAACGTGCACACTGCATGAATAAATACCATACATCTTGGGCCTCATCTTAAAATACCTTTCAGTAAAATTTCTCTGCTCACAACCAGTTGTATTTAGACAGGTGATTTGTGAGCTCAGCTAATTAAGCAGCTGACATCATTTGCGCCAACTAGAGAATGTCAATTCACTGGGCTGGGGGGAGATTTCATGACTGAGCTTTGATGAGCTTTCAGCAAACCTGCTGAACTGTCCCAGGAGCAATGATCTGTTGACTGACATGGGGCAGGGGTGTCTTATGCAGCTGGGGCCAAGTCTTCTGTGGGGCTTTGGGTTATCCTGGCAGCCTCCCAGCTCCTCAGACCATGGAGTGCTCTTGCCTGATAATCCAGAGCAGCCAGAGTGTGGAGTCTTTCTGCATGTCTTTGTCTGGCCTCCCAGCTAGAAACCCTGGTGATCAGTTCCTCCTGAGCTCTGTGCCTTGTCTTTGGGCTAACATTTTTGCTGCAATTGGACACCATAGATGCTGTAAGGTTGTCTATGACCACAGCCCAAGGAATATCCATCCTGCAAGATGCAGTTTCAGCCTTTCCATAGTGATGTTTCCTACTCATTTCCAGTCTGCAGGAAATGTGACAGAGTTTTAAGCAGTTTAATCCCTGGTCTGATTCAATATGGAACCGTAATCTGAGAGAGGAAACATACCCCTGACGTGGAAATCAGACTATTTGAGACCTCTCTTGCCACCATTGCAACATTAATGTCCATAATTGCTTGCAAGTGCACCATGGCAAGTGGAGAAGGCACTGCTTTCCATGAGCTACCCAGCACTTCTGTCATCTCATCCTCTTTTCCCATCCAGAGAGCTCCAGGGGTCCAGCACAGTGCATCCAACATGCACATGGACTGTGTGCTGGAAACACCAAGCACACATGTTGTTTTCCAGCTGACATGTGGATACCCTCCTGAGTCCTTACATGTCAGTCACCAGCTGGCTCCTCCCTTCTGCTTCAGCAAAGGCCCTCTGGAGGATGCAGTTACCAAAAGGGACTGCACAGATGTGGAGCAAGGGCTGATGGGTACTTGCTGCTCCCTTTAAGTCATCCTTCTCTTCTGTACTTTGCTGCTCTGACTGTATGCCTACCATCCTTGCCTAGGAATACATATGCTGGATATACTCCTAGGACCAGCTTCTTTGTAAACCACTGCAGCTCTGCTGCTCTCCTGCTGTAAGGCCCTGCAAGCCTTCCTAATGCTTGGCTGTAGGAGTGCTGCCCTTAAGCACAGGAGTTAGTAGCTGTTCTAAAAATTAGTTGTTTCCTGGTAAAAGCACACATCATGCAACTGTGAAAAATCAGATCCAGGGCTTGTGTCAAACACTGGATTTTGTGCCTGATTGGTTTCAAGCAGTGTCCTCAGGCAGCCCTCTTTTGAGATACAATGTCTGTTTACTTCTTCAGAGCAGCCCCAAAAGATGTGCAGTGCTGGACAGTGGATAAGCTGGGGAAGCACCACAGACAGTACTCCTTCATGGCCACGGAAGGTTCTGCTCTTTTCAAGGATATATTTATAACAGCAGAATTGTTCTGTGCAGTATTTCTGTATCATGAGCCTGTTTTCTACTGCCTTTGACAGGCTCCAGCTCAAGGTCCCAGACAGCAGGTCCTGTTCTAGTGTAGGACTGAGGCAGCTGCCACGGGTGCAGGTGCAAATGGCCATCCCTGTGGAATCAGGGCCCTGGACAGCCTGGCCAGTGCTGGGGGAACCTGTGGGGACACAGCTGCTCAGAGAAGGCAGGGCTCCCTCCCATCCCTTCAGTGGCAGCCAGGACAGTGGCCCAGCTCATCAAGGCTCTGCTGCCCTCTTTCCATCCCACTCCCTCCTTCCATAAACCATCCCCATCTGCTGTGCAGAACTATCCTCCCTGGGCTGCCTCAAAGCCTGAACAAATCTTTAGGCTGCAAGGACTGTTGTTATATTTTACAAATGTCTCAAATTGCTGGCACCCACCAAGAGAGAGAGGGGAGACTCTGCAGTTTTGCTGCCTCGGCTCTAGGACGCAGCATCAGTCCTGTGCACCCTTTGTGAACAGCATGGCTTTTCCACACAGAGCTGAAAATCATCAGGGCAGCAGGTGAAATAGGAGTCATGGGGCCCAAGAAAGACATACCTACAAACACAAGGCACTGGATACCTCACTGCTCTGCTTTGTCAGGTTTGAGGGCCACAGTCCAAAGGCAGATGAAGTCTGTACCTGGTACTAAATTATTTAGATGCCTAAATGCTTTTTTTGAACAGCTGTTGGACAGGTTTGAAGGACTCCCTGTGACTATGCAGATTCATTTATCCTCTAGGCATTAGTTCAATTTAAGTTATTGTTTCTTAAATTCCACAACTTAAATGTTAAATTACATCTTTAGTCCCATGAATAAGTGAGCCAGGGCAACACATTATGGTTTAACTGTTGCTGTATTACACAATCTGTCTTTTTTGGTATGTGTTGCACTTAGAAACTTTGGAAACACAGAGTTGGCTTGACTTTCCAGAGGGTCACAAACCTGTGAAGTACCTCTCTGGTCCTGTAGGCATAGGCCATCCCTGTGGAGACAGAGCCCTGTCACTTGGCCAAGACATGGGCAGGGCCTGATACCTCAGTGGCTTCCATCTGTTCTAACAGCTTATGGGATTAAAGGATGGTTTTCTACAGCTTGCTTTTAGAAATGAGCTCTAACTAAAATCCATAGCTACACCATGCTTGGCAAGAGTTTAAAGATAATGTGCTGTTCCTGTATCACTTCACTTGATTTTGGATCAACTCTGCATCCAATGCAACAAGAATGTATTTCCCTCTATGCTAACCCTGACCTGCTCAGGGTTTCAGCACTTCTTGTTCTATCAGACATGCTCTGTGGCTGGTGGTGTTTCTGGCTGCACTCATCCCTCAAGCAGCAACACAAGGATGCATTTCAGTGTCTGAAACAGCCACTGCAAGCTGCATGGGGCTGAGGAAGGATATATGGGGCAGGACAGACTCAGGCTGGGCTCTGGAGCACTGAGATGGACACACAAAGAAACTAAGCTAGCACTGTCACCACAAAAGCAGAGATTGGCCAAAAGCAAATACCAAAATAACAGGTCACTGTCTGCTCTCAGATGCAGAGGATATTTCATCCAGGCTCTAATCCAAGTCTTTCCTTTTGTTGGCTGAACTCTGCTTTCATAGAGTGTTTCAGAGCACATGGACACCAAATTCTCTGCAGTGGTCCACTTTTGCTGATGCTTTGCAGCTTTTCTTACTCTGAAACCTCAAGATCAGCAATGATTCCCACCCCAATACCCTTCAAAGGATCTGTGTAATTTACCCCCTTTCTGGAAGCATCTGAGAAGGAGATGGCCAGGCTTGTAGGCAGAAACATTTCATTCTCAGCTTATTCTCCCCAGACATGTTATCTCCAGGGCCAGCTCTAAGGACTGCTCCACTGCTAGCAAGACTTGGGGCTGTGATACCTCCATCCTGAGGCAGATTTCTAAAATGGATAGCATAGGTTAGAATGGAATAGCATATTCCAGTTGGAAGGGACAGATCTTGCAAATGAACCCTTGTCACTTGGAGGGCAGTGTGTGATGCCCAGCCCTGATGCAGGCTGGCAGACAGACTGTGCCTTGGCCAGGTCAGCTCAGGGGGAAAGTCTGTCCTTAAGCACCCGCGAGCAGGGATGGGAATATTAACATTTTGCACAGTCACAGTACTTTATAACCCTCCCTTCCTCCCCCTTCTCCAGGCACATATGTTAGGATGTCTGATGATGCCACGACCATCTGGGCTGAGATATCAGAAGCAGTGTGGTCATTGTCTGCCCTAAGCAGCCCCTCTGACCCTTCAGACTACATGCACAGGTCACAGGGTTGACACTGTGACCAGGAGGGGAGGGGGAAAGTGTTCAGCCAAGGAGTCTGGAGCTCCAGCTGGCCTGGGGACTCAGGGTTTCATCCTGATGAAGGAAGATGTCCTCAGCCTCCTGCTCCCCTCTGCATGGTCCCAGTGCCTGTGGTTCCTGTCAGTCCCACTCCTCCTACCCAGGCACTCTGGAAATGTGTGTCCAGGCTCAGAGTGGGGGCTGTGGGGTGAGTGCTGGGGATGGCAGGCAGACATCCTCTGGAAAGACACTGCCAGCCTTGACCAGAGGAGGCTGGTGCGTGCCAGTGCCCCGAGGTATCGGAAGCCATCTCTGCTCCATTTGCAGGACTCAAGCGCCTGAGTTCCCGGGGTGGCTCTCCGCTTACCAGCAGTGCTCCCGTTTTGGACTCAGTTTATAACCAGATGTTAGGCCGCATTTCTGTTGTAAAGGTAAAAACCTCTGTGCCGAAGCGCCTTGGGCCGCGACCTCGCTGAGGGCTTTGTGCAGGCAGCACGAGCCTCGCTCACAGCACTGGGGCAGAGTCAGGCTCACCAGCCCCAGCTGCTCCCAGAGGGAATTCCCTGCTCTGTGCCAGCTGCTGATCCCCCTCACTGCCCACCTCCACACCCGCCTTGTCTGCTTGCTCTGCCAGCCTGGCTTGCCCCGGTCCATCTCCTGCTTCACCCAGCTATCACTGCCTGCCTCCAGCTTAGGTGGTGAGCACAGGGCATCTAGGGACAGAAAACAGAGAGAGTGGGCACAGTGTCACTGAATGCCAGGGGAAAACCTCCTGTTCCCTCCCCAGCACAAGTTAGAGCTGCCTCCTTCCATGGAAAGAGCCCATGGCAAAGGACAGAGCTTCTCCACAGCCCTTGGAGAGCGAGGGGCTAGATCTGTGTGTGGAGAATTCCAGCCCCACGCGTGGGAGGAGGACTTGCTCAAAACCGGACACGTTCCTGATTGCTCAGCTGCTTTGGAGATTAATAATCTGGCTGCTGTTATTGCAAACCTTCTTGGCATGTTTCAGACTGTCCTCTCCTACTACAGGCTGACAGGCTGCAAACTGCCAGGGAGCCTGGAAAAACTCAAAAAAGTTTTTTTAAAAAAGTCTGAAAAAGTGCACATTGATTGCCCAAGACAAACACTTCCTACTCTGTACCAAAACTGCAGCAGGGGCCAAACCTCTCCCCATGTTTCCCAGCCATGAAAGGAGGAGGAGAAAGAGGACAGCACCTTACAGGATGGGTTACACCCAGCCTTTGTGACCCTCGGGGACACAAACACCTGATCCTGGGAGGAGGGACTGAACCCCCCTGTTTGTGGTTGCTGTAGTTGCAGGCATTGGCCTCTGAGCTGAAGGCTGGTTTCACAGAAGCAATGCAGGAGCTGTCACGCATCCAGCATGGAGAGTATGCCCTGGAGGAGAAGGTCAAGAGCTGCCGCTGTGCCATGGAAGAGAAGGTGGCCGAGATGAAGAATTCCCTCAACACGTTCAAGGTAGGAGTGTGACCTGTGGGGGGCTGCATGCTTTCCACGTGAGCTTGCCTGGCACAGGGAAGCATTCCCCTGCCTCCATCAATGCTCCCTGTTCGCAAAGAAAATGAGTGAGCAATTGTTTTGGATACACCTGGGGTACTTCCTTTGGCTTTGGGTGTCCCCTCACTGCTCCAGCTCACAAGTATCCCACACTCTGGCCCATTTAGCCTTCTTGACTGGCCATGAGGCAGTGCTGAGACTTGCCTGGGCACAAAGCAGTGTGGGCACAAAGGCTGCACATGCCATGGATTTATGGCCTGCTCACAGGCTACTGCTGGGCCACTGTCCCACACCTCTCCTTGGGTCGGGTCTCCTGCATTTCCTGCAGGAACCAAAGCCGCTGGGGAGCAGCAAATTAACATAAAACCCTAAAGCTTTTTGAAGTCGCATTTCCACATGGCTGGGAGGAAGTGCAGCCTGGTTTGATCTGGCCCAAGAGGATAAAGACAAAGGGCTGGAGAGACAGCCTAGCAAGAAGGCTTGATGTACACTTTAGACCAGCCAGTGTCTCCATGCAGAAAGTGGATGATGAGGCAGGCAGAGGAACTTGTTTATAGTTTTTATTCCAAATTTTCCCCAGGGGGTTTTGCTGAGTCAATAAAACCTTGTGAAGCTAAAGAGGGCTGCTTACTGACAAAGCCCATTACTAACCCTGTGACAAGGAGACAGATGGCACCAGGCAAGAGGAGCCCTCGGTGCCAGATGAGCAAGGAAAACAACAAAAAGGGCAAGGGCACATGGGAGAGGTCTCAGAGCAACCAGACAGAGGGTTACCCAGGACATTGTCATAGGGGAAAAGGGGATTTAAAATGCAGACACAAAGAATTATGCAAGCAACAGAAGGGGCGAAGGCTGCTCTCCCTCTGCCTCATGCCCATGTTGGCTATTCAAACACTGAGCTCCCACTAAAGTCACCTCCTTGCCTGGGGGAAATCCTTTGGTTTCCATGAAACTCTTGAGTATTTCTCCTCAATCCTGCTGCTCACACTCATGGAACCTGCAGGAACTTCATGCATCAGAGCTCTACATCTGAGTAAGGCTTGGCTGAAACTGCTTGAGGGAGGATGGACAGGGAAGATATGGAGGGCCTCATTTCCTTAGGAAACCAGGCTAAAAGGGCAGATCCATGACCTGATTGGCAAAAGCTTATACATGTGAGTGGTCACACTGGAATCTCAACCAGGTGCAACATGTGAATACACATGCTGGAAAACTGCAAAGGGAAATGTGCTCCCTAATGCCCACCTCCAAATGCCATTAAGTCCTCCCAATGCTTTCAGCTGGTGGTGGATGAAGCCCTGAGTCTCATGTCCCACCAGTGCCTTGATGATGGGGCTCTATGCTGGCTTGGGTGAGTGGCCTGTAGGATTAAGGATCACCACATTGTGCACAGCAGGTGTTACACAGGCTGGCCATGCAAAGGAGGAGTGTCTAACAACAGAGCCACTCCCCAGAGCACCCTGCAGCACCTTCTGTGCACACCAGCCAGCACTCAGAGCTGTGCCACGTAAGGCTGATGGGAATGCTGTGCTTTTGCCTGTTTCTCAGGAGGAGCTCAGCGATGCAAAGTCAATGATTGAAGAAATCAGTGCCAAGCAGGAGGAAATGCAACAGAAAATTGAGCAGCTGCAGCAAGAGAAGCGGCGGGAATCACGGAAAATGAAAGCTAAGTAAGGGCCCAAACTCCAGGGTCCTGAAAATGCTAATTAGCAGTGGTGTCCATTTTGTTCCTTTCTGTAGAGCATAATTTCTTAATTTTTTTCCTGGCTGGAAGTGTGTATCAACACTGTTTATGACTAGAAATGCTTCAGTTCACCCCAGACTCCAAGACACACACCCCACAGAGCAAAGACAGAAGGAAAATGCTAACATCTCACTGTGATTCCAACAGAAAAACAGCCCCCAGCAGCTCCCTGGAGAACCAGGGCCTGGCAGAACAGAGACCCACTAAAGACATGCTGGGGCTGTTGAAAGTCAGAAGCCTCCACCATTCAGACAACAGCACTTCAATTTCCCCTTCCAGGCTTGCAGGACTCAATGGGCTCCTGATGGTGCAGTCCTGCTCTGCTTTCCTGTCACCAGCCTTTTCTCCTCTGAGCAGAGTCAGGGAATGTGCTCACACTGATGCTGTGATGAAGCAGACACTTGTCCAGCTTGGTCCTAATTAGCCCTCTTCTGAAAACAGAGTTTTGATCATGAGTCTATACAGCTGCCTTGATGCAAACACTTTGCAAATCTAGGCTAGCCCCTCAGCTAATTAAGCTATTTAATTAGATGAAATATGCTCTGCAAAATAATAGATCTGAAATAACCTTCTCCTGTAGCCAGTGGAAGTTATTTCCAGAACATTGTTCATGAACTGCCAATTCCATCAAAGCCAGCTCCTTTCCTGGTCTCTGCTAGAGTTGTCCTATTTCTGACACTGTTGGCCACAAATGTAGTGTAGGAGCTTCACCTGTAGCATTCAGACTTTCCAAGCACCTCATTCTTTGTGTTTGTACAGGAGAGCACAGAAGGATGACCACGGGTCACAGACAGTGCCAACACCTCTCCAGGGCAGCCCGTTCCGATCCATCAACCTCCCAGAACCTGTGCTGATCAATGAAGATTTTACAAGTCTTTTACACAATGTCACTTATGAAAAAGGTAAGAAACAGAATAGGCAAATGCAGTGCCTTCCTCAGGAAAATAATTCAGAAAAAGATCACTGGGGTAACCTGGGTTCAGGAAGTATTTGCTTTGCAAACACTGTCTCAACATCCATTTCTTGCTTCCTCCAAGGAGAGGGATACAGGCTGAATCTTCATTCTGTAGTGCCAGTGGCACTGATACAGAACCAAATGGGGGCTCTTGATAAAAATTCTGGTTTTGTTTCTGTGTGAGGGAGGAGGGCACAGGAAGGAGGATCACACCTTGATGAAGAAAACACTGTCAACTGCCAAACACATGGAAGTTGGAATCAAAAGAAAAGGAGATGGACCAGAGCCTTTGGTTCTATAATTAAGTCTGGGGGTCTAAGCTGGTCTATCACTCTCTTGCTGTTCAGATAGGAAGACAATAAAAACATATTCATTAAAAATGTCAACAAAGGCAGAGATTAGATGAAAACCATGTGCTGTTTTCTACTCTGTTTCACTCAGAACCTGTCAATCATAGCCCTCCTCTGCCCCATGCTCTGAGGTGGCATGTCAGCCCTCTCCCTCATATCCTCTTGCACAATCACCTTTCTCACTCACTTCTCCACTGCTCCTTTCTTTCCAGTCTCATCCCTCTGCTCTTCAATTAGCTCCTTTCCACTCAAAACATCAGTCCTGTCTCTTTGTCAGGTCTCCATCCTCTTTGTTCTGTGTATCAGGAGTATCCTCTACCAACCTGCACCTGCATGCCAGGACTGCTCACATTCCTCTGCAGTCACACAGCACTGGGCACAGCAGGGACCCCACATTATCTGTCTGCAGGGGCTACTGAAACACAGACTTGTGACAAGAGCCCAGCAGAAAAGATCCTCCTTACAGGAGAGTCCAACAGGGATGTTTTCATAGCAAAACTCTGAAAGATTGGAGGATTTTGCCCTACTGACAGGGCTTGGCAGGAAGAAGCAAGCTCTACAGTTGCCTTCTGTTGCTAAAGTTCCCTTTGTTCCTCAACAGTGTCTGACACCAGGATCATGCCCATGGGAGAAGGAGGTGTGAAGGTCATAGCAGGCCCAGGTAATAAAATATCAAGCATCAAAAGACAGCAAGACTGATTCTATTAGAGTGCTGCCTTTACTGCTCTGAAGAAATGCTTTCAGGGAAGGCATTTCACAGGGATGTCTTTCACTCTGCCCTGTACCTCCATTTTCCTACTTGCAGTTGAGATATGAGGGCAAACCTGTGTCCCTGAAGTGTCTCTGGTGGTCAGTGCCAAGGATTTGGCAGAGAAAGCCCTTCTGCTGTTGCTTTCTCAGATTCTAAGTGCTTTTGCAGAAAGGAAGAATTGAAGCTTCCTGATGTGACAAAGAATAGTGAGAGCACCACTTTTCCCACTTGGGAAGAGAAGGTGTTTCTGCTTCTCTAACATATGTCTAATTTTGGATCTTATTTGGCTTGAAAATAAACGCTGGCAGAGTGCAAACCTTGCTCTGCTGAAGAGCTCACCAACTGCACTTCCTTTGTAAATTAACTCCACAAGGCTACAGCCCTTGTGAAGCACAAAGAATGCTCCAAATTCACCTTCCAGTGCTTCAAATGGATGGGAACACAGCTGCTTGCTGCAGCATAACCTGTCAGAGAGATGCTGAGATGTCAGAGTCCATAGAGCTGTCTGTCATTGCAGGAGCAGCCATAGAGACAGATGACAGCCTCAAGCCTTCCCTGGCAACAGAGGGACAGTCAAAAATGCATCTGCCATCAACAGTGTGGAAGCAGCCCAAGGACACCAAGGACTGGGGAGATGAATACATTTCCAAAGAGCAACCAGAGAGAGGGAAGGACATGGGCCAAAGCAGATACAGCTCAGCAGACAACATAATATTGGAACCCTCTTTGGCTGGTAAGGAGTAGAAAACTCTGGCTAGAGAGGCTCAAAGCTGGTGTGAGCTGGCTGGTGATTAGCATCCATGGAGGAGACACACAGGCCAGTTTCTGCTGCTGGGGGGAATCTCTCACGGCCTCACACTCCAAGACCTCTGGAGTATTTGCTGGGCTGTGTGACTGACAGAACGACTCTGTACCCAGGACAGCCCTTCTCCTTTCCAAGACCTGCCAGGTTCAGAGTACTGATGGGATTGCAGCAGAGTAGCTGCTTAAGTGGGTGAAAAACACTCTCATTCTGCAGGGTTTCTGCAGCATGGGAAACCCTGATATGAGTTGTTTTGCCCTTGATTGCTTGTTTTGTTATTCTTAGAAAATTTTGTATTCATAGGGGGAAATACATCTGCATTGGAGCTTTCTCAGCAAACTGAGGCACTGGTCATGGCTGGGGCATACTGTAGCATCAGGGTGGAGTTTTACATTTTGGGTAAATAACACAGAAGAAGATGAGGCATTGATATAATTTTTAAAAAAGCTTCTCCTTTCATGATCCCCTCACCAGTCCAACATGCAGCTGTCCTTGAGGTCAGTATTTTCTTATTTTAAAACTTAACCCTTGTCTTCTGGAAGCCAAAAGGCAGAACATCGCCTTGGAGCTGCTGGAGTCAGAAAGGAAGTATGTCATCAACCTTTCCCTCATCCTGAAGATCAAGGCCACACTGCAAGGGCCAGATGTGAAAAGAAGCACCAAAGAGAGAAGGTATTTGATGTAATGTGCTCTCTGTCTTTTGGGGAGTTTTCTTCAGTCAATATTACTTCTGCATTATCACCTCACAAACTTTTCTTACATCCACACAGAGATCTTTGAACACTTAGTTTATTTCTAGTTGAAAACTGGAGGCACTGGGAGGTTTTTGCAGTCATTAAAGACATTCCTACCTGTCCCTTGCATCTTGTCCACCATCTTCTTTCTGATTCTGGGTAAAATCAATGTGAAGTGGCAGAAAGGCAGTAGCACATTTTGACCAGCTCTGCACCAGTGGGTTGTCTTGTGAAAGGGCCTGACAAATGAGACAAGACAGAAAGTTGGGGAGCTCTCCTCCAAGCTCTCAGTGCCTCAGGGCCATGGTCCTGCACCATCAGCCACTGCAGCATTGCCTGGGGCTTTTTAGTGCTGCTAATTCTGGTCAGCTACTCAAGGCATTGCAAGGAAAGCCTAAGAAGCTTTAAAAACACTTCATTAATGGCCAGCTGGAGACATGCATGTACATTGCATGTACACAGCAGCCAAAACAAGACCCCCCAGTGCAGCCAGGGCTCCAGCCACAGGAGTCAGTAACACCTGTGCTATTGTAGCAATAATAGTGCAGTCAATCTTACACGTGCAAGGCTGTGCTGGCCACTCAGAAATGCCCACCCCAGCAGATTTCACTTATTAGGGATGAGGTTTTGCTCTGTGTAACCAGTCTGGTTTGGTCTCCCAGCAGCTTTTTCCCCAACTCTTTGCGGTTCCTGGTGCAGCAGCACGTGGATTTACTGCACGCTCTCCAGGAGAGAGTCCTGAGCTGGCCACGACAAGGGATCCTAGGAGACATCTTCCTGAAGCTGACAAATGATGAGGTATGGTAAAGACCTCTCCAGAATCTTCTGTCATGTTTTATGACATTTTATTGAGGTGCAGGTGGACCAAGACACCTTGAACAGAGGGGCTGTGCTGTGCAGCTGTGGCCTGAAGGGAAAGGCCTTTCAGAAACCCCCTTGGAGGACAGTCCTGGGGCACGGCAGCCCCTCTGGTGTTCAGGGATCCCACATGCCAGACCCACCTGTGGGCCAGCAGCCCCATAGCACAGCTCCATAAGCTACATGAGACCCAGACCTGCTTGCAGGAGCCACACATGAGCCTTGACACCTTGAATGGCTGTATTTCCAGTGAGGGTGTGAAAAGAGGGGGGTTCTGATGCTCCCCTGCCCCAATACACCTTGCTCAGAGTTCTCACAAGCAGGTGGGCAGGCAGAGGCCCACATGATTTCTTGCATTCACTTCTGTTGCCCTGGTGAGCAGCAGGGATGTGTAAAAACTCATCTGATACTTTATAAACTTTAACAATCTCAGATAAGAAGAGCTTTTTACTGCCCAGCCTCTCTACCCCTCCCCACCTGCAGTAGAGCTTTACACACTGTGCTCAACAGCTGAACACATTTTATAAAACAGACTTTCCTGAGAAGTTCCAAGCCCTGAAGGAGTGAAACAGCAGCTCTGCTGCACTGGTGACCTTCCAGCAGTGATAGTGGGGTATTAACTGTTTGGCTGGCTCTGTGAGCAAAAGCCTCTGTTAAATTTGTGTGTTCTTTTCTCTTTCTCTTTTATTAGAATAATTTTCTGGACTACTATGTTGCTTACCTGAGGGACCTGCCAGAATGCATCTCTCTGATCCACGTGGTGATCCTGAAGGAGGTAAACATCCTGCCTGCTTCCCAGCATGTAATGGCAACATGCAAGCCTGGATCTCTCCTGTTATGCCTGCCCATGATAGGACTCTCCTGCCAATCCACTTGTTGTGTTTCCTGGAGGTTGCCATGGCTGACTGGCACCTACAAAAGGCAGCTTTGACACCTTCCTCACTGTCTGAAACCAAAGCAGCTTTTCTGCTGTGCCAGGAAACAATGTCTCAGATTAAACCTCCCAAAAGCTTGCCTATGAACATGCTATCCAGATCTTTTCCAGGAACTGTCTCCTGGAAAATGGAGGACTCACCCAAACAGAGGGATTGAGTCCTTTAGAGAGAAAAGAGTCTTCACTTTCAGCTTCATCTATTTGGGTCTGGATTCTTGATTTAAACTTGGAAAGTTAAATATAAAGGTAGTTTAAAGTGCAGTAACCTAACCCCATTTGCTTGTCTCCAATATATTTTAATTTAGAAGTCAATCCCATTTTGTTCAATTAATTTGAGCCTAAACTAAGAACTTCATTCTGAGCACACTTTTCTTGGAGTTTCACTGAAACTTAACTAGTGCACTTTCAACGTGCCCCCCTACTTTACTAGGCTGAGTGTCCCTAGTAGATAATCCCCAGCCTAAATGCCTGGTGTGCCCCTGTGAACTGTTGTAACTCCTTACAGCACAACTACTCATTAAACCACAGAACCATCTGGAAGGAATTGTGTTTTATGAGTGGAAAAGACTCTTAAGTCACTTTCTCTATTTCAGGTAGAAGAAGAAATCAAGTCTGATCTCTACATTCTGTTCTTTCATATAGTCCAGCGAATCCCTGAATACCTTATTCATCTACAGGTAGGGCCCCAGGATTGAAACTGTGCTGTTGAGCTCTAATCACATCAGATGACTTTTGACTCAGAGCTGGTATTTGGGCCTGTACAGGTACAGAGACCTGACAAACTCAGCAGGTTCTTTGAAGAAAAAAAAAAAAAAAACCAACAAACTTCTGAAGGGAAAGCCAGCTAACAATAGTTTAAGTTTCATCTTTTTCACATGAGGCTTGCTTATATTTGTGAGTTTCTCCAATTGGCCTGACAGAAACAGCTTTTGTCCCCTGGGAAGCCAAAGGCTCTGCTGTCTGCTGCTCTGGGAAAACAGGAGGTCAGAGATGGGACACATCTGAGAGGGCTCCTAGGGCCCAACAACCTGTCCTACAGAGAGATGGCTGATAAAAAGAGTTCTGGTTCACAGAAGGCTTATCTGAATTGTACTGAAACATTTCAGATAAGGCGAATACACAGAAAGCAAACCCTAGAAAATCAAAACATTGGTTTATTCCCCCTAAGCTAAACTCAACCAGTGCATCCCCCACCCATTCTGTGATTAAATTTACAGTGGTTCCTTGTGCAATTGCACTGGGCTAGTGGGAGGCAGGCCCCATCCAAGTCCCTCAGAAACTCATGGTGCCTAGCAAAGCTTCCCCAGGGCACTGCCATGAGCACTCCAGAGCCCTAATCCATGGTTCCAGTAGTGCCTTCTCCCCAGAAAGGGTCAGGACAGCCTCCCAACAGCCTGCTCTCCTCTGTGCCTCAGAATGTCCTGAAGTTCACGGAGCAAGAGCACCCTGACTATTACCTGCTGCTGGTGTGCGTGCAGCGCCTCCGCGTTTTCATCTCACACTACAGCCTCCTCTTCCAGTGCAATGAAGACCTGCTGATACAGAAGAGGAAAAAGCTGAAGAAGTAAGCACAACATCTACTCATTGTCTCTGTCACCAGGGAAAGGAGGGGTGGGGGAAGCCTGGCAAATAGAGGGTTTAGGTCCAGGCAAGATCAACAGGCACATTGCTCTGTTGAAATAAAACAAAGCCCTTTGCATCCAAATGCTGGAGAAGAACCACTATTGGCATTTGCCCTCCAAAC
The DNA here is from genome assembly GCF_028018845.1 of Melospiza georgiana. Lineage (NCBI taxonomy): Eukaryota > Metazoa > Chordata > Aves > Passeriformes > Passerellidae > Melospiza > Melospiza georgiana. The sequence continues at coordinate 25,185,560 of NC_080432.1, read as the reverse complement.
TGAGGTCAGACTTGGGATGGGCCCTTCTGCCTAACTCTGAGAGCAAAAGAAAAACCACTTCTAAATCCTTCTAAATAAAGCCACATGTTTCATGGAATAACTTGATTCCTTAAGCTGGTGGCAAAGTCACTCCCCAGTGGGAAAACACATGGGAATTTAGCTCTGGCAGCTCCAGGCCCTGGTGAGGGTGAGGACTGTTTCCCTTATGGGCTGAGACTCCAAAAGAATGATGTTATTTTATTTTTCTGGGGAAGGAGGTAGGAGAAATAAAAGTCTCCCATAACCTGTTTAACTGTGATGGAAATTAACTTGAATGTAGATTCTCAAGTTGTAGTTCAGAATAATTCCTTGAAATCAAGGCTTTTAGTAAAAATCAGAATCTGGTTGCCTTTGCTCTTTGTGATGATTACCTGAGGAGTAGAACAAGATCAAATTTCAAGGGAATCTTCCAAGTATGGAGGGTGGTAAAGGGCTGGAGCAGATTGCTGGGGAGGGACTGCAATCAGGAGAGGTGTTAAGAACACCACAGAAAGCAGGATGCCCTGCTGGCTGGAGCAGACTAGGTGGAACAGGCTCTTCCTTGGGGTGGGCAGAGGTGAACAGGAATATTAAGGTCCCTCCCAGTCCTGTTTTCTGTGATTCTACACGCTCGTGCTCATTCCCTGCCTTATTTCTTAGCCCGACGATGGATTTCTCCTCCCTCAGGTCATCCCTGGTGAAGCTGTACAAAGGTCTCACCTCCCAGTGCACAAGCCAGGAGGTTTCTCCAACACCCAGTGCAGCATCAATGCGGGACAGTGGCATCCACACTGAAGAGGCCATCCAGTCATTCCCAGCAGCACCTTCCTCTGGCACAACCACCCCGTAAGCCTGTTGTCCTTGTGGGCAGCTTTCAAAGTAGGCTGAAAATTCTCTCCTCACCCACAGCATGCCAGTGACACTGGGCAGCTACAGGCTGTAATTTCCAAAACCACTCCCTGTCCATGGATAGAGAGATGAAGGGCTGGCTCCATCCTGATATCCCCTACTGTGTGGTTTACAAGCAGGGGATGTTTCAGAGCTCTAGCCAGGGCTGCCTGCTAAGGCAGCATGTCAGGGAGGATGTGAATTTGTTTAGGCCTGACAGTGGTGTGCACAATAACACTCTGCAGTATTCACTGTCAACATTACAAGAGCTGGGAAACAGGACCAAGGTCTCAGAGCAGGGAAAATAATACTCTTCCACACAGCACATAACTGAATGATGTGATTTGCTATCACAAGATACAAGTATGAAATGGGTTCAAAAAGACGCAAGACTAAGTCAAGACAGATAAGGGCTACTGGTAACACCTGGAAATCTTCACAGAATCACAAAATATTCTGAGTTGGAAAGGACAAGGATCATTGAGTCCAACTCCTGACCCTGCACAGAACCATTCTCAAAAGTCACAGAGTGTGCCTGAGAGCTTTGTGCAAACATCTCTTGAACGCTGTCAGGCTGGTGCTGTGACCATTGCCCTGGGGAGCCTGTTCAGTGCCCAACTACCCCCTGGGTGAAGAAACTTTTCCTCATATCCAGCCTAAACCTCCCCTGACACAACTCCAAGCCATTCCCTCAGGTCCTGTCACTGGTCACCAGAGAGAAGAGATCAGTGCCTGCCCCTCTGCTGTCCCTTATGAGGAAGCTGTAACTGCAGTGAGGTCTCTCCTCAGTCTCCTCCAGGCTGAACAGACCAAGTTCCCTCAGCCACTCCCAATACAGTTCCCCTTTGGCCATTTCCAGCCTAACAGGTGCCAAATGAGATGATGATCAGAGAAGCACTCTAGACTTACATTTATTCTTATGCCAGCAACTTGTGGCTATTGTGCTTTCTTATCTCATTTGATACTAACAAGAGTTTGACTGCATCATTCCCAGTCCCCCTCTGTTAGCAGTGTTACAGATCAGTCCTTAGCCTCCTTCTCCCCAGACTGCCCAAGCCAATCTCCCCCCTCTCACAGACAGATTGCTCCAGCCTCCACCTTGGCAGCCTCAGCTGGCACCACCCCCACATTGCTCCTGAGCTGAAGACTCAGCTGGAATACATGGAGGGTAGGAGCCCTCCAAGTATACTCCTAACACATTTTGGGGACAGAGTCACCTTACCCAAGAGAGAAACCCAGTCCACCTGAAAAGACAACCAGACCACAGGAAAGTGAGGCACAGCTCCTACATTACAGAAAGGGAAGGAAAGTTAGAATCTAAAATGCAGATGAGCAGGAGAGAGATGGAGCAGTTGCCTTCTCATCTCAGTTTCTATTCATTTCATGCTGTAGAATACAAAAGTCAGACAAAGATACTGGATAAGAAGTTCTGTCTCTCCAAGTTTGGTCCTCCTAACCAGCCAGGCCATTTCTGTAAGAGACACCTCTGTTACTGTTCTCCAAGACAGGAGAGTACCTTTTGGCCATAAAATCAACACAACAGGGCTGGGGGAATGAAGGGGTGGGGGGAATTTGTCATGCTGTCTGTCATCCTTTAGTATTCCACTTCTGTCTGTTTTTTTGTTTTGTTTTGTTTTTTATTTCTAAGGCATTTGATGCCGCAGATGAAGAAACCGCAACCAACAGTGATGGAGAACATCCAGGCTGTAAAACCCCCTGACTGGGAGATGGAAAGCAGAAAACACGAGAGGCCAGAGAACATCCTTGCCTCTTCTCAGCTGACAGAGCAGGAACTCAAGGCCTTGACAGCCCCCTTGCAATCGATCCCCGAAATGGAGTACGAAGCGCCGCCGGCTGACGCGGTGGGGAACACCGAGAGAGCCATCAGAACCTCCGTGGAGCTGCTGCAGGATGCCAGGAACTTTGCACCAAGCTACGAAGAGTTTGACTACCCTGGGGAGGTTTTCACCATGCCAGGCCCCTATGAAGACGACACCTTCCAAAACCTTGCTCTCTTTGAGAACTGCTCCCCGGCCTCTTCCGAGTCCAGCTTAGATATTTGCTTCCTTAGGCCTGTGAACTTCACCTCAGAACCAGAGAGGACAGACCATGCCTTGCAGCCCCTGCCTAAGAGCTGCACTCCCGTGAGCAGCAGCACCTACAAGCGTGAGATGTTCCACAGCAAAGGGAAGCAGCTGAGCAGGTCCCTGAAGGAGCTGCCGCGCAGCGCGGAGGGCGTGAGCACCAGACTCTACAGCACACGGAGCAGCAGTGGGAGCCGTCTGCAGCAGAAGCAGGACAGGAATGTTCAGCCTCACATGATCTCAGCCTCATCCCGAAGCTCCCAAAGGAGCTACTTCCCCCCACAGAGAGGAGCGGGTGAAAAACCGAGCTTTTTGGAAGTAAGGAGGCTTAAATAGGAGGAGGAAAAAAAAGAGGCACATGGTGGTGCAGCAGGAGCAGCAGCAGGAGAAAGATGTGAGATACAGTTAGAGTAGAACATGCCAAAACAGCTTTCAAGCCCGCACATTCCAAGACCTCAACTGCTCGTTTTCACACACATCTTCCCCTGGGAAAAGCATGGGTTGAGGTGCACAGCTGGCTGAGCTAGAACACCTTTGAGACAAGGTAGCCTCTTGTGTGTCTCCACTGTCACTGAGCTTCCCCCCCCAAGGTGAATGTTCTGAGCAGGTCACAAAGTTTACACAAAGCTGTTCAAAATTAGTGCTGTGGTTGGCACCCAGTTAAACAGGTGCCTTTCCACCTGCTGTGAGGAGTGCTGGGTAAGTGCTGGATAAGTCCTGCCAGTGTAAACCAGCATGACTTGGCCAAGCTCAGCCCATTTACACCACCACGGATCTGGTCCATAGGTTTTGTTTCACCTGTATTTTTTGCCTGGATTGTACAGACCTATGCCAAACTCTGTGTGAGAACAGTCAGAGCCCACAACTGTGTCCCTCAGGTGGGACATGTCAGAGCTCTGTAACCTTTCAGGGACACCAGGTCCTGCAGGAGCAATGTTTCTGTAGCTTGCAGTGACTGTTCAGAGTCAGCTTTGGGCTGTCACAGCCAAGGAAGAGGAGGCCAAGGGTGCTCTGAGGTGCTTAGATGCAGATGATGATGGGAGATAGGTTCCAACAGCCTGACTGAAAAGGCAGCAAGGAAACTTCAAAAGAAAAGAAAAAAAATAAGCACAGCCTAGTGAGTGAAGGAGGTGGTAGAAGGTTGAACAGGGGAGATGAGGCAGAGGGGAGAGCCATGGGGACACAGGCACCCCACGGAAAGGGGCTGATGAGCTCTTTGGCACTCACCTACACAGAACTAAGGCCCACAGCAGGGTGCAGATGTGGAGCTTGTCCAGAACTGCAGGACATGTTCTCACCCCAGTGCAAAGGAAATCACCATGGCAGTGGTGGGCAGAATTAGAGAAAAGGGTCTTGTCCAGAGTCTTGCTGAGAGGAGCTTGGCACTCTCCCAAAAGAGGGACAGCTCTTTTAGTGGCACATTTACCACAAGGTGCGTGTGCTAATGAAGCCTTTTGCCCCAGAGATATGAAACCATGCAGCAGCAGAGCCAGTAGAAGAGTTTTTCACATTTCACTGCTCCGAAGCCTGATGCCTCCCTGCTCTAGGGGAGAAAGGAGAGGGTGGGAAGTTCTTCCAACTGCCCAAGCTGGCTTGCTCCCTCACTGGCAAAAGAAGCTAATGAGCTTCCCCTAAACAAAAAGCTTAGCAAGAAAGGCTCCAGTTCCCTCTAACAATGCTTATCCTTCTATTTCTCTGTCCCTGCCTCAGCCCCAGAGCCAGGAACAAGCTCTCTGCAGAGGTACCAGTGTTGCTTCCCAGCCTTATCAGCACCTCCTCACCCACCAGGTCCCTCCTAGTACAGAAAGAGAGAAATAGAGAGAAGGGAACAAGAATGTGAGGTTGCAAATGCTGGTTAAATTGTCTTTTCCCTTTTAGGAGCTCCATGCAGAAGACAACACCAGGTTCTGCCAGAAGGATGACAATGAGCAAACATCCTTCAGCGACCACAACCCGCGGCACGAGCCCAAGGGGGGGTTCCGGAGCTCCTTCCGCAAGCTCTTCAAAAAGAAATAAGCAGCCCCAAGAGAGGCAGGCCACAGCCAAAGCACAGCAGTGCTTCCCCAGGTCCCCGGGGGTGGAGACAGACAGCAAGGCCCCAGGATCCCCCTGGCTAACACAGAGGGTGGAGGGTGGGGGAGAGGAGACTCTCACAACTGCCTTACAAATGCATCCTGCTCTTCCTAGCACAGGGCAGGGCCAGGCTTTGGGTTGCAGTGGAGCTCAACCAGCAGGTCCAATAAGCACAGGAACTTGCTAGCTTTCATCTCTACCTGACTGAACTTCCCTCAGTTTTGGAAAGCTTTGGCCGAACCCTTATATCTTCTCCTCCCCCTCATCCCCCAAACTGCTTGATTTGCTGTACATCTTTGCTCTTCCAAACTCAAGGCAGGTCTTATCTGGCCTCAACCACAACAGAAAGGTTACCTTTGCAACCCTGGCATCCTGGCCAGAAGTCTAAAATTCCCTTCTTTCCTCTACTTTCCAAAAAAACCTACCATCAATGATGCATTCCAGGAGGCCGGCTTGCATTACCCAGGTGGTTTGAGAAGGTCTAAGAAGCATCAGCTGAAGCACCTGAGCATTGCACTGCCTAATCAGCAACATCCTTTCTTTTGGACTTCCATCACTCACCAAAATCCTACTTCACCTTTTATGTGAATGCTGTTTTCCTGAATTGTGTCCTGCTGTGGGAATCACTGCTTCTGCTCCCAGAATGACCCATGTCTCCAGGCAGGCTGGGCCCAGGGCCTGCCACAAGAGAGACTCTTCTCCACCTTATCCCCAGTGTGGATCAGTGCAGACACTGGTAGTGCCAAACAGTGTCCTGGCTCCTGGTCTGTAACACACCTGGAATACACTTTGCTCACTCTTTGGCCTGACACCATCATGTGCAGCTTTGGAAAGGTTCTTCCAGCTAAAAATTGAGGCACTAGGGCAGGAAAGTTGACGGTGCACCATGTTCAGAGCCATGGCCCTCCTTCTTGTGCAAGGACAGATCAACGAGGCCAGGCACAGGCCACCCTCCTCACACCTGGATGTGACAAACCCTCAGCTCCTGATCTCTGCAGAGGACTGAGAGAAGCTCTGCTGTGACACCCGTGTCACACACCAGTGGCAAGAGCACCACGGGCTCAGTGGGTTACAGTGCAGTCCTGGTGAGCTCTGGTGTCACCCGAAGCTGGGACCTTCTGAGGGCAGTTTCAAGAGCAACTGTGGTTTTATCACATTGTTTTGACACAACTGTGACTCTGGTCTGTCCAAAGGACAGCTTCACCTTAAAAAGTTGTGAATTGTCTCCATGGGGCCAACAGCAATGCCTTGGGGGAAATCCTGTGAGACTGGGGGCTTGGGACTCCCCACATCAGCGCAAGGGTGGTGGGTTTTGGGGCCAAGAGCACCCACCATGCCGCAGGGCTCTCCTGGCTGTGGCAGCAGGACAGGGAGCCCAGAGCAGGTGTCTGTGGATGCAGTGGCCAATACCTGCTGCAGATGCAGGGCCCAGAGCTCTCCAGTGCTGACTGACCTGCACTTACCCCCTGCTTTTCCTCCTCTGCTGGAGGCAGAGGGGTGTGTGTGAAAAGGGCTATCCAGACAGACAAAACCCAACCTTTACTGCAATCAAGGTTTTCCCAACACTTCAAGAATGTGACCAAGCAAAACCCCAAAGATTAAAATGTTTTAGCTGGTCACTCTCTCATGGATTTTAATGAAACAAATATCCACTTCTCCTCCTTACAAAAAGGAAAGAAGTACCATACTTTCCTCCCCTAGCTTTTGGAAACTACTCTGGGAAGATTTTTTTTAATGTAAGGCTTTTAATGGCAAAAAAAAAATCCCCTTCCATCTCCTTCCCTTTCCCTCACATCCTCATAAAGTTACAAATTCTATGTCCCTTTCCACTCAGGACTGCTTCATGCTGACCAGCCAGATTCACAAAGACAGTTCCTAGGAGCTGGCAGCTTTTAGTCTGATTGTGCAGGGCCAGGATAGAAATTATGCAGGAAGAGCCAGATACTTGTAACTGAAGCATCAGCAAAGCCTGTTTGTTCTGCACAGGAATCAGCCACAGACAGAACTATTTGTTTGTCCATGGAATGAGAACTGTATCATTATGGACAAGTGTCCATTGTAATGCACTGATGCTGTCAAGGGCTCTGATTTTTGTGGTCTCAAGTATATAATGACACTTCAATCTCACAAAACAAACCTGCTTTTCATATTTGCCAAGCAAAATACCAGGACAGAAACAGGACAAAGGAAAAAACCCTACCTGCTAACATCTCCTGGGTGAGGAAATCCTTCCAAAGTGGCAGACCCTTGCTTGTAAAATGCATATGGATTTCAGCTTCTATTTTAGTGATTTAAGGCACAGTCAGAACTGATGGTTATTTCTTTTTGATTCTCTATGAGTTCTTACTTCCAGGCCTATACTTACCACTTGAGATGTCCTTATACCTGCTGCAAATGTAAATAGTATGAATGAATGATGCTCAGCACCACACACACACAACCTGTCACAGGGTCCATTTCAAATCCATCTTTAGTGTACCTGTGTGCTCTGGATTATTTTTTTTCCTTTGCCAAATAAACTTTGCCTTTAAATACTGCTGTTGCCTCTTGCACTGAATCAGCCAGAAAGGTGCATCCATTAAGGTGTTTCTCTGGTCCCTTTCTGAGGCAGCATTACTTACACAATCCTCTATCCCTGCAAGTCCAGCCATGCAAGCAGATTGTTCCCTACACAAAGTTCTAAGGCTCTTATTCAGAACCCAGCTGATTCACTCTCAAGGCTTCTGGTCAAGATCCTGTTGTTGGTGTAGCTCACTGTGACACATCTTCATCTCCTTAAGACTCCTCTAGACCACACCTCTCCATAGCTACACTCCCTGTTTAAGTCAGCCATCCTAGACTCAAAACAAAAAAAGGCTTACTCTGAAACAGATGCAACAAACTTGTCCAAAGCAATTCCAGTACCATGTGCCCTTGATCACCTTATTTTTAAAAATATTACAGATGTTCTCCACATTTGGCAGCTAAATTGTCATACATCTGGCAAAAGGATTGTTATTTTATTTCTCCCTTTCAACTTTTCAGCCACCCAGTACAGGATTTCACACTTGCTGGCTAGAAAATAAGAAAAAAACCTTACTCTTTACTTCATTTCCCTCATAATGCACTATTTTCCACTGAATACAGAAAGTAAATTTGCTCTCAGTGTGCAGAAAAATGTATTTAAGGGTGGTTTGCTTTTTTTTAAAACAGAAAATAGGGAATGGGATTTACAAAATAAGTTAAGAGCATTTTTGTCTTTACACCTGTATTAGGCCACAGGTTTGTCTCCCAAAGAAAGCCTTCACCTATGCACTGTATGGATTTAGAAAAGACAATTCAACAATCTTTTCAATGAAGCACAATAATCTACTGTGTTCAACAGTGGTACCTCCAGTGATATCACTGGGAAAATCTAATTTAAAACACCCAAGAAAGAAAATGATTAAATAATCCCACAATGTCACTCTGAAACACGAAGGATCTAAAATCCAGTGCATTAGCCTGCTCTTACTGAGACAGACCTCTCCCTCCCTGATTTAAGAGAGGCATATTAGAGCAGCAGGTAAGCCCACACTGGAAATGGCTTCTTGAGGATGGAGCACTCCAGTGCTTCCATGGCATCAACCCTGAAGGAGGACAATATTCCCCATTGGACAAGTTTGCTGCAGGGGCTGCTGAATGCCATGACAATAACATGCCACCATGGGGTCCCCAGGCAGCACAACAGTGACTTCCCACACAGCAGCTGGACAGAAGCAAATGCTCAGCACCTGCAAAATCACCACAGAATCATGGAACAGTCTGGGTTGGAAAAGAACCTTAAAAGACCATCTAGTCCAATGAGCAGGGACATCTTCACCTAGATAAAGCTGGCTGCTGAGAGCTCTCCCAGCCTGACCCTGAATGTTGCCAGGGATGGGGCATCCTCCACCTCTGGGCTACCTGTTCCAGTGGTTCACCACACCCACTGTGAAAAACTTCCTCCTTACACTTTGTCTAAATCTACCCTCCTTTAGTTTAAAGGCATTACTCTCTGTCCTATTGCAAGAGGCCCTGCCAAAAAAAGGTTGTCCCCAACTTTCTTATAAACCTATGCAGTTCTGCTACATAACCCTGCCTACATAGCCTGCAGGTTTTGGATGACTTTTAGCCATATATCAGCTCTCTACAGTAATACAGCAACTCTCCAGGCCTCCACACCGGCACATTTCATTGTCCAGGCCACACCAGACCAAATCAGGGTCATTTTACCAAGTAGACAATGAACATAATTAAAATAGTTTCATTTTTATGTGAAAAGTGTTGTCACTAATGCAAACATGATCCAAGTAAGAAGCCACTCCAGATCAGAAATTACTAACACACAGCTGCCATGACACAAACCAGTGGCTTAGCAGTTGTATTCAACCTCTAAATGCTACAGGTTTGATTCTGACCCTGTCCTTCCTGTTTGCAGCTGAGTCAACACCATGATTTGTGCACTGTGACTGACCCCTGGGCTCCAAAGAATGTTTACTTTAGGTTCTAGCATGATGGCCATTGTCACCTGTTGTCCAAGTATATCACCAGGAAAGCACTTTTATCCTCCCCCACAAACAGGGAGCAGCATTCCCCATTTCACAAAGGAAAGCAGAAACCTACTGACATTTAAGAAATCTGCTGATTAGTGGGAGCCATGAGAAGTCCCTCCTGACCACTGGGTGGCCAGCTCTGCCTTGGCTGCCCAACAGCACACACAAAAATGTGCTGAAGAAGAAACACAGATCAGAAAGTCTCAATTTATGGAGTTGTCCTGGTGACCCACTGAGGAACTAAGAATTTAGGTAACACTGCCAACAGTATGCTCATCATAGTGTTTTTATCCAAAGAATCCATAACCCAGACTACACCTCCTGAGGCTGGACAGCTTTTATAAAGCTCCCATATAATGTTGTCCTCTGAAGCCAACGTTTTGAGATCTTCACTTTTTCTTCTGCCAGAAAAAAATGTTTCAAAACAACATTGTTAAAGACATCTAAAAAGGAACACAACTGACAATTCCAAGATCTGACTTTGGTGAAAACTGCCATTCCTCTTGATGAAATGCTTTCCCAGTGTAATGACCACACCAAAGGATCAAAGGGCCCTGATCAACAGCACTGCTGACAGCATTAAAAAAGGTGATTTCTGCCATCATTCAACTGACACTATCTGTAAGAGACTCAGCTTTCCAAGATGCTGAGATTTGTTCTTCTTCCAAAGAGGCTATGTGAGGGAATTTTACTTGCCCCATGAGCCACGTGAACTGAAGATGAGACACTTGATGCTTCACATACCTACTGCAGGACATTACAGAGCTCCCTTTCTTCAACAACTGCCATCCATTACTGTCCCAGTCTGGTCTGGAGTCGAAGAGCAGCATGCAGGTGTATGGATAAACCATGTCAGAATACTTACAGCATACCTGTTCTGTCATGTGTATCTTGGACACAAAAAGCCACTGTAAAGATTAATAGAAGTTTGATTTTTGCTAACATACCAGTGTCATACAGGATGTGGGAAACATTTCATAAGGTATAATAATTCACTTTGGGAGTAACCCAGCCTCTCAAAATATTACTGAATTGTTATTTGTAACATGCCAGAAACACGGCTTTAGTCTCTCATTACTAAAATACATACACTATTAGGAATTAGGAAAAATATGTACCACAAGATGGGCTTTTATCCCCCTCAGTGCTTAACTGAAAAACTAAGTTGAACATTTGTCCATTAATAATTTAACATATGTCAGCCAAACATATCTTTATCTTTATTTCAATTAAATTAAAAACAATCTGCAAGTATATTTATGCAACATTCACTATATACACACGATTTATGCAACTGCAAGGCAATCCTATGTATGCTGATTAATCTATTGTTAGTAAAACATGACAATAGCTATGGAAGTTGACAAGTGACTGTTTTCATGGCATGACTGAAAAAGAATAGCTACTAGCCATGAAATGGATTATCAGTAAACCTTAAAAAGAACATGACATAACCTAGCAGAGATTAACAGTCTTCTAAATGTAGTATATTTGCTTCAGATGATAGTGCTGCTTTTAAAAAAAAAATTGCTGTCACCTTAATGATGTAAGACTTTCATCAGCTCTATCTAAAGAAAGCAATAATTAGACATTATGCTTCCTGGCAAAAATTTATTTTTGAACTGGCACCACAGTATTTCAGAAAATAATAATAAAGTACCTCTTTGGTGAAGCCTAGGTACCCCCTACTACTCATTGTAACAACTTGTAAACAGGACCGCAATACAGTGCTTTGCCTTAATTCTAGCTCGGTTAGGTACCACAGATCTTCCTCACAGTCCTTCTCATAATTTTAGGAAGGTATTTTAAAGCAGGGAGTAAGTAAAGCAAAGGAAAATTAAGAAGGATATAAAGTTCCCTGTTTGAGATTTAAAAAAAGTGCATAATGTTTTCATTCCGAAAACTGTGCCACTGTATGGAACTGATGGATACAAGACTGTTTTTCCTTCCTGTACTGGACATTATTGATCATTACACAAACACAGTCTCTGCTCATTGGCCAAAGAAGTCTCTCCAGACTGTTTTCTGGTACAATCAGCTGTCCAATTACTTTAGAACAAAGTCCTGCATACTAAAACAAGAATAGCAAGTTAACCGGGTTTTCCACTAGAAAGTCTGTTTTTGCAATTCCATTTCTGTACACTACATTTCCAACGCATGGGAGAGTTCTTAGTGTTTGGCATCCACGTCCCAACTCCTTGACACCACCAGGTTCAGTGCATCCATTGCCAGCAACAGACATAGCACCAGGAAAATGCGACTCCCAGCGCGAGGGACAGTTCAGGAGGAGGGGGCGTTCTCCAGCAAGGGCGGCCCATCCCGATGCATCGAGGGGTGCGTGTGCTCCCTTTTGTAAGTTTTTGGAGGAAGCTTTGGGATATGTTGAGAAGTGCTTTGTCGTGGAGGAATGGGTGGTCCAGCAACAGAAGGGAGGTCCACATCCTGCGGTATCAAAGGCGGCGACGGCAGGTGCCTCCGTGCTACATGTGGAGAAGGTGTCTGGGGGGGAGGGGGCGTGAAGGGAGAGGGGCTGTTTGGGAAGAAGGTGTTACCAAGTTCGCTTTTTCTGCCCAGGGGTGGAGGCTGGAGGTGTAGTGGTGAGCTAGAGAAAACATCTGGAGTTCGCACAGGTTCCCGTGGCGGTAACTCGGGGGGGTTGGCAGGGGTAACACAGGAGTCAGAGATGCAGGTCCGATCAGGCACCGAGTACCTTGGAGAATACACTTTAGAGGTTGGTTGCCTAGGAGGGATTGCTGGTGGGTTGTCCAGGTGTGCAGAAGTGATCTGAGGTACACAAACACTTCAGTCAGTAAAACTCCAGAGTGGCAGCAAAGCACAGGACCCTGCTGTCAAACAGAAACCCCCTCCTGCACTGCAGATTGCTCTTAGCAGGGCTGCAGCAGCACATGAATGAACAGGCACGGATGGACGGAATGAAGATGCACAGACAGGGACAAGGGCAAGGCAAAGAATGGCCAAAGGAACAATTTCCATGCTAGTTCCAGGTCTGCTTGCTGGGGAGGTTTGGATATCTTCCACCACCTCCCCAGTAAAAAGCACCTGGAATGGGTTAACACACCAGGAATTTCTTCAAGAAAACTAAAAAAAGGGAGAGGTGGATGATGCTAAACAGGGAAAAAAATAAACTATGCTCAGGAGATAGAGTTAAGTAGGCAGAATTATGGAAGTGAACAGTTCCCATGTTGCAGATCATAGTGATATGATAACTGATCTCCAACACTGTATCATGTACACAATGTTTTCAAATACATTTTGGTAGTATTTCAGATACATTTTGGTGATGTGTCACATTCTGCTGACTGGCAAAACAGCTGCCTGTAGTCTGAAAATAACTGCTGAAGAGCCACTTATAAGCTCTCTTCAAAGACATATCTGCTCTGAAGTAATTTTGTGTGGGATTTTCAAATCTGAAGTCACAAACAAGCTTCCACTGAAATCAGGTGAAATTTGACAGTGTCTGCAACAAAGGCTGGATCAGATCCCAGTTGCCAGACAAATGCAAAAGGAAAATGTAGCAATGGCTTAAGCAGGCAGGCAGACAGGATGGGTAAGCAAGCACTCAAGCACCACAGCATCAGGATCAAATATTCTGGTGAAACTTTCCAGAGGACTGAGTTGTGTACAGCACTTTCCATCATTACTGTTCATCAGTTCTTACTTTTATTCATATTTCCTCAATCAATACTCTGAAACAATTAATCCCAGATGGAAACACCTGCCTGAAGCCCCAAGTTCTCACAGGCAATGCAAGGGGCCAGAGCACAGCACATCAGTAGATGAGACATTTCTAACCCTAGTGTAAATTTAGGCCCCATATATTTTCATTTGTTTGAGTTCAAGGCATAGTGAGGTAGAGCTCTGAAGGCCTGAAATACATGGCTGCTTTATCTTTCACATACAGTTCTTCAAAAAATAAATATACTGTCTTTGAGAGTTACTTTTCTATCATACCCTTCCCTTTTCTCCCAGAAAAACAAATTACATTTTTTCTGCTTACTTACTTTTGATGGGGAGGATTCAGCTGGGGCAGATTCTGGCCTTCTTCGTGGAGGAACAGGAGGAGGGACAGGAGCATCATCTGAAGTTTTGGTAAAGTTTATGGATGACACAGAAGCAGATCCTAACGGACATTAAAAAAAACCATTGATAATGATGAACTTTTGGCTCAATATTGCTGCCAATAGAGGTGCCATAAATAATAAAGCAATTGCTCATAAAAAGCATAATGAATCAAGGAAGTGGCAAATAATGACAATGAAATAAGCCTCTAACTTGCAGCTGCCAGAGAAACTGCTTTTCTGAACTGCAGAGATCTCTGTGGCCATCAGCTCCTGAACTTTCTTAAGTAATCCTTGAGACCAAAACCACACCACAAACTTGTTCTTATGTCACAACAGCACTAAAATAATATCCTGAACCTGCAGTCAATGGACCAACAACAAAGACATCCTTTCATCCTTTCCAAAGACCTGGCTTGGACACTCAGCAATGGCACAGCTCTGCCAAGGAACTTTTGCCTTTAGGAAGTCATTTCACCTCCTTGTGGCAACCAGCTGAACACAGGAGTAACCTCTGAAAACCCTTGCATGTGGAAGGAGCCTATATCCATTATTAAATACTGAGAGCACACCATAAAATATGAGCTTCCTTTTATGTCAGGAAAGGCAGAAGAAGAAGAGGTGTGGATAGGTCCTGATGGATTTAAAGCAAGCAAATACTGATTTTAAGTTCTGCAGGAAAACCATCCATGTACACTGAAATCAGTTCTGAATTGCAGGCAGCAGAATAAGGCACCTACAAACAAATCATTTTTTATTCTCAGTGTTCACCATCAGACACTCGCCAAATACATTCACACAAATACATATGGCACCAAATCCCACAAGTTTGTTTGGGACATACATGGGCCCTAGAGATTACCTCTGCCTTCAGTTTTGACAGGTCTTCCAAAGACTTGTAACAGCCCCTATGTAACACATCTAATCCTGTTCAGTTCCTCCTTTACAATAAAAACTTCTTAAAGAAAAAGTAAGAAATATTGAAGGTTTTTGATGAAGTAGACAAAAGCAATGATTTTTACAGTCACTAGTGAAGGCTAAACCTCATTTCCCCTGCCTGCCACCACGACATGTGAGTGGCAGGTGCTGTGTGTGAGCACCTACGTGTATGGAAGGGGCTGGAGGGGTCAGAGTCGAAGACGCTGCAGGCGTCGGTGGTGCTGGAGGTGGCGGAGGCGGGCGGCGGCGTCAGCGGTGTCCGCGGCGAGTTGGGCGCCGACGCCGTCGCCTCCGTCTCGCTCTCGGGGATGCGGCTGTAGCTGATCTTCCTGGGCTCCTGCTGCAGGGGCGTGGGATGCCTCATGGTACCTGGCCGTGGGTTAGAGGGACGAACGCCCGGGGACTTGAGAGGGTAGCTGTACTTCTTGGGCTGAAACGACACAAAATAGCAACCAAAATCAAAAGGCTGTGGGATAACCTAAATGTAGCTTTTTAGTTATAAAGTCAGAGATTGGAAATGACTTCTGCCATCTATGAAAGATAAATGTAAGCACTTTTTGAAAAATAAATGCAAAAATTGAATACTAACAAATCTTGGAGGAGGCTTGACATTTCGTGGCTCTATCTCCAGTGACTTGTTGAAGAGATAATCTGTAAATTCTGTCTCCACGCTGTTTCCCATTGGATTCAGGTTTTCAAAAAATCTCTGCAATACATGAAGGCAGACAACTTGTCAGCTAAGATGCTTTTTAATACTGCTTGTTTCTACAGCACAAATGATCCCAGCTGCTCAAGAGAAGAGAGAGAATGTTGGAGTCTGAGGTAAGAACAGACTTAAGCCATTAAATGTGCTTGTCACCAGGCCTTTTCTGGACACTGCTATTGCTATGCTTGGCCTGAAAACCAGCTGTGTAAGCACCCTAAATGCTTTTTGCAGTGCAAAGTCAGACCTGGTTTGTCCAAACACTTCCAGAAAAAGCTGCAAACAATCCATCTTTACACTGATGCAGGGAAGACTGCTCCCACAGTGCATTCTGTCAAAGCCTGAGGAGAACAAATCAAGAAAAACCTTGTAGAATCTCTTAAGATAACCTGTCCTGTGACTGTCTGAAAGCACACATCTCAAAAGATGGTAAAAAAAAAAAAAGAAAAAGGGAAGAAAGAAAAGCAACCAGAGAGGACACTGCTTAGACAACACGTCAGACCAAGGAAAACAAGCATCAGGAGGAAGAAAGATCTAAGTATCACCTCCATCAACACATGATGTAAACACAGCGCTATCAGGTAAACATGGAACATAAAGGTGTGTAACAGAGGAGGAAAAGACAGCTCACTGGACAAATAATTGCAACTGAGTGAAGGACAATGAGAATCTGCCAGTTTCAGTTCCTGTCTAACACTGATCAATAAGAAGATCTACCAATGTCCCAACAGCTGAGAAAAAATGAAACAAACCCAAGAAACTGCAAGCATTGAGCTTTCTGCCTTTTCTTACACTGAGACCCAAGACAGGTTTTATGACAGGTCCTCTGCTCACCTCTGATTCAGTTAGACCAAATCTATGTGAATTCAGTCTGTCCTTATGGTTTGTCAGCTGACAGAATCACCACAGAAGGAAATTGTGTCACTTACCCTGATGTCAAATTCCACTCTTAAACAATATGGCTGGTTCTGGTACTGCTGGATCTCCCCTGTTATCTCAGCTACCTTCCTTCTCTTGCTGAAGTTGATAAGGTCTTTCCCATGGCGCTTGAGAAATTCAGGATTGCCTTCTTCTGTTTTCAAAATGTTGGTTAAGTAAATCCCTAAACAGCAACAGAAGAGGTTTTCAACAGAGAGTACAAAACAAGGAGGAAGTCATGACTGGAACACAAGGACTTCTTAAAAAATTTAATTTGTGCACTACAATTATTTAGAAAACCCTTAGTTAGGGTCAACAAGAGAATTGCACCTCAGCTTCCAAGAAGGGCAACAATTTAAATATTTTAACATGCCTTGTTGCATCAATGTCCCAAAGTCTGTGCACCTTTCTGTGGTTTAGGAAGCTCACACAACTGAACACTAAAAGGGGACACTGAACAGGAGTGCTTTCTCTTAACTCCTCTTCTCCATTAGACACCCCAGCTAAAGTCCAAAAATGATTTTCAAGTTTTATCCTGGCTTCATAATTGCATCAAATAATTTGAAGATTAGGAACTAAAAAGTGCTCTCCACTTCACAGATCATGTGTTTGGAATTGTCATTATGACTTGACAGAAATAACTGAAGCTATTCACATGTGATCCTGCTAACCTCTACTCATCTCTGAAGCAGGACAGAAGGTTTCTTAGTTGATCTTATCTTTCTTTGCAGAGCTCTGGAGTATATCTTTCCCCAATCTGTAAAAGGCCAAAAAAGCCATCAACACTATTTTCTTCCAGTTTTGGCCTGAAGCCTATGTTGGACAAGTGCACTGTCCAGACTTGGAACTGATCAGTAGCAAACATTTAAGTGGATGCTTAAGAAAAGGACTGACATGTGCTTAGCATCACAATCTGCTAAATGTCAGCAATCCACTTCAAAGAAGAACTGTTAAATCTGATGATAAAGAGGATTTTGCTTTCCAAACTCTGTTTCTACAGAAATAAGACTTTTTAATAGAAATGAGACTCTAGCTGTATTTCCTGGAACACCTGATGAGGAAGAGGATATTTCTTTTTCTCCCAGTCAATGGCAGTAATATTTCTAATGACACCACCTTCTACTGAGAGTATATCTGGTTGTAACAGTTCAAACCACACTCAAAGTAAAAATCAGCAAAAATGGATATTGCATGAAAGAGAATTTTGCAGATATACTTATTTTTACTTCAAATAATATCTTCCATGAATAGTCACTTTAGGGTTTTTTCATATATTTGTGTCTGGGCACCTGAAATTCCAACCCACCTGTCCTGTTAAAATGGACTTTTCTCTCTGTTGTTCATACTCTGTTTAGTCCTTTAGCTCAATAATTTCCAAATGTTAATGTAGGACATGGCTCATCCAAACCACAGGTACTCACCAAAAAAAGGCACACAAGGAGGATTAATGGACCTGAGTTTTGCCAAGTATTTCTTATAATGGTCCTCACTCAGCTCATAAGCTTCTTCTAAGATCTTCTTCTGGCGACTTGGAATTTGCTTAAAAGAGAAATCAAACAGGTGATTTGGAAAGAGAAGATAAAGGCATGGCCCAGCAACACTACTGAGAGTAACAGTCTCCCACTGGCACTTGAATTAGGGACCATGAGGACACTGCCCCACCATCCTGAGACACCTTTCTTAAGTGGGGATGGATTTCTTGCTTCTGAAACCAAGGAAAAACCCTCTCTCTTACACCATGGTTGATTCATTTCTTGGGGGATTTACTTTCCTTTCTCCTTGGAATCAAATGCCTACTGACAAGACAGGCTTTTAGTGCAGCCAAGGTACCCTGCATGACACTGCCATAGCACAAGTAGAAAATATTTCACTGTACCTCAAATGTGTGATCCAACCTATAAACTGCTGCGGAGTTCATAGCACTGACAATCTCAAGGACACCATTAAAGTTGTTTAGCTCTTGAAAAACTTGCAGGATCTCAATTATCCGGCTCACTACAATTACTCTCTCCTCTAGGTTTTCTGTTTCTACAATGCATCTAAATACACAAGAACATTGGGGTTTGTATTAAAGCACTGATGAGGTTTCCAAAGTCAAATATTAACTTGTAACACAAACAAATATGATTTTATCAAATTACTTGAGGTAGTTCTGAAAATGTCTTGGAGATTTGAAAATATTCTAAGAATACAAAGCTTGAGACCACTATGTTAAATTTCTCACAGGGACCAGTTTTAGCATCTAAACACCAAAACAGGAATTCTCCTAGAAGAGAATTTTTCACAGTATACTTGTGAATGGTCTGTAGATGTCCCAATATGGAATAGGTGCAGATTCAGGAAAGTCACTTACTTTTCAAACCACAGAGTTAGGTTAGTTGTATGCCTTATCATTTTGAGAAGGTTGGGAGAATTAATTTCTTTATCTTCCTTTGTCCACACACTTCCAACTAGTTCTGATGGCTGCACAGCTCTGGAAAAGTAGACGTTTTATCAAAAAATGTAACTAAAAGCAGGAAGGTATTATTTTTCCAAACCCTCTTGATTTTCAATGAATTTGGAATTCATATTTAGAAATAAATTCTTAAGGTATTCCTTCTACAACGTTAGGCTGCCCTCATGACTAAATGATATTTCTACGCTTCTTTTTTAGACTGTAGATATTTCTTAATGTATGTCACTCTTAACCACCTCTGTTCATCTAAATGAAGAATGAAATCTCTCATTTCATTCACCATAACAAAACGTGAGCTTCCACTACCTGAATAATTTCTTAGCTGATGAGATCTGACATGTTCCTTAATTTGCTACACAAAGCAGGATGTGAAGAAAACTGATTTAATAACTGTTCATACATATCAAAGGTTGATCTACTCAGAAAATACCAAGAGAAAGCTGGAGCACAAGACAATCAACAGTATGCAACAATCACACATACTGGGGACTGGGGAGGATAAAACAAATATTGTATTTTAGAGAGCTTCCTCTGAAAAATGGAAATTAATATACACCACTAGTAAAGTCCCTTAATTTCTGTGGGGCTTCACATCAGAGGCCCACAGAAACAATTTCAGGCATGGAGAATATTTTGGTTTGTGCCACGTGTTTCTCAGTGGAGCAAAGTTACCTGTAAAAATCTGACTCCAGCAAAGTGAGCTGCCGAGCGATTTCTATGGGATGCAGAGTGAGCAAGTCAAAAGTCTCTGTGTGGCCTGGTTTGCTGATGTGCCACTCAATTGCTGGAGGGGGGCTCTCAAAAGTGATGTTGTGGCTCGGCCCAATGGCTTGTGCCTGCTTTTTCCTGTTGATTATCTTTGTGATGGATTCAACCCACTTCTTCATGGCTTTGCCTGGCACACAGAGAAAATTACTATTTAGTTAATACTGTTTTTCCTAAGACATCAGTATTATTCAGTAATCAGTAACCCAAAACCTAATAAATTAAAGCAATCATATATTCTTAGGATTGGCATTCTCTACACAAATGTAGAAGTATTCAAAGACAGAAAGAATTCCTCAACAACCAATGCTGAGCACGACTTTGCCCAAGCACAAATGAGAACACCCAAATTAGACTCCTGCCCTGATTTAGGTGCTTTTCTTTCTTTTCTGAGTTTACAGTGAGTTTTTGGGAACAACCTTGTTTTGCCCAAAATGCACTTCTGCAACACCTTGAACTTTCTAGTTTGGGTAAGAGCACGTGATTACCTCAGACAACCCAGAAAGTCAAAATAACAAACAGGGAGAAGCTTCTTCCTGTACTGCATTTGCCATCAAAGCTGAGAATAAAATTGAAAGGCCAAAAGCCTTTTTAGCTCTGCATCATAAGAATTTCATGCACCAGTCCATTGAAAATTTACCAGTAACACCCACTGAATTAGCTACCCATTCTCCCCTCTTTTCAGTGGCTAAGTAACTACTAAGTGCTTCTCTGACACAGTCTTTTCCTACAAATTGCTCCTGTGTCTGTCTTGGCTTTATTTAAAAGGAAACAGGAAAAGTGTGTACAATCACAACAGCAAGGTGTTCTACAGTTCTAATATGCACTGTGAAGTAGCTGGAAACTCTTGTTTCAAAGAAATAATGGTTTCCACCATCCAACTTTACAAAAATTACCCCTGTGTTAAGTTTAAAATCACAATCAAAGCAATTATTCTGTCCTGATCATGACTCAGTTCTTTTTATTTTTCATTATTTCCTCTACAGCAGAATTCATTTATGTAATCAACATATTTAACATTATGTAAATTTAATTCCAGTCCCTCTACAACAAAACTCAATTTATGTAAATAACAATCATTATTCAGAACAAGAGCCAGATTTTGAATAATAGTGTGCGTGTGGGCTTAATGAAAGTCTATTTCACGCTCTTTATGAAATATTTAATAAGTATTTAATAATAATAGTATTTATTATTTAATAAGTATTTAATAATGTCCTGTTTTTCCTGAAAGCAAAATTGATCACACTCTGTATCTCTGAAATGGGATGCTTTAGGATAAATGTCAGCACTTAAGGAACTGTAAATACCTCTTACTGTTCCAATGAACTCCTCCAAACGTTTCAGAAGGTCAGCATCTCTTTCAAAGTCATAGAAGTGGTGCTCTACCCAGTGTCGACACACATTTAATACTCTGCAAGAGCAAAGAATAAAGAATCACTCCAGAGTCAGTCTGTCTTCCCTGTCAAAGCAGCTGCAAGAAAGGCCACTGGCAGCACCAGGAGCCAGGGCAGCCAACGGGTGGCACTCCAGAAGGAATTCAGGGTGGCTCCCAGGGATGCAGCACTCACCTCAGCTGCACAGGTTGAATGTACTCTTTCCTAAACCTTTTCAGCTCTGCACTGAGGGGCTGGTCTCCGTTCTCCATGGCAATACGGTCGGCTTCCGTGGGCTCAGGCTCTGGAATTTCAAACCTAGCACAGAAGATGGGTGTAAGCACTAGGCCTCTGTTACACCAGTCTTGGGCACAAGCTTCTGGATATAAACTTGTATACATTTTACTGGCAATCCTTGAATTGGACAACTTTTTAAAAAGGTGTTTGAAGTGACTCAAAACCAACTGGAAAGCCAGAATCTTACACACTCCAAGTAAAAAGAAAAAAAAAATGCACTTCATAAGAACAGTATTTTTAAGTGGCATACCTTTCTATTAGCAAACTCAGCAACTCTTGAGGTCTACAGAAGGATCTATATGTTGTGAGAAAAGTCCGAACAAAGTTGGGATCTAAGACAAAGAATAATTTTACACTTATGTCAGCAATTACCTGTTTTTTTTTTCTTTTACAATAACTTCAGTTATCTGTTAAAATTAAGGATGTCACCCTATCAACTTACAGAGAAGATGATGTAAACCAAAATGGCTTTGGTAACAGTTCAAAACCTCCTAAAACAGTAATACAAAGTAGAACTTAAAACCAATTTTCATTCTGTTGAAGGTTCACAGCAATAACTTCCCCCTCCCCCAATTGTTAAAAGACAGGAGTCTTCTCCAATGACTTTGAAATTAATGAATAGATGGTTTTATTTATGAGTAAACAACTTTGCTTTTGACAGTGACTGGGACATGAGAGCTCAAAAAACACATCAAGTCACTCTGCACTGGATAGAAATGGCCTCTTCCAGGGGAGAATACTTCCCCTAAACAGGCACAACTGATAACTACTCATGGTTAAGGCAGCCTAGATATTTTTTCACCTGACAGCTATGTTAGAGGTTATATTTATTTCACCTCTAGAAAATCAACTGATTTCATTTAAATTGACTAATTACATATCAATTAATTTAAAATATGAAAATGTGTCTTAAAAACAATCAAAACAATCAGAAAACCAAAGTGTCTCTCATAATTACAAAAGCAAACCCATTTGTTTTCAAATATGAGGAAATGCAGTGACAGTTCACTGGCACTGCACACAGCTGACTAGAAACAAGGCTAACACTGTTATCACTGAACAGAATTAATGAGCACATTGCAACAGCTTTGCATATTAAATCCATATCCAGATTTGAAAACCAAACCCCTACTGGTAATTGTCCTAACACAGAGTGGCTGAAGAGGAGCTCACAGGACTTGAAGCAAGAATTCCTGTAGGCTTAACATGTAGGATAAAAAGACTGCATTATTTGACCTAATGTTCTACTGGATTTGTTTCCTGCAATATGGATTTTTAAGAGCTGCTTTAAAATCCTCCTTAACTCTTTACCAGGATCTTGTCCATTTGAATGAACATTCCAACTTCCTTAGATCCCACTGAGTTGTTCATTTGGGCAACAGTTTACTGTGATGTGCTGCACACCTTAACTCTGCCATGTAACACAGCATTTCCTTGCAATTTTGTTGCATGATAATTCTCATTCCTTAAACAATTAGCTATTCTGCTTCTCACATGTCCTCCATTACCCCATTTTCCTAATCATAACCCCTTTCCCACCAGTCCTTGAAACTGTACAGTCCAAAATTATTTTCAAAGGCAGAACTCCCATACTTTTTGCACAAAAAAGGTCATCCCCGTTCACATCATCTTCATCATGAAAATACACAAATTCTGCTGTGCTAAAGAAGCACTCATGCTTTCACAGCTTGCAATCTGTACACAGCATGTACTCTAAATAAGAGATTTTGTCTACATGAAAAAAAGAGCTTCCATAGCAATTAAGATCTTCAGATCAATGCAAGCTCTGAGTTGCAGCTATTGTTATTTACAGGTAGGGTCAGCAGATAAATCCACAATACACACTGAATTTCAAACCAAGCAGATCAGAAAATCAAATCTAACTTTGTTATCTTACTAGCAACGACTGTGACTCAAAATAGTGTACAATATATGAGTAACTGTTAAAAAAATACAGACAACACCAGTTAGCCAGGATGTCTGCTCATGTGATAATTCTCTCTTCAATGCAGCCAATTTGAAAGCTAAAAAAGAACAATAACTGTTCTATGAGGATTTATAAATAATCACCCTTGAATTCCTTAAGAAAGGAAACGGACACTATGATGACGCACAAGCACTCTTAACATATCTAAGCTTTAAAAATAGAAGAGTGCTGCCCTATAGATAAAAAAAAAATGCCATGACTTTAAAATGTTGGTACCACCTAATCCAGCTGCTCTGAATCAAGAATTGGGCAAGAGGAGATAATGAATGCAAAAACACATTAAAACAAGGAAAACCCACCACAATATGCAAATAGGGTCAGAACCTGAACTTCTAATTGCAGGGCAATTTCTCTCATGTAAAAATACATGGAAAACTGCTTTTGCAGAGATTTCTCTCTTGTTTTGCTGCTCCACCACAGGATAGTTTGGAGAGTCTGACACACCTTGCGACCAGGTGGCCATCAGGGCTGTCTCCCTGTCTGAGCTGTTGCAGAAGCTGGATGCCTCCCACCCCTGGCAGAATTGTTTCCTTAGAGCTTTCCCTGATGCACAGCAAAGAAATTTTGGCTGAAAAAATGGTTTCTCATTTGTCAAGAGGGTGAGGGATGACAAATAAAAGGTCCAACATCCGTATCTACAAATGAGGTGGACTGTGTGGATCTTCATATATTACAAAAAATTGAGACCTGATTTGACTACAGCAACAACTAAACTGCAACAGTTTGTATGACCTTTGCAAAGTATATCTGTAATTATTTCTTACACCACTTGACCTACAAAAATACCTAGAGAAAAGCCACAGCTATAGTAAATACTGTCTTTAAACTGGCAGATCAAGGGCTGCCATAACCAGGCACACTGAATTTCAGAAAAACTGACTCAGAAAGGTACACACTTGCTGTTCTGGCATCTGAATATAAAGCCAATAAAGACTTTAAAGATCATCATTACAGATAGACAATTCTGTGTGGGGCAAGAAAAGCATTTCTACAGTCTGTAGCTGTTTGGTTACATATCACCAAGGCACTCATCCTCCCAGGTCTCCAAGCAGAGGAGAAGCCTTGCACTCAGCTGATACATGTGTGAAAGAGCTAACCTGGTACCCTGGTACTTCTGGAGAACTGCTGCCCTTCTCACTGCATCTCACAAGATGCAACAAACCCCTCAATGATTTACATCACCAATGGATCGTGTTTCCTGTACAACAGAGCATTTTTGGTTGAGTCACTCTATCTTTTATTTCTTTGCTGCCCTGGAAAAGACTGCACAGAATGGTGAGAACAATGATGTTTTTCCTCACAGATAACCAATTATAAAACAGAAGGTATAGAAGATAAGAGTGTTGAGAAATTATGCACAATGTAGCAATGCAGCATCACATCCACTAAGATGATTAAGGCTACAAAGACAAGCTACATACATTATAAGACAACTATTTTTATCCTTTTGGTCAAAGTCTTTCAGGCCACCTCTCAGAACCTATATTCTCAGTTTTCTCATACAATACTTTTTGCTAATTCTTTTGCAAAGGCAATATTAGATTTAAAAATAATAATAGAAAAGTGTTTCCCTTTCTCTAAGGCTGAGTTGTTTGATTTAACTTTCAAGAGTTACGACATAAATTATGTCATAAATCATGCCTATAAAATACAAAGCCAAGAGCTAGAAGTTTAAAAAGTTACAAGAAAATGAAAACAGCTACAAAACTGCTCAGATAAAAACTGCCAGCACAAAATTGCATTTGGCTTTATAGTAAACATTAGGAAAATGAAAAGAAGAGCAAGAATAGTAATGAAGAGATTAAATATAAGTATTTTAAAAAGTAAACAGAGTACTAAACTATAGAAATTATATTCTGCTTACTGCTCACTTCTTTCAAACAAATATTCCTGATCTATGCAGGGTATCTAGGACTGAGATGCAGAAGAACAATCTACAATTAAGAGTGTAAAAAGGAAGAAAAAAAAATTGTTGAATATGAAAAGCACCAATATCAAGATGCATGAAGTTTCAGAATAACTGACATACAGACAGAATCAGGACAAAAAAAAATCCAAACCCCAAACTTTGCCTATGCTTTGCAGCACAGCTTATGAAAATCCTGGGCTACCATCAAGAAGAACCCCATACACTGAGGTCAGCCTGGATAACCACATAAATGTCTAACAAGACTTCAACACAAACAGAAACCCTAAGTCTAAAGTCCTTTAATCAAATCCTCACTGAAGTTCTGATCAAGGCAAAGCTCTGAGGACAAAGTATGCAAGTGACTGCATCTATCAAGTTGATATTGGCCCTTCCATGGCACGCCAGCATGGACACAGCTGATAGAGTACAACCCTGAACTGAAAACACTGAGCCCATAATTCTCTCCCACAATGCTGGCCCTTCCTGTGTCACCCAGCTTTAAAAGTCTGGAGGGAAGGCAGTTCTTGTAGGCTGGGGCACAAAGGAAAAAGTATTGTCTGGAGCTCAATTGCTGCAGGCTGCAGGCTCCCACCCCCTCCCCTGCATGAGAACAATCTCATGCACATGTAATATCCCATGTGAACTGCCAAACATATTCATTTTTTACTCATTTTATGTATTTTGCTGCATGTATTTAACACAGAGAGAGAAGCATGAACTAGTTACTACCTGGAGTTTTGGCTGCACAAACCAAGTGCCTCACCTGCATACATGTGGTATGTCAGCCTCTCGATGAGCTTCACAACAGTTCCTGCCTTGATGATAGGGATTCCAGATTTGGGCTGCATGTTTTCTTCAAACACAATATTCTCTTCAGAGTCGGGTTCTGCAAATCTATAAAGCTCAGGATTTGGAAATCTCATCTGCTCCTCTTTTTCTTCCTGTAACATTGTTACATCCAACATCCTTTCCAGCGTGCTTCTATATTGCAAAGATATCAATGCTGCCATCCAGTTGTTTTTCTCTTCAGCTGATTTAGCAGCAAAAATAACACTGTTCTCATCTTTTAAGATGATTTCAAAAGCATGTCTATACTCATTAGTGTCATCTTTATCATTGATTTGTACCTTTCGCATGAAGAACTTCTCCTTGAGTCGATATTCTGCATTGCTAGCACCAGGGAGTCTTGGCTGGCCATGATTTGACTTACAGCAAATCATCAAGCCATCAAAGAGGAATATGTGTCTCTCGTGCTTTGCTCCTACACGTGTGAGTGTTCCTTCCATGATGAACTCGTTACAGCACTGTCCAATGTCTTTACCCTCCCAACCATCAATATTTTTCTGGATTTCATTCATTTTCTTAATTGCTAGCTGCTTCCCCTTCATCTGCTGAGTATAGAACCGGCATGCGGATTCACTTCAGTGGAGGATGGGAAAAAGGCAGCCTGTTAGTACACATGTTTTTAAAAAAACACAACCACCACTAACACAAAAACACCAGATCATCCTTCTGAGAAGTGAGGATTGCACTGAGAATGCAATTTCATAATTCAATATCAGCACCATTGCAAAGTCTTGACTAAAGCATCTCATCTGATAAATTTTCTACTTATCTTCAGCAATAGACGTTTTACCTAAACACAAACAACCAGAGGCAGGCAAGCTGTGAGTGCTCCTTAGCCCAACAAGTCACTCACTTCCATAACCAACAGAACAATTCTAGATGGCATTAATATGAAGCAAGTACATTCAGAAAAAAAAAAAGCTGCTAACTGCATTCATGTTCAAGCCTAAAGGTTACCCTTGGCAGCACAAAAATTGTCTGGCAACAAAAATATTGAAACAATTTTAAGAGTAGTTTCAAATTCAAGAACATTACCTTCCAACCACACAGAAAGGTACTTTTAGAATATTTTGAGGTGGATATTTATTATCTGAGCACAATTAACCCACCAAAGCCGCAACTTTCTACTTACCAGTGAATTCTCAGAACGTCTCAACTACCAGTTTGCAAGGACACATAGAAATTAGAACTGTTTTAAAACAATAACAAATTATCTTGGCTTTGATGTCACTTCCTCTGAAAAAGCAGGCTTGTCACAAACTATTTTGTTCATTGTTTACTAAAAGAGGAAACCGGGAGCCCTGGATTTATAGCAAAGCATTAAGAGCAGAGAGCAGAAAAAGCGGAAACGTTTACCTAAGCCTTCGCTTTGCAAGGCTTTTGGAGCATATCCGTTCCATACTGCTTTGAAGATTTAGCAGGGCAGTTATTGCTTGCTTCAAGCACTCCTTATCCTCTTCATCCTCACTTTTTTCTTCCAATTGCTGTGAACATTGAAAGTCAAAGACAGGAAGTGTTACAAACATTCTGGCACGAGCAAATCCAGAAGTTTGACCCAGGAAGAAGAAATCTAACATTCTGCTGATTTTCCATGTTCCTGCTTGTTATAAAAGTTAATGGTAATAACCAGGTGTGTTACTGACACAGGTGAGAGACAACTCTCAGCTAAGAGCTTAATCTCATTAAAATCCAGCACAGTCACTAAGGTCCCCCAGATACAAACACACTCAGAGATGCAGTATTTATCTCAAACTGGTCTGATTTCCCTTACAGCTCCTTACTGGAACCCATTTCAGGTGTTAAATCCTGAGAAGAACAAGAAATTAAGGAGATCCCCATACACACCATACTACAGGACAAGATCAAATCAGTCCCTAACACATAAACATCCTGGAACAGGCAAGCTGGACCCAAAGCTAAGCAGAATTCCTTCATCACATCTAAAAATAGAAGATTACAAGGACTCTCACCTCATGAATAACAGCCTAATTTATAAATCAGGTGGAAGGGGACCTTGGAAATTATCTCAAGCCAACCTCCAGCACAACTGCAGAGCCAACACAAATCAAGCTGCCCAGAGCCACAATGAGCCTTGAATTTAAAAACGAAACTAAAACTGGATAAGAAGGGTTAACACTTAATATTTTGTGTCTAACTACTGTTATGACAGGTAAATTTTTAAAACAAGATTTGCCATGCTTAAGATTGCTTAAATTGAAGATTTGCATCTCAAATCTTCATTTAAGCACTAAAATGTTTCACGTGAGAGAAAAAATAAGTGACTACAGTTGTGGCTTAGATGTCAAACCGAAACAACATTTGCAGAATTATTAACAGACAAGCATTCTAGATTATCACACACCAAGAATTAACTCCACACAATTGAAGGATTTGTTTTGGTGGTAGAAGTGAAACAAAGGCCAGTATGAACCAGAATAAGACACCCTTGCAAAAAGTAAAATTGTGCCGTTTGATTCCAGTGTAAAATATAGGTATTGTCCTTAAAAATCCAACAGAGTACAAGAGTCATATTTGATATTTTAATGGGTCAGAGAACAGCACTAATTTTTCCCTAACTCGAGTTAATCATCCAATGCAACAGCTGTCAATGCCAAAGACTATTTTATTTGTTTTCAGCCATAAGGATGACTACAAAGTTTATTCTAGGCAGCTTTGGTTCATGTAGTGTCATCTCTTGTGCTCTCAACCTAAGCAGCATTAGGTGGGAGAGCCTACTTGAGTAACAACCACTGAAACAGGTCTGAGAATGCACCACAGCAAGCATTACTCCCCAAAAGATCTTAGGGACATGACATCATCCAAGAAGGAGCAGACTACCCTCTTAATATTCCTCTACTCTCCAGATTTAGGGAGGCATCATCTCCCCTTTGCTTCAGTTTTGCAGATCTGGGTTCAGAGAGGATTTCAGACCAAGGAGGGAAGTCCACCACTGGCAGAAGTCTTGAAAGAAATCTTTGAAAAAGCTGTAACTACCTTTAAGACTTTGCGTCTTTCCTGCACAAGGATTCAGAGAAGGCTCTTTGCCTTGTGTGCTGCCTTTTTACAAACTTCCATCAAAACAGTCTGGCTGGATTTCCTACAATTTCTAGGTTGCTACTCTTCAGCAGTGGAAGAGATTGTTTAAGCCAGGTCTCCTTGAAAATACGCCTTACTAGGTCCTACAATATTCTGTACATTCTCTTCAGAAACAAACTAATAAAGAGTAACATTCATTACTGCAAAGCATTCTGCTCTTATGTTGCTTTTTACAGCAACCTCTCTCCAGTTGCAAAAATGTTGGTATTTATCCATGTCCCATAGCAAAACACATATTTACATATAGAGAAAGCAGTTAATACTTAGAAACTAAATAAAAATCCAGTGAGTGTAATTATGCTCCAGGTTTAACATTTAGAAAGTGCTGTGCAAAAATCTGTGCTGTATTCTGTGTAACACAAACACAAATGGCAAATCAAGCAATAATCTGAATCACTATGGAGACACTTCTCTGGACACAGGAATTTGGAAGTTTATATGCCAGCATGGTACTGTACAGTTACCAAAACCAGACTTAACTAGAACTCAGTGTAAATTACAGCAATGATTTCATCTTACATTGTCCCTGGACAGTTCAGAAAAGGTGGAAAGTGAAATGGCATAACTGGAAAGCATCCAGAAAGTTTCTCTGCAAATCTCACTCGTTCTTCTATAGCTGTGCAGTGCCCCCTAATGAAGAAACCAGGGAGATGCTAAGTAAGTGGTGAGGGGGTTTTGTTTTGGGGTTGTTTGCTTTTGTTTGTTGTTTTTTACAGAAAGTGCACTATATACTACAAAAAATATTATAATATTATGTGAAGGAAGTGCAGACTTCTGATTATCAGTAGTATTATAGAGATTGTGGGTTTTAACAATCTTATGAGAAAATATTAGCTTATCATTCATGTGATTCACAATACTCCAGGCCCAAGACCCTGTTCATTCAAGGGAAAAAACTTGGAAATTAGACTGCTAGGGAAGTCTTTAACAAAAAGAAAGTAGTCTACATTCTAGATCACAATTTCTGAAGAGATACCAAGAAATGGAAGACAAGGTATTTTGTTCTACCTGTTGCATACCACAAGGATTACATATTTATAAATTCCAAAGAGATAGAAAAGAAATCCTTCTCATGCAATGCACAATTAGACTGTGGTAGTTAACCTCTTATCCTGTCAGAGAAGCATCTCTCTGGAAATACAGTGATAGAAAATACAGAGGAGAACCATAGCAGCAGGTGTCATGACAGATAGGAAGTCTTGTACTTCAGGGTTTGCATCACAACCTAGACTTCTGCCTTCCCAGAAGATGAAGTCAAACCACTGAAATTTGTAAACTGCAAGTTCCCCAGTTCCTCTGGGAATCAAGACCACAGCTTCAATACACAGAAGACAGAGCTATTTTGTAATCAACAATAAAACCAACAGGGTTTCTTCTCTGAGCAAGGCAGGCAGGTCTGCTGGCACTTGGACATAAACCAATACTGGAAGGTGGCTCAACAGCACAGATACTTGAGAGCATCCTCTGACTTTCTGTAATTCCTAAAAAAACCAAAAAAACCTCAGCCCAAAGCAGCAGAGTACTGGGGACAAAAGAAAGTGTTCTCATATCTAAAAACTTTGAATTTTTAGAAAGCATCAGGAAATAATCTGGGACAGTAAATGGGGACAACTGCAGGGAACACTATGCACTTCTGGAAAATGCTAGCAGACTAAAAAGCAACTCACACTTGAACCTTGAAGGAACTCCACATGCCATATTCCTGAACATACGTACACAACTCCAATACACTGAAATTTGAAAAGTCATTTTGTTCTCATATAAACTCAGACAATCTTGAGCACAGTGCAGTAAAAATATTCATACAGTTATGTTTATTTAGGTCTACATTGCAGCAGGAGTGTTGGTTGCATTGACAGTGGAACAGAACTTAGTATCTTACTGAAGCAATGATAAAAACCTTTTCTCTACTCAAAGTTTAATTATGTCTTCTCAGTTTAATTTTTAAAAGTTACATAAAATAGCACATATCAAATATCAAACCTCAGACATCAGACAATTAGCTACAAAAAGCCTTCATGCATTCTCTTGGAAGTACATTTCAAAAGGCCCTCATCTTTCATTTCATGTTATGTTTAACTCATAATATAAAATATGATCAACTCATCAGGAAGCATACTGGACAAGTAAAGCATCAAAACAGAGGAAAACAAAAAGCATTTCAACTTTTAGTACAAGATTCCTTGTTCCTTCACCTCTTTACTATGTGACTGAAAAAAGATCCTAAATATATGTTGAAAATTCAAGTACATCAAATGTCATCTGAGGCCAAAAAAGGTAAAAACATTTGGGCTAAAGAAAGATATGAATTTAAGGAATTGTTACTTTGATTATCCAATGTGAACATTCTCATTTGGGAAGGGGTGTGCGTGTATGTGTAAAATTAAAATAATTATGTTTCAGAATTGAATTACATTACTCTGAAGTGCCATTTTGAAAATCAGGATGGACACTGAGGAGAAGTCAGGAAGACCCATTGAGAACTGTTCACTACACAAGTCTGTCAGCTGATGTTTCACCAACTCAACAGTTCAAAAGGTTTCTTATGTGGCCAATTTGCCATTAGCATTCCCATAAAGGGGTACAGCCTGTCAGAAGATCACATTCCAACTCTGCTCCAAGGCTACAGCACCCTACTAAGTGTTTTACCTGGTGTCTCCTCAGCAGGAAGAGGTGCAAGTTTGCTCTCAGTTTCTGCAAGTTTGCTCTCAGTTTCTGCAGCTGAGAAGGGATTCAAGTATGCAATCAATGTTAGGTTACACACTCAGCATCTCCTGCACCAAGGAAGGGATAGAAAAGCAAAGTCTTTTTTTCAAATGTCTTCTCTGAGGCTTTCACAAAACTACTTCCTAAACATTCAGAATTTTTATAGGCTACTAGCAGCCATTTATGCATTCCATTACTGGGAATGGCTACTTTGCCTATAGGAGGGCTTGACTTCTCAAAGTACAGAAAACCCATTTGCTCTGCATTTTTCAGAAATATGGGGTTTGGTTTTTTGGGTTTTTTTTGCATGTGCTGATGTCTCCTCCACAGCAGCATCATTACCTTTCTGCAACAAATGTACAAGTTCACACAGATCCTTCCAGAGAGTTCATGCTCTGAAACTCTCTTCTCTCTTACTGTCACTTTGGTTTGTCTCATCACTATTAGCAGACCTGCAGAACACATTAGAAATTCAAAACTCATAATTTAGTTTATAACATTTAGTTAGATCAGTATTTGAAATCTCATTTACCTACGTGCTTCCACACTTTTAATTGAGGTCTTCCATTTTCTTCCCCCAAATTTTCCATCAAAGTAAAGATAATGCAATTTAAAAACATCTTCCCTTTCTGTTTTGTAATTCCAAAGTGGATTAAAATCCACTTTTTCTGCTTCAAAACAATTCAAGTCTAATCTTTGCCAGAAAATTTTGCAAGGCTGTAAGCAAAACTGGATGACACCTCTATGTTTGGACAGAAATGTATGAATTTTTGAACAGAAATGTATGAATATTTCGATGCTATGTAAGGTGAATGTACAATTTCAGAGATCATTCTGAGAAGCAAGGGTAAAATCCTGCTGATTTTAAGAGGAACCCTGGTGGTTAAGTAAAAAAAAACAGCAGGTGAAGTGAAATGAAACAGCAAATGACAAGAACAAACCATAAATGGTGTTTGTTGTTCCACGTGTGTTTGTTATTTCCTTCCTGTTTCCCTTGAATATCTTGAAGTATTGACAGAAAACATAAACCTCCACTGCTATAAGAGAAACAAAAAAAGCTGGCAGTGGGATTAAATCCATAGCTCCATATCCAGAAGTATTCCCAGTGAAGAGATGCAAGCATATGGAAGTCTCAACCACTGCACTACCTCTCTCCAAAGATCTGCCTTTTGTACGCAAGGTGGCAGGAGAAGAGGACAGGGAAATACAAGATGGTTTTAAAAAGATTAGGCAACAATGCAAGTGTATCAGAGACTGTATCATGACTGCCATAGTCACAAAAACTAGGAGTTGAAAATCCCAGGTAAAATAAGCTTCTTAACATTCAGTCCTCGATGGATTTTGTCAAAACTTTTATTTAGTAGGGAAAAAAAAAGAACAAAATTTGTGCAAATTCGTGTAACACCCATCCATTTTCATGGGAGCTTGGCCTTGGGTGTTCAGCACAAGCTGCTGCCATGAAGTTGAAATGCTCTCCACCATCACTAACAGCAGCCACTGAAAAGTGGGAACAAATCAGTTAATACAGCTCTTCTAGCTCCCACAGGACTATAGAGCATTTGCCATGCAGGTGGTTCTGGAAAATTGATTGGAAAACAGGACTTTGGAATGCTACGGTTAAACACGCAAGTGAAGCTGTAAGTCTGGAGTTCAGGACATGCTTCATTTGACTTCCCAGAGAAGTCTGGCCCTGTGACATCCTACTCCTGCCTCAAGGGATCAAAGTACAGCCTTTGCTGTTACAGGGCCAGCAGGATTGACTGACACAGCTCCAGTGCCACTGAGGACTGGAAGGCAAAGGGTCACAAGGAACATTTTATGCTCACTTTTGTTATATTTTATCCAGGTTTTGCAGAAAAGCAATTTTAGAGAGATAATAGAAAAAATATTCTCAGAGGTACCTATTTAGAAAGAAGATTATTAGAAATTATTAGAAAATTTCCTGGAAAGAGACATTTGCTTCTCAAAATCCCAGATACACCTGTGTGTAAGGAAAAAACCCTAAGAAGCAAAACATGCAGCCCCATTACACCTCCACAACAGATGACACAAATCACTGACAAATGAAGTGACACCCATGTGCACAGATTCAGCTGATACAAACACAGGAAACACATCAACGAGTGCCACAGCTAGAAAGAGAATTAAGGACCAATTAATTCAATTAACAATAACCAAATTTCTGGGAAAAGTGCACACACATCCACAAATGTGTGACAAAGTTTTATTTTTCCCTATCAGCTTCTCCCTTTTGGCTGATGAACACACAACTGACTTAAGGCATAAACTCACTAGCACTTAAAGGAGAAAAGAAATAGAAATACTGTCAATGAAACCCCACAAGCAAGAAGTAAATACAGAATCTCATTTCCTCATTTCACCTGGTTGTATCAGCTCTGGCTTCTACCACATGACACAACTCCTGTACCTTTACAACATTCCAGCTGTAATACAAGTCTTCTTCGCTTAACAATATGAAGTTTCTTAAATTTTTTACCTACTGTCACATTCTAGGAAACCTCTTCTTAGACTTCAGTCCAAATTTTACATCATCCCAGCTTTTTCTAAGAAACACCTAAATACACCAGGTAGTCCTTATCACTCGCTAGCAACAGTTTGGTCAAGCTACACTTCCTTTAACACACAGACCTCCATCTGTTACAGAGACCCAGAACTACACATTATTTCCAGTGGATCTAATAAATCATCCACATCTGCAGCTACATACAAAAAGATATGTCAAACTTTAATACTTCTGCTTTTTATTTATTTCAAATGGTGCTGTGCATACACGTTACTGTCCTTGGAAAGAAGCACTGAAGAAAAAAAAGTGATTTCAGAAAGTAAAATCTTGTGCTGATATTAAGTGAATAGATTCTAGAAATAATTCACAGCTAGTTCAAGTCCATGATTTACTGGTTTTAGCAGTAATTAAAGGATACTTTGCAAATTGACTAAAGCAACAGAACCTGATAATCACAGTGCTCATACTGAGACAAGCAGCCCAGACAGTGTTGTGAGACAATGATCTATAATTGCAGATATTGTAAAACCATTGCAGACTGACAAAGTTCAACTAATTAAGACTGTGATTCTCCACCCTGGGCTGGGTTACACCACTTACAGATGGCATTGCAAACCGAATTCACTCAATTTGTTACAGTCTGGAACACGACACTGGTGAAACAAGGCTGAGAATCAAAGTGAAGTCAAAGCCCAAAATACTTTGGGATGAGCTGCCCAATAAAACACACAGCAAGAAACTCAGGACATCAAACTCAAGATACTCTAGTCCTAAACTAACACTGTACTACCTTGTGCCTCCTTCAGCAACATGTAACAAATTTAATACCAACAGGTTGGGAAATGGAGAGGTTATCATCTTGAAAGACCTTGCCAAACCAGAATTATTATTTTTACCATTAGCATGGTGGAAGAGGAAGACAAAATGTTCAAGTGAGGAGTATTCCTACTTCAGCTGAATTGCCAGTCAGTAAAATCTGAAAAGTTACTTATCATCTAAGAACAAAGTTTGAGAAAAAATAAATAAACATAATAGATGCTGCTGTGAAATGAAAGTATCCTGAGATTTTTAGTATATTATAGACAGAATTCCAATTAAAATAGAAATATAAAAAATATTAGCATTAATTTAAAATATTAAAATATATTAGCAAAGAGATGATAGTTACCATTCCTAAGCCATGGGACACAAGTCTGCACTTGGCTTAAAAAAACCCCAACCACACAAAATCCCTACCAAGTTCTCCTGTTGCCCAAAATATATTGTTTTATATAAGTAAAGTTTATATATGCTTTGCAGCATTTCTACCTGGAAAAAGAAGAATTTTAAAGTAATCTATTCACTCAATGAAAGAGTATCATACATACATACATATGTGCAGCATTTGAAACAGTGCCCAATCCAAAGGTCTTGAAAATCTCATTTTTTCAATTACTAAATATCATAATAATGATTCTATACTCATTTATTATCTGAACATCTGCAGAAAAGTGCAGTTTCACACAAAGCTGCTATTTTATGTAGTTCCTATATAAAAGTTTGAGGACTTTCAGGTTGGTTGAAGGAAAACACAGCTCTTAGTCCTACAGTAATTACCCAACAATGTAACAGCAAGAATATTCAGCTAAAAATAGAACATGCATTTGTGCATTCCTGGTACCCTGTCCAACTTCAGGAAGGCTTCAGTTTCTAAATAGGATAACCTTTAGTGAATAGAAATTTACTTTTTTTGGTAGTCTGGATAGTTAGAAGGTAACTGAAATGCGTTTTAAATAGATAACTTCAAAATATGCAACATTATAGAACACATCTCAAAGACAAATGCTAACCTCTCTATCCTTAAGTATATCTATATTCAAGAGGAATCAAATGTTTTTCCACATGTTACTTTGCCAACATTTTATCTCTTCATAACCAGAGGTCCATTATCATAGCATTTTTGACTTGATTATTCATAGACATGCTTGCAATCACTAACTCAGGCCTCTCATCACACAAGAGAATTCAATATCTTGTATCAGTGGAACTGTCAGGATGATATAATTGCACAAATATCCTTCTGTGGCAGATAAAAATCAAGCTGGAATCTGTTCAAAGATTCCAGATATAAGGAAGAAAATATTACTGCTAGCAAAGACTATTTGAGGCAGGGATTCATACTGAACTGCACACTGATGTACTCATTGACAGCTGAAGATGCTGCCACCTGAGATGACACCTCTCTCTTCATGTGCACCTACTATCCCTCCCTGTGTACATGATGTGTGTGCTGAGACCACACTGACAGGTGCCCAACTAAAATGTGACATGAGCAACATGGTGGGAAGAAAACCTGGGAGCTTGTTATCAGATACAGAATAAAATCCAGCACAACAATATCAGACTGACACAGGGTAGAGGAGTGTGTTTCTGTGTGTACAGCATGAATGTGAAAAGAAGAATTTTTCACACAGCAGAGGTGATGAGTTGCAAAAAGACTGATAAACTTTGGAGGAGAGGGGTCAGCTTAGACTCTAGCCTGCCCTAGAAAAGGCAAACACAGGCTGCTCCCTATTCCATAGGCACACATGTTCTCCTTTCCCCCCCTAAAACTGCCAGTGGCAAGAAGCAAGGCAGTTGCCTGGGTGTCACACAGCACTAATCCTTCATGCTTTGTCCATTAGGTAATACAGTGCCATGTTCAC
The DNA here is from genome assembly GCF_028018845.1 of Melospiza georgiana. Classification (NCBI taxonomy): domain Eukaryota; kingdom Metazoa; phylum Chordata; class Aves; order Passeriformes; family Passerellidae; genus Melospiza; species Melospiza georgiana. The sequence goes on along the minus strand of NC_080432.1, from coordinate 25,148,660 downwards.
ATGCAAGTATGCAAAGCCCTCAGTACTGCATTTTGACACTGTGAGATAACAGCATGAGCAGAGACACCTTATGTCTGTCTTTATTGTACAAAACACAAACAAGCTGTGTCAAACCTCACTTCCAATGGACTGCCAGGAAAAGAAATGCTTCATATTTTAAAGATGTCTGAAGTCAGACCAAATCCATGAATGAGACAAACAGATCAGGCACACATCCCAAAATTTTTCAAAAAGCACGTTATATAAGACATGCTATGTGACAAAGATGTACATGTAGATCTAAATCACTAAAACTGAAGTTACAACTGTAGACACTTATGCCCAAAGATCAACTACTGGCTTATCCAAAGACAACCAACAAATTCAAGGAAACACAACACATTTCTTAAAAATTGTTTTGGCTTTTTGTTTGCTAGTTTTTTTTTTACTTTGGATCCAAATTTTCATAAATACTTCTTTGGAATACTGTATACCTTGTGAATTTCCATTAAGCCCAAAAGAAGCTCCTATGGGAACATTTTCCTCAAAATGCTTTACAGTCCTTAAGGATCATTATGCAATACTGATAAGTGACCCAGAGTAACATTCTGCAGCTATTATATGTGTATGTTATTGTTACCCTATCAATGCAAGGTCTAATTACAAAGAGCCCAAGTATAAATATTAACCAAGCCTTCCCTTTGAAGGAAAGATATCACCTTTACAATCCTGTGGGAAGTGCACTCTGCAAGAACACTGAAGCTTTTATTAAAATAAAATGAAGCCTGAAGGGGAATCTTGCTGTGATTTCAAATTTACAAAGTAACAGCTTGACATTTTCTGTTATACAGCCATGTGCCATCATCTCCTAGCACTGTTGAAACAGCCATTCCAAGAATATGAGTGTGTAGATCTCTACTACTTTCTAGACTGATAGATAATTTAACAGAAGTAATTATCAGCTGATATTCACTTAATTATAGCATCCACCTGCAGAGCACACAGCCTGCTTTTCTCCCAACACAGCAGTTTAATTATCCACATTCTAGTAAAAGATTTTACACCTGTGTATCCAAAGCTCTCACTTAACACTGAGAGCCATGAAAAAAACCCCCAAATCCCCAAACACATCAGATTTACACAATATTCTTACTTTTAGCAGTTCAAAATAATGAAGACAGTGGTAAACAGGGGCGAGGAGGAGCCGGGGTAGAACATACTGAACAGCTTCTTTAAAGCCTTCACCTATTGACTAGAAACAAAATAAGTTTCAGTCTTAAAGCAATACATGTACTGAAGCAGTAAGACAATGTAATTAACACAGTAATGTCAACAACGTGTCTTATTTAAAGGCAAGTTACCTGTAAATAAAATGCTGCTCCTGGCTTTGATAATTGACTTAGAAAATGATCATGAAACCCGGGTCGTAAAATATCTTGTGCATATGATTCATATGGATCAAATGCTAGCTCCTAAAAAGACAGAATAATTTTACAATCACAGAATCCCAGAATGGCTTGGGTTGCAAGGGACCTTAAAGCTCTTCTAGTTCCAACCCCCTCTGCCAGGGGCAGGCATGCCATCAGTTTACAAAACTGGTTTAACAGATAAGCTTCCATATTTCTTATAGACAATACATATCCTATATAGGGGAGACTTTTCTGCATACTTTTCCCAAAACATCTATAGAGAAGAATCCATACCTTTACGTGCACAGACTCATGGATTAAATCAGCCTAAAAGAGATTTCTGGAAGTCAACTGGTCCAATTCTTTGTTTAAAGCAGTGCCAACCTCAGAGCCAAAGACAGATCCATCATTCAAGCTGGCTGACAATGCTCAGGGTCTCTCATCCTGCTGAGTTCTAACTCTAAGAACAGAGGCATCAAAACCTCTCTGGACAGCCTATCCCAATGTTCAATTATTCTCATTGCAAATTTCCCCCTCTCCTCCCAGTATCTAATCAGGATTAATCTTCTTGCCATTTTCATGTTCTCTCACTCATCTCACAGTTCACAACTGAGAAGAATCTGCTTTGGCCATCCTCACACCTTCCCTTCAGGTAACTAAAGACAGCAGTAAGGTCTCCTGCTTCATCCTTCTCAAGAATCAACAACCCCAGCAGTCTCAACCCTTTCTGCATCATGGGCCCCAACTCCTTAATCATCCTGCAACCTTCACTACAAGCCTATCTTGCCCATCCTGTACCAGAAAGCCCAAAACCAGACACAGCACACCAGATTTGGTCTCAAGTTCTACACAGAACTGCCAGTGACACATTCCCTGATACAACCCAGGAGCTAGTTAGCCTTCACATCCAATCTCCAAGGATCTCCCAGCCCTGGAAAGCAGTGCTGCTCCTCAGCTGAGACACTGCATGGGGTTCTTTGTTCTCAGGTGCAGAATTTCATGTTTGCCTTTACTCAACTCCAAGAGGCTCCCAGAGGTCCATTTCTCAGCAGCCTGTCAGGTCCCACAAGCAGCAGCTCTGTCCCCCTGTGTGTCTCCCCACAATTTGGCAGCACCTACCAACTAGATAAGGCTTACCTCCTTCTACAACACCAATACAGACATTAAACAGTATCAAACCCTGAGGAATGCTGGTGACCTTTGTGCTGCTGATAACAATCCTTTAAAAGCCCGAGAGCTCAGCCAACTGCCCATGCTCTACAATCCAGGCTGCAGCTCCCCCATGCTATGACAGACTGTGCTGAAGGCCCTGCTTGGTTCAGATAAGAGATAATAACTGCTCTTCCCTTTGTCCATGGACACAGCCATCACTCTGAAAGCAGTCAGCTGGACAGCCACAGTTTGTCCTTCAGAAATCTGTGCTGGATTCTGCCAACCACCTTCTAGTCCTTCACATGGCTGGATGTGAAGTCCAGGAAGATGTGCTGATCTTCTCAGGCACTGAGAAGAGGCTGACCAGCTTCTAGTTTTACAGGTACCTCCTCATCATCAACGTTGAGTTTTTTTCACCTCCACTCTCTGAACTTTAAACTGCCACTCTAAAAACTGAGATTTAGAGACTAAAAAGATAAGAGTACTTTAAAAAATGGACAGTCCCTTCATCACAGTGAGGTTGTAAGAAGAGATCTGAAACCAAAGAAAGCCAGATGGAACAGAGATCTAATTACAAGTATTAAAATATGAATAGCAAAAAACCCCACCAAAACACACAACACCATTCTCTTACCTCTGCCATATCTTCAAAACAGCTGCCTACTAGTGGGTGAGGACTACCTTCATCTGTCATTTCAACTGTGTCCTCTATATGACCCAGTAACTTCACACTAAGTTCATGGATGTCTGATATACGACTAAATATATTTTCCACATCCTGCAACAAAACAAGACAAAAGTCAAACGTGCAAAGCTACTCTGTTCTGATGTGAAAGTCAAGAACTTCCTTAAATAGAACAAGATTTTACAGTAATTTTATAATATAGTGATTTATGTAAGATCATAAAATGTATTTTTAAAATAATGAATATATAAAAATATATCAAATGTACATTATTGAAACATTACAAAGAGCAGTGACAGATACCAAAATTACAGGCCTGTAAGTGAACATAAGTACATGGGAAGGTTTCTTCCACAGTCCTACAAAACTTGCAAGTGCTCTTTTACTATTTCCATATCAGAACTCAAGAAAAGTGCTTTTTCTACTGCTGATACATTAAACTCAATAACAGTTAAGTTTGAGAAGTATCCACCTATATTTATAGATATGACAGTAGGTGCCTTTTGTGTCTGTGGTTTGTACAATACTTACATGAGATGAAAACAGTTTGGAGTTGGAGGCATATGGCTCTCTAAAAACTCGGATAATGAGATTCAGTTCCCTTATATACTGTCGAACTTCTGCCATAAACGACTTCACTAGGTCATAATAGGTTTGTTCCCCTGAGGTGGAGGGTTCTTCATCAGATAATGTTAGTGCACTTAAATCTTCTACATCTTGATGGAACATATCCATTAATACCTAGGCCACAGAGAGGGAAATCCACAAAATGAGAATCTTCTCAAGAGTGACTAGTTAAGTTGCCAATAAAGACAGCCTATTATTCCCATGAAATCAGACTGATAAGCAATAAGATTGATGTATTATCACTCTGCAATCAGGTGAGCATTACAAAACCAACATCCATTGCTATGAATTTGCAAGTTATTATTTGCAGTGGCAATTTCTGAAGACTCCCAGTCACTTAGACCAATCCAGGCATCTCTCCAAGAACATGGTCCTAAAATCAATTGCAATTTTAAGAGGTGAAGTACACAAAACCAATTAGCATTTAGCTGTGTTCTATGCTCTGAATCAGCAGTACACAATCTAAGTTTCTGAAGATACTGTCTGAAGTTAAAAGTTGTGTGTATTTTGGCTTTTCAGCTTTAGCTTCACCAGGAACTCACACATGATCATGCTCAGAACCCTGTGATCTACCTGCAGTGAACACTGGCCCAGTTTCTGTCCTTAACTGCTGAGCTCTCTCGTTAAAATGAACCCTTGAGGAAGGGCAGAGCTTCAGAAAGCAGTCCTGTTGCAGAACTACACTCACAACAGGAACTCTAAACACTGTGACTACCAAACGTCCCAATTCATACCCAAGCAAGATTTACCAAGCAATCAGTAACTTAAAGTTCTCAAGAAAAGTGGATCACTGAACACTTCCTCCAAATGTGGAGTGTGAGCCAGGAGTCATTACAATGACTCTCTGCAAGCAGAAAAATGCAGGACATTTTGCACGAAGCCCTGCTCTGAAGCTCTAAGAACAGAAGGTGATTCATGTTTCAGAGTCAGTGACTGTACACAGAACTTGGGTTAAAATGAGAATCCTAACTAATTCTGGGGAAGGGGACATTACAGCATCACCACTGTAGGAAATCACATGGAATAATCCAAGTATTCAAGAAGACCCCACCATTTCTAACTTTCTTTCACAGATACAGTTCTAGCACACTGCTAGGAGATTCCAGGCTGTATTCACCAGGCCCATGTCTCACTACTAAGGAAAATTGGGCTGAGATGCTAAGGAGATGGTGGTTTTGTTTGACCCACTGAAACACCACTTTTTACATGCAATGCAGTCTAAAGTTAGTGCTGCTTCACTGTAATTTTTAAAGTATTCACACGTTGCTGACATTAGGCAGGTACAATCAAGAGAAAGAGAGATTTAACATGCACAAGCAGGAGCTTTATAAGCTCAATTAGCTTTCTGGTAGTTTTGTTCCATTACTGGAACCATATTTTATGACACTAATTTCTTCTTAGAAGATATAATATTCTATGTACTCACTAAGAAAAAAACATTGTCTTCTCAAAATTACCTATAGATTTAGTTGTTTGTTAAGGTGACAAACCAGAGTTGTGCTTACCTTATCAGCACACATTGCTACTTTAATATCTTGTTTTGTAATCTCATAATGTCTTATATTCCGCACATAATTCCCAACCAGCTTTAAGATGTCTGCAGAAATGTATTCTAATACTGCTACTATGTAAACAGACACTTGGTGGTCAATTTTGTAGCCTAGAACTTCCTGAAAAGGAAAAACAAAAAAGCATTCCACTGTTACTCCATTGATGAAACAGACACTGTAGATTACAACTCAAACCAGTCAGTAAGTTTAAGACCCTGCTCAATAAAGATTCCCACATACCCACAGCCTATTTTAGAAATAGAAACACAGCAGTGTGTAGGCCTAGAGAAGAAACAGAAGTGACATTGGAGATGCTGTTCTATTAAATGTGGAAGTGCCAAGAGCCAACTAACTGTTCCAAAAACCTCACTTAAACATTTAGGGCTATTTCCACGAGTTTCTTGTGTGTTTTCTTAGTCATGGAAAATGAAACACAAAAAAATCAAACTTACACAATGGGTTCTTGGCCTTGTTTGTCCAAGTGAGAATTGAGTGATTTTTAACTCAGAAATAAATATATTCCATTAACTGGAACACTTAGAACTACACAACAAACACAAATATTCTTAAGTCTTTTAGTTCACAGTTCAGGCAGCACACAGACATTATATAAAACAAAGAGGTTGACCTCTAACTGTGTTCTGAATTCAAGATTCCATCACTGCTTACCTTTAACAAGGGATGGATTTTCTCTACCGGAAGAGATAACGGATTCCTTCGTTTCCTCTTCTCAATAGCAGACTGGGCATCAGCTATTGCCCACTTGTCAATAGGATGGGGGAAACTCTTTTGGACACGATCCTTAAGACAAGAAAACATGACCAAGGAGTAAATGCACCATCTGAATGATCTCAGTGATGTAACTGTGTTATCAAACTGCTTTCTATTATTTAACAAAGAAATGGTTGCTAATATTTGTATTTCAACTATAAAAGCTCATACAAAATGCGTAAATGTTATCATTTAGGTACATGCTGCTCACCATGTGCATAAGGCTGTTTCGGGGTATCGTTATCAGAGAATTATCTACTACTCAAAATTTAAGAATTAAGCTGCAACTGAAGGCACAGTTTGCTCCCCTTGTGCCTATGCCTGGTAACTCGGTATTTGAATATATGACTACATACCTGACACTTTATTCCCTGCACAGGATAATCACTGAATGAAATGATAACAGGCTTTTTGTTTTGCCTTTACTGATCAGCACACGGTCCAGTCTGAACACATGCAAACTGCCCTGATGATGACAATGAACATAAGAGGAGAAGAAAATGTCCACATGTTCTAAACCAGTTTCATGCTACAGGTGGGCCAGATATGGCCCAGTTTATTTACTCCTTCCAGCAGTGCCTCAGGACATCTGCACACTCCCATGCATTGAACAACTCTCCTGCTGGAACTCACACACAGGTCTCTGGAGGTTTGAAAGCATCACCATTCTTTTTGGTAGCCCTAGTACCCACAGATGCCAGAAATTTATTTTCTCACATAACTTTACATTTTGTTTTTTCAGACCACAGTTTCCACTGACTGTTTCAGCTGCAAGTTCTCACTTACGTAAATATGGCTCCTGTTTGAGTAACCATGAAATGAGGAAGACGAAGTTAATGACCACTTACAGAGAGCTGGCACAGGAAAAAGTACACAAACAAAAACTTTCTAACAAAAAAAAAAAAGTGACACAATACTATTCTCTAAAGGTAATACCCAACTTTTCAAAGTGCAGGCTTTTTTTTTTTCCTTCACAACACTTTGGCAGAAGGAAAGCAGAGGTCCTACCAAAAAAAAGTCTGATTCACTATCTAATACCAATTCACACTCCTAGTCTGTTGACTGAACAATGAAGGTGTCCCAGGGGAAAAAGAAATGTGTTTAACCATATAATTAAAAACAGCATCACTGTGCATGAACAGCAATGGTGGTTGCTTGATTGTCTCTACTTTTCACATTTCTCCTGCCTTCACAGCCATAAGACTCATAATACAACACTTTGTGCCGAGGTTTTTGTCACTGTTGTTTAAAACAGCATTAAACAACCTTCCCCAAAGCTCTTGTCTCTTGAGCTGCCAGACCAGAATGATGTTGCAAAACAGGTCAGCCATTAAAGAGGACGCTGGAACACCACTGGAGGTGTCAGTGTTCAAAAGGGAAGAGGAAGAATGAAATTCATCAGTCTTGAGCTCTAAGACAGCCACATTTTTAAGGGTTTTTTGTGAGTGAGGTTTTATTTGCCATTAGTCCACTTTGTTCAGAACGTGAGGAAGTCATTTGGCACAGGCCCTGGCACCAAGCACTGGAAACCAACAGGCACACAGACTCTGTAGCCTGGCACCAAAATCTTTTAGTCATGGTTAAGCACCAAGTGCTACCAAGGTATTCATGGTCCTACATTTTTAAGTGATCCAGCTTCACTAATTTGTTGCTCAGAACAGCTGGAAAAACTCTTCAGCTCAACCTCTCTTCTTAAACATCAATCTGCTCTGCTCAGCAGCAGAGGTTGCAGATCTTTGAAGAGGCAGTGGTAAGAGATGAGGTCTCTGTACAAAGGAAAGAAGTGCTCCTAAACTCTTTCTGAAAAAGTGACTGAACTGTTTTTGTTTTAATTTCTGGGACAGCAGGGGATACATCAGCCTAAATTACCATGCTGAGAAAGCAGCACAGGGCCCCAGACTAAGCAGCTGCAGTTTGCATACAATATCAGTGGGGAAAAAATGGTTTTTTGAAAGGAACCAGTCAGCTTTTTACACAAAACTTACACTTACCATCTACTGAAAAGTAATACAGCACACAGACAGTTTTGCTGTGTATTGAACAATAAATTAAACTGATATGAAAATGAGCTATTAGGGAACTCAGCAGGCTTTATGCAGAAAGCTGTGCTACATAAAGATACATAATTACTGGTTTCCTTTTTGCATTGTGAAATGGTTAATATAGTAGCTTTCATGCAATAGTTCAAATTATTCGCAATAACATTTGTAATAAGTGTTCTCTATACCTCTACATCCAGAAAACTTCTTGGTTGAGCTTGACACAACATATTTAACAACTGAAGAATTAACTCCTCCACATACTGCAATGCATCTTCAGTAGAGGAAAGCTTAGGATGGACTTGCACCTGAACCTAAAGGAAAGAAGAATTCAAGATTTGAGTTTTGTTCTTCCCCAAACCACATGCTTTACTTGCAGGAAAAAAAAGATGACAAAACCCAAGCCAAACAGCCCAGAAAAACAATAATGTAGCTCTGTTAAGGTCCATCAGACAAACCTGAGTGAAACCCTCACACCTGACAGAGATATAAATCTCAAATGCTTTACATACTCAAATCACTATAAATTGCATTTAATGTCAAGAAAATGGTTAATTAATAACTGTGCTTAACAGTGCAATTAGAAAAACTTTTAAAGCCTTTGGATATACTTATCTGTCTCCACTAGCTCTTTAACCACTGTTTTTGCAAGAAGTTTCAGCACTGGGGGTTTTCCCCCTTTGACACAAACCATAACAACAAAATACAGAACATCTTTCACAGAGCACACTACAGAAACAATGATTTCAATAGCATTTATTATTTCAAATTATTGAATCCATTCTCAGTAAGCACTCAAAAGATTCATTCAGAAGTTTGTTTCCATAGTGTTTTTTAAAATATGTCAGACTCTACAGTTAAGAGAAAACCACTTCAAAAAGTTCACAGTGTTGTCCTGGCATTAAGTGGCAGCTGAAAGATTTTGAAACCTTGGTCCCAATATGTTTACCTGTCTGTCCAATTTCTTACTGGTGCAAATTCAAAAAGGAACAATCCCCCTTCCTCGTTCAATTTTTTTTCCAGACAGTCATGTAACTTCTGAAACCTGAGGTATACTTTTCCTTTGCACTTCTGTAGTTCACAAATCAGCACAGTTTTAACCCAAAATTTCAGGTACGCAAAGCTCAGTGCTTCAGAGCCTAAAGAGACAGTTTAATCTCAGTTCCACACCGATGGCAAATATTATGCCAGAGCAAGCTGACTGCTGACTTTCGCAATGCATCTGTCAAGCCCCAATTTCATCATTTTACTGTTCCCCTGCACTCAACTCAAAATGCCTTCAGTTCTCTCAATCACTAGCATGAGAGCCTAACAATTCTGAAGCAAGACCCAACAATCTGCCTCATCCAAATGTTAAATCCATGTCCATATTCAAATAATGCTGCCATAATTACTTAATTTCACACCTGAGTCTTAATTCCTGTTTGCAGTTATAGCAAGAACTAAATGTTATGAAGTTCAAACACACAACAGCCTCAAACAGAAATCCACCTGCCTGCTAAGGCACTCATTAGTCTGAAAGCTTCATGTCTGGGCACGGTCCTGGTGCTCACTTAACTGCTGCTGGGATTCAAATGCGCTGGATCACGCGTTTGGCTTCTTGCAGACTGCACACCCTTATTCAGCAGGTCTTAAAAAACACCTCCAGAAGTCACTGCTTTTTAAACTTAAAAGCAGTCTGGCAAAAATAGAACAGAAGAACTTCTCCCATTTGACTAGCTAACACAACTATTTTGATTATGCCAACAGTTTCACTTTTCCTAAGAACTTCACTATGCACAGCTAGAGTGTGTTTGTGGAGCTACACGAATAACAGCATGCCAGTCCCAAACATTATTTACAATTCAAACACTGACATCTGAAATACTGTACCAGCTTGGAACACCTTAACACCAGAAATTACAGGCTTGCCAAAGTGTTCTCTTAAAGAGCAGAGCTGATCTGAGGTGTCTGGAAGATGCTGCCTTTAGTGTGTGCTTTTTTTAAAGCAGAACTGAACAGATTTGTATTACAGTGTCCCTATATTATACTCCAGCACTCTGTATTTCAAGAAGTGTTAAATTACCAAGTCAATTCAACAAAAATACTCTATAAATACAGAGCATGATGAACTGGAGTGATGAAGAGATTTTCTCCTTTACTTAGAAAACAGACCAGACTTTAATCACCTCATTGCAACTCCTTTGGTCTGTAACACACAGCCTACAAGAATAAGAACAAACAAACAAAAATACCACATCAGGCCATAACCTGAAACATTATCCACAGTCAGCCAAAACAGAGTCAACAATGATAACCTACTCCGAGTTCAGGAGATAAAAGTTTCATTTTCCCTAAGCATTTCTGTCTGGGGACAGTGACAACCTCCTTCCCAAAGGCCAGCTCCACTTTAACAGAACATCCACCTTGGCAGAAGAAAACATCATGAGTTGCCAGTGGCTTGCCAACACAGCTTATCTATATTAAGTAGATGGTAAATAACCTTCATTGCTACGTGACAGTATCAGTTAGGGTTCAAAGTCATGCAAGTGAACAAAAGAAAACAACCAGACTAACAAGGAAAAGTACAGCATGGTTTGGTGCACAGTTATCACAGAAATGTGTTATTTCAGTATCTGCACTGCTGTAGTACCCAAAGGCTCAGACTGAGTGATGGAGTGTTATTTGAGGGTACTCAGTGCAAGTCCCAAGTCCATTATCTAAGACATGATGCAAGACTGGGTAAGATGCAAGATTTAGTAAAAGACAAGAAATGGGAACATCTGTTAGCATAAACCATCACATGATTAGTTTCAAAAAAAAAGAGAAGATCGAATTACCAGGGGCTTTCCATCTTTCTCATAAAGTCATCTCAGATTTTAAATTAAAAAACCTGGGCCACCCTGCCTTATCACCCTTGAAATGGGGGAGTATGGCTAGAATTCCACCAGATCCTTCAATCCCACTTAGGAAAACACATGATAAAAACAGACTAACAACTTCTGAAGTGTTGTGATGTTTAGATCAGATTCTTATCTAAACATTTAACCTCTCCCTTAAATAATGACAGAACCATTCCCTTCCCTCCTACACACTTATGATAGGGGAAATTACTAAAAAAGCAGTTTCAAAACTTTTAAAAAAAGCTTCAAATCACCCCATAAATTTCAAAGGGCAAATACAACCTACATCAGCTCCAAATCCCTGCCACCATGGCTGCTTTCACTCAACTCATGTATTCACGTTTTTGAATATCCAATCTTCTCAATCTTTCCTAATTCTCTAAAGAGAAATGGCCAGAGTTTTCTTTATTTAAAAATAAGCAGAGCCAGCATTTCTTGAACAGCCTTTCAGGATCTGCTTAAGAGCATCAGCAGAGACCAACAGTGCCTGCTTAAAAAAAATAAATTATAACACTTAAAGAAAATTCTACAATATGAACACGTGGCATTTTTCCCCCTGCCTTTTTTGTCCTCTTCCCTTAAAATCCACAAAAGCAAAGGACTTCTACAAGGAACAGCAAGACCTTAAAAATTAGGCAGCCATAAATCTAAACTGGCAGAAAAAATCAATGAAATCAACAAAGAAGGAAGTGATTAATGTATAGTACAACTATAGCTGATCTTTACTTAATAACCCATGGCAGCTTATTTTACATAAAGTCCTCTCAAACCATTTTTTTTCAAACTCTCCATAATAAATTAGAATATAAACATTCCCACAAGCCTCACGGGGAGCAGTAGGGACTTTAACCCAAACCCTGAGAAAGGTTTCATTTCAAGGACTGCAGCTCTAACAGCTTCAGGTCAGACAGAGGCTTGGTCTCCCAACAGGTCCAAGACAGTAACTCCTAGGCTGGTCACAAGATGACCCAAACCCCAGCCCAGAGTGACACTCAACAGCTTGTTCTGCACTAGAAAGAGGTGTTTGATAATAGATAAGGAAGCAAGACACAGTGAATTGAACAATCTGAGTGATACATCCTCAGGAACAGCTTTTAGTTACCTCTTCCTCAGTGGCCATGAGTAAAAGCCTAACAGGTTGCTTGTAGCTGAAAAATTTCAAATCAGGATGAAAAATCCTGGCTCAAGACTTCTTACAGCAACTTCACATTACATAAACATCAGGTTTATGCTCCCAAATCATCACTAACAATCAACACAATCAGGTTCACAGGTGTTCTGCTAAGTACAAAACACACCAGGCAAATCCTGCAGCTTCCAGAAACAATATCAGACCTGAGCCCATCAGCAGCAGCAGAAGCTCCATCAGCAGCTTCAGAAAACAGCATAACAAAAGGAAATAATTCTAAAGGAAATAATTCTAAAGCCACTTAACAAACTGAAATAAAAATGAAGCATTAACTGCAGGCTACAGATAATTTTTTCTAACTGGGCAAAACTACTCCTGTACTGCAAGAAGCCACATTATAACCAAAAAACAACTCCTGCTAAAGAACAACTGTATTTCATTGCTGAGCATGGGCTGTGCTGCCAGTCTGCCCTGCTGGCAGCTGAAGGGCTTGTAAAAAAGGCTCTAAAGGGAAAAAGCATTGTATTTACCACATCATACTGATCATGGAAGGAGTTCTGTAATGAGACAACATGCCAAACCACCCTCCTAAGCATTACCACAGAAGATAACACTTTACTGACTGCAAGTAGTTTTCTAAACTGAAAATTTTCTAAACCTTTGGAAATGGATTATTAGTAGACATAATCCATTGTAGAAACAAATTTGGCAACAGAGGAGATCATTCTGGCAAGAATTTTCTTCAATTCAGCATCTTTGAAAGTCTTCACTAATGCTGTACCTCTCATTTTCACTCAACACATCCTTTCTTTACTTTCCCTCAATGACTAAAAAACCACTGACAAGCTTACCACTAAACACTCCAGGACAAAGTACTTTATGTACACCTTGCATGGACGAGTGTTTTTATAGAGTCAGCACTCCTTAAAAAGCTTTTTCTTCTATTCTTGTACATCTCTGCTGATATTTGGTAACCCTGACCGTGTTTTGTTACCTTGATCAATTAAAAATACAGGAAATTAAATCAAATACAAATGTCTTGGATGCACTCTTCAGCAACAATTCACCAGGACTCAGATTTTTGCTAACATTTCTGCTGATATTTCAAAAGAGCAGCAGTATTACACTGCTCCACTGAGCAGGTGAAAAAAGTCATGCAGTGAAGACTTCAGCTGCAGGAGGTTCTTGGTTTTATCCTCCACAGCCATCAGAAGAACAGATGACCCAGAGTGACCAGAAATTAGGAAAGCTCAACATCTTGTGTGAAGCAATGCTAAGAGTGAGAAGTGCCATTCTGAGCAGCAAGTGGCAACTGGTTTGTCACCAATTTGAAGAGCCAGGTATTTAAAAATCAGGTAGAAATATCTTTGTCAACAGAACTCTAGTGACTGAAGCAGCTTTCCCCATGTCTCTTGCTCCATGAGAGGTGCACATGACACATGGAGTCCCTGGAAGCAAATCCCTTCAGCTGCCAAGCCACACCAGTCCAATCATTCTGACCACAACAAATTCCAGCAGAACCCCTGGTTAATTGCTCAACTGATTCAAAACAACTTGGGGTATGCAAAGAGCAGAACATTCTTTTGTTTTTCTCCATGATCAAATGGCTTAAGGTATCCATCAGCAAGGATGACATGCTTCCTACTAAACCACTGGATCAGGAACAAGTGCATCATACACGTGCAGAGAAATTTTGACTCCATGAACAAGTTATACCCATGAGATGAAGTCACGAAGAATGATGTTCAAGAAAAACTATCCAAAAGGTTATGACCAGAATAAAGTGCGTAAATTCACTAGCAGAGGAACACCAGAGCTGGAAGAGGCATCACATGGCAGGTGTCACTCCTGAGTCTGTTTTCCAAGGTGCAATAAAAGCTGTGTGTCTCTGTCTCCAGGTACCCGAGACCTCTGGTGTTTCAAATGTCTTGAATCCTTCATCTTCAGCATCTCCCAGCATCCCACCTTCTGTCCATCCTTGCAATTACAATTTCAGACACCTGTTGTTATTCTTTCTTCCCTCCTTTTCCTGTACCTCATCACCATGATTACTGCCTTTCACCAGCAAACAAAGATCCCTGCAACACTCCTCTTCTGCAGCTTCAAAATAACTGTGACCAGGCAGAGAAGAATCTCAGTTGACATCATTTTCTTCCTAATTGAGTGCACTGGAGTCTATCTTGACAGCATCTGAAGAAGAATCAGAATAAAAGGGATTACATTAAGATCTCAGTGGTACAAGAGCTGCTCTTTGCAAGTGCAGCTGTTCAAAGCAAATGCAGCTCTACTGCTAAGGTTCATGTCTAATGAAACACAAGGCATGGTCTCCTCTAAGAACTGCCTGATGTAGGAAGGGACTTATTCTTACTCTATATTCTTGGATAAAAAATAGAATCAAAATAGTCCACTGGGAAAAAGAAAGCTATTTGCAATGATTCAACAGCACCCATTTTTAAAGAAAGCAATCCTGGGGCTGTAGTTTGAGCACTGCATTAGAAGCCAACTCACAGTTACAAAAGGGCAATGGCATTTTAATGATTCAGTCCACGTGTGGCAGCTTTCCCTGAGAGCTGCAAACACTCCATCCTGGTATATGTGCTCTTACAACCTTAGCTTAAATGCCACTCTCCTCAACGGACCTATTAACTCAACACAGGTCTCCACAAACTGTTAAGTCTAATTTCCAGCTGTGAAATCATCACAATTCTGCCTCTACAAGCACCTGGTTTCAGGTGGAGTTCAGCTGCTGTCACTACCTGAGAATGAGTGTCAGCATCTGGTCAGCTAAGGGAGAAGTGAAGGAAAGGTTCTCCTCCAAACATCTGACTCTCCTGAGACTGCAATGCTCTGGCAATTCAGCAAAGTCACAAGGCACCAGCTGCCCTCCAGGACACTCCTGCCCTTTGACCCCACCGGGAATTGCTGCCACCCTCTGCACTTCACCAGTGCCAGCGCTGGCCTGCAGGTGCAGCTCAGGTCTTTGGAGAGCTCCCTGAGGGGTCACTGACTGCAGTGCTGCACCTGCCTCGTGATCAAGGCCTTCTGCCTCTACAAGCACCAGCCTTCACTACTTTAGGAGCCTTTATCAGGGCAAAACACCCTACTCAAAACTATTTGTACCTCCATCACGTCAGGAAAATACACAATGTGGTTTGTCCATTAATGAAAAACACAGTAAGATAATAATTTAAAATTTTTAGTTTTGTTGTAACTCAAGTATTTGGCTCCTCAGTGAAGCTGGTGAACAATCTGGACAGATTCTTTACTTCCATCTTTACAAAAATAGCAGTAGTAAGCAGCCTGAGAGAAGGTTAAGAAACAGGTGGTGATCTCAGGGAAAGCAGAGGTCAAAAGAGCCAACACCTGCCAGACAGTCACAAGTTTCAGTGTGAAGCCTTCAGAACTAACTCCACCTGCCTCCTGTCACCCCTGTACCCACAAAGAGAAACAGAGCAGACAAAATCAAGACAAACTGTACCTTGCAGGGCCAGCTCATCATCCTTTGTAACTTGTCCTCATTGGCCTTGTCCTCAGATTGCAGAATTCCTTTTCCCACTGCAGAATTCATCCAACTCCTTCAGGAAGCATCTTTAAAGCAGGGTGACTTCACAAATGGCTTGTCCACTTGGAAGAAATCTGGCACTTCAGATGTCACAAGTTATCCCAAAGTTTTAATGCTTGCTTGCTTTGAATCCTCACACTGCGTATTCCAGTTGTCAGCACTCAGACTCTTTCCAAATCTGCCAAACATTTGCTGCACCATGGAATAAACCATCCTCCAAAGGAACAAGCTCTCTGTGGCTGGGACCTTGGGTAGCTCCAGTTTCCAAGCAGGCTTCAGCTGGATGGGTGTCCAAGGGCTCACAAGCACCATGAGTGTGGTTAGTGCTGAAGTTTCAAGGAAGCAACTCAGCTATCCAGGGATAAGAAATTAACAGCACGTGCTACGGATGAGACAAGCAAAAAGACTTCCAAGAACTAGACAAAGCCACACAACGCTGGAGAGCTCAAAGAGCATGCCCAGAGAAGAGAGGCAGTACACTGCAAGGGGAAATTAGGAAGAAATACTGCATGGGTACAACTGCAGCGCCCTAGACCTCTCAAGCAGCCCAAGGAAGGAGCCTCTCAGGCAAAAGTTGCAGTTAATCGCTGTAATCAAACAGTAACTCAGAAAGTGTTGCGGTGCAGGACTAAACCATGTGAAGTTCTGCAATCTGAAGCCAGCTCAGGTAACAGTGTCAGAAAACTTGTTTCTTAAGCCTCCTACTTTCTGGGTTCAGGATGGAAGAGGAGCCCTCACAATTTTTTCCTCTCTTCCGAATAAATTCTTTCCACGCCACAGGCACAAGCCTCACCGTCCTGAGGGAGCAAGACTTGCTAGTTTGTCCTGATTAAGCCTTCTCAGCAAAAAGGTATTTAAACTACGAGAAGGTTAACTAAAAGCCATTAGACACGAACACTAATTAACAAAAATTCTCTCAGGAGCTGCTCATAACAATCCCCCCCAATTCCCAGTCGTGTCACCAAGGGAGACCAGCAGCAACCCGCAGCAGCAGCACTCGCGTCCCTCCGGCCCGAGGCGGGACAGGGCTCCGCGTCCATCACACGGCTTTTATCCGCACGGCTCCGTCTGTCAGAGCATCGCCCGGGGCGGCTGCCGGGCCCCTCCGCGCCGGGGCACCCACCGAGGCAGCCGCCTGCGCTGCGGGACGGCGCCCACCGACCCCCGGCAGCCCCGGAGCCGCTTCCGGAGCGCGGGGAGCCCCGCGGTCCGCCCGGCGCCCAGCCCGACCCCGCGGCCGGGCCCCCGGGGCGCGGGCACCCGGCCGCCCCTCACCTTCTTGAGGGCGGGCACCAGCAGCCCCCGCCACTTGGGCGCGTTCTCCTCGCTGAAGAACTCGTAGAGCAGCGCCTGCGCCTGCATGGTGCCGCCGGGGCGGGCCGGGCGGGCCGGGAGCCGCGCGGGAGGGCCGGCGGCGCTCAGCGGGAGCCCCGGCGCTCCCCCGCCGCCGGCGGGGGCGGCAGGCCCGCAGCGGCGGGGGGGGGCGGCGGCTGCCGCATTCCCCGCCCCGGCTCGCGGGGGAGGCCGCGGGGGCGGCGGGGGGGGCGCGCGGCGGGACGGGGGTCGCGCGCGGGCCGCGAGGGGCGGGGTCGGAGCGCGAGCGCCGCCGCCTCCCCGGTCCCGTCCTCGCCCGCTCCGTCGGCGGCCGCGGCGCATGCGCGGAGCGGCGGCGCCCCGCGCCCCTCGCGCCTGCGCCCCGCCACGCGCGGCCGAGGACTTCCTGGCGGAAGTGACGCCAGGGGCGGGCCGGCCGCGCGCGCCCCCTGCAGGCGGGAGGGCGAATGGGCGATCCTGGAACCGCTGGTGGCCGGGACGGGCGGGGATGGATCGGGCCGGGACACACGGGAATGGATCGGTCTGCTGGGACACGCGGGGATGGATCGGGGTGGGACACGCGGGGATGGATCGGGGTGGGACACGCGGGGATGGATCGGTGTGGGATACATGGGGGTAGAACGGGGTGGGACACGCAGGGATGGATCGGTGTGGGATACATGGGGGTAGAACGGTGTGTGACACACGGGGATGGATCGGTGTGGGATACACGGGGATGGATCGGGCTGGGATACACGGGGATGGATCGGGGTGGGACACACGGGGATGGATTAGATGTGTGACACACGGGGATGGATCGGGGTGGGACACACGGGGATGGATCGGTCTGTTGGGACACGGATGGGTCGGTGTGGGACACGCGGGGATGGATCGGGCTGTGGCACACGGAGATGGATCGGGGTGGGACACACGGGGATGGATCCGTCCGGACAGGCGGGGATGGGTCAGTGTGCTGGG
Source organism: Melospiza georgiana (assembly GCF_028018845.1). Lineage (NCBI taxonomy): Eukaryota > Metazoa > Chordata > Aves > Passeriformes > Passerellidae > Melospiza > Melospiza georgiana. Next base: position 25,130,583 of record NC_080432.1, on the reverse strand, counting down.
ACACGAGGGGATGGATTCGGCTGAGACAAGAAATTGGACAAATGTTCCAGAAGGCCTTGTGTGGATAGACAAGGAGCTCTTGGACAAGCTCAGACACCAAAAGGAGGCCTATGGAGCGTGAGAGCCTGGAGCTGAAACCTGGCAGGAATACAGAGAGGATGTCCCATCAGCCAGGGATCACGTTAGAGGAGGTAAAGCTCTGAGAGAATTAAACATGGCCAGGGACATCAAGGAGAAGAAGAAAAGCTTCTGCAGGTGTGTGGGTGATAAAAGGAACACTAGGAAAAATGAGGACCCTCTGGAAGGAAAGGGGAGATGTGATTACCTGAGACGTGGCAAAGGCTGAGGTGCTCAATGACTTTTTCCCCGTCTCCACCAGGATGTGCTCCAGCCACACTGCCCGAGCTGCAGAAGGGAAAGGCGGGGACTGGAGGACTGAAGAGTCACCTGCTGGAGAAGATCGGATTCAAAGCTATCTGAAGCACCTGAAGGTGCACAAGCCCATGGGACCTGATGAGATGTATCCACACATCCTAAAGGAACTGGTGTCTGGAACTGGTGACACAGGCCTTCCTGTATTTTAGGTGTGTTTCCTTGGAGAGAAGCAAGAGGTTTGGACACATTCCCTATTTTTACCAGCTATTTTTCCATGCAATCCTTCAAAACCCGACAGGGCTACTGCCAAAGCTGAACCCTGTGGGGTGTAAGGAATGTCCCCTGCCTGGGGGACACATCCACCCACACCAGTGCTCATGGCATTGCTGGGCTCCCCCAGCCCCACTGCAAGCTCCCCATGGCAAAGCTGCAGGCAGCAGGCATCGTGCTTCACCCTGCACAGCCCTTGCTATCAGTCAGGGGCTATGGGATGCAGAATTTGAATCTGAACCCACTCTTTTTTATGCCACCACATCCAGTTTCTGACACAGGCAGCATTGCATGAAGAGATGGGCAAGAAAAAGATAAAAGCAGTGTTCATTGCCCTGTGATCCCAGCTTCCAGGAGCACTTGTAACACACACAGTGCCACTGCTTTCTTTGTTCCCTGTAAGGAGGCTCAGTTTGGGCCAAGGCCCAAGCTCAGCCCCTGCACTGATCAGATTTGGCTGCCAGCCTGGTGAGTGCCTATCCTGTGGTCACATCAACCCTCCTGCCTGCCAGCAGCTCCTTGCAGTTGCCAGGAGCCAGCGTGAAAGGGACCAGGAGGGGGAAAAGGGAAGCACAGAGGTGGTTGGAGGAGCTGTGTCCATCATCCATGGCAGAGGCCTTGCTGTAACCTCATGGTGCCTGTGATGGGGTTTCCTGGCTCTGACTGGGCTCCCATCAGTCAGCCACACACTGATCCCAATCCTACACCAGGATTCCAGTCATGAGCTCCTACCAGGCATGGCTCAGGAGAACTTTAGTTCCAGGCAGCTTTAGGTCTAGCGAAGGAGACCTTTTGATTTACCAGACACCCAGGCTCCTGGGCTCAGCTGTCAGCAGAGTAGGCAAGCAGCTTGAGATGTGGGAAAGGCAGTTTTGTAGCACAAACCCCAAATCCTGCAACAGGACAATTCCTCAAAAAAGCAGGAACTCTTCACTTCTTATCTTCAAGGCTGGAGAGCAGCATGGGAAAAGCAAAGCTGTTCTGGTTATACCAATAGACTGGAAACATGCCCTAGCACAATGCTCCCTTTTTCCTATGTGCTGCTGCTCTGTCCTCTATCTTTAGCCCTTCCAGCTGCATCCCTGCATGCATGCTCGTACAAAAATGCCCAAGCAGAGTAAAAACCAGTAGCCCTTAGCCTCTGGTGGCTATAATTCAGCAATGGCCTGAGGAACCTGGCCCCAGCTGCTGCAGGACCCCCCCAGGAGGAAGCACATTCACAGCACATCAGCTGTAGTGCACTTTGCTAAATCTGAGTGACTTTCTGCATGTCCAAGTGAGGAACAGTCCACAGGAGACAGGATGGAAATTGCCCTTGGGGATTTCACAAGGATGCTGTGAAACACACACAGCTTCTCAAGCTTTTCTGAGAACTCAGCTGCTCAGCAGTGAAGCTTGTGCCACCACCTCTTCCCCCACAGGGTGAGGTGACACTCAGGACAAGGAACAGCCATGATGGGGCTGGCAGAAGCAGTGAGCTTGAGGCCCACAAGCACAAAAATAAACCTGCTGAAAAAAAAAAAAAAAAAAGAAAAACATCAGTTTTGCAAGTGGAACAGCAGGAAATGGAGGGAAGAAACCACACAAGGTGGAATTTGGAAAGACTTAGCGCAAATCTAAATGTCTCTACATTTTGCCCAAAGGTCAAAAGGGTATTGATGCCAACCCAAACTGAGTGGAGCTCCAGCAACCTCTGTTCATACATTCAGAGACGCTCGGCTTCTGTGTTTGGCACAACCATTTAATAGCAGAATTGAAAACTCAGTATGTTCCATTTTAGTCTTATGTGGAAAATCAGTGCAGGTGATAATCTAATTGTACAACAACATGTTAAAAAAATTTATTTTACATTATATACATTAGGGAACATATTTCAAAGCATTACCCATCACAACAATAACGCAGGCCATAAATCACTTTTAATTTAGTTTGGTTTTAGTGTATATTATCACAATAAAATATAAAGAACATATACAAAAAAAGGAGTCAAATGTGTGCATTTTGCTTAAAACTTGGCATTTACACACTCCATTGGAAAATAGCAATCAAAAATACTTCTGATCAAAACTAAGTTCCCGTGATGTGTAGTAACCATTGTATTGTTTCAATGAGGTAGTAACTAAATTTTGGCCATGTGTTAACATCCTAAAATCAAGAAAAGTGTGAAAATGGTTATAAGGCCAAAAAAAAAAAAGTCAAAATGGCAACATCTCTGAGCCATTTCCACAATGTGGAATGTTGCTCCTTTTCATTGTGATATGAAACTATTTAGTAAGACAAACAGTAATAACTACTTTTTATCATTGTATACACTAATAATTCAAACACCTATTGCAGAATTACAGCCAGGTACCACTAGTCTGGGACTGACACCCATCCATAAGGTATTGTTTTCAAGCATAGAGAAGTAATCATAAGGGAAGTTTTAATTAAATATAAAAATACAGGTGTTTAACTGGTTTGTTTCACAAAGGAATCTACCCAAATAAAAAAAAAAAGGAACTTTGAAGCCCAAGTCATATCCACAAAGTCACAGCTTACCTTTGTGACTAAATACATCACATCTCAATACATTGTGCAAACATGAACACCAGTGTGTTGTATTGAAATTAAAACAAGATTGTAATCTGATTACAGCCTTGGTTACAATTTCTAAAAGTTAATATTTATTTGTATTAGTAAATTACATATAATAAAATACAATAGTGTTGCTAAATGTACTATATTTGTTGCTAGAATCCCACTTTATAATAAACACATGAGACGTCCTTATAATAGTACCCCAATTTAATTTCTGCATCCTCAGTGACTTTTACATCTGTACAGGTAAGACACTTGTACTTAACAGGAGGACCTCTATCTACAGAAAGTCAGTGTAGGGCTTCAGCAAGAAGTTTCACTGAAAAATACTGCATATGTACAAAGATTACATAACAGTAAATTAAGCACTTCTGTGGTATCATAATGCTTCTGTGTCCATACCACAAACAATTCTCATCTTCCTCTCATGCCACAATAAATTATAAAGTAACTGAAGTGGGGTTACTGCAGCTTTTGTGCAATTCCAGCCAGTCACGAGTGCTGCTGCAGCAGGAGTGTTCTCCTCACAGTGAGCTGTGCCACGTGCTGCTCTCAGTAGCTGTTCTCATGCCCTGCCAGGATGTACAAATTGCTGTTGGCTGTCGGGTTGTCCGTCGGCCTGCTCTCCAGCACCACCACCCTAACATGGAAATTTAAAAAGCCATAGTGTCAAGCGATCCTTCATTTAAAAACAACCCTGGGTTTAATTAAATATTCTTTCCTACGATCCATCTGATTGGTTGTTATTTCTCTTTCCCTGGATGCCTTTAGTCCAAAAGGCCCTCAAACCAATGCCAACCTCAAAGCAAGCTCCCAGTCTCATCCAGAGAAGGTCTCCAAGGATCTCCCAGAGCCTCTCGGGGCTCCTGCTACAGTGTTAAACCATCCTCACCAACCATCTTTATCCCTTTCATGCAGCTGGAAATTCCCTTGCTGCAATGTATCCCTGTTGCCTTTCATCCTTTTAGTGAGGGTCCATCACTCCCCTACTGGGCTTGTGCTTTCCTGGAACTTTGCAAAGCAAACTGATTCATCAGGCTCTAGTTCTGAGAGCTGTTTTTCTGCTTGATTCTTGCCACAGGAATCACAGATGAACAAAGCTGTTCTGTGAGCACCTCTAGTTAATCTCTGAGGCTGTATAACCTAATCCACAGAAACTTCCTCCAGCTCTGAAAGTTGTAGAGACAAAAATTTGCAGGCAAAGAGAATCCTCAAGGAAAGGCCTACTATGTGAAGAGTCTTTACTCTTACTTTTTCTTGCCACCCACTTTTGGCCATCACTGGATACAAGAGACTGGGTTACATGGGCCTGCAACTGCAAAGATCATCAGGAGTGTCCTAGACCAGACCTTTCTCTTCAAAGAAGATAAATTAGTTTGTTCCACAAACTATTTATTTTTTTTTTCATCAGGCAAGAACTGCTAAAACTGCTAAACAGACCAAGATGTTCATGATTGACTTCTCCTCCACAAACACCCTGAAGTGAAGGCAGATTGTGGAAAACTCAAATCCCTCTTGTGGATTCAGACAGGAAAGTTTGCTTGCTGCAAAACTAAAAAACCTGAAAAAAACCTGACCTCTACTCAATGTGCTCCACAAAGGGAATGACACCTCACAAAATGAGGCAATTCCCTGACCGTGAGGAGAAGGCAACACACAAGCTTTTATTAGACTGCCTTCAGGGCTTTTGCTTCTCAGAACACCAGCTCCTATGAGCTGCCTAGGACAGGATTCCTGTTACTGGAAAAAGGCTTCACACTCAACACAAAACAGGACAGAGCTCCAAGGAAAAGTGTATATGAAGAAACTGGAATTAATGTTTGCTGCAGAGTAAACTCTTTAAACATTATCTTAGACCTGAAAACTATCAGAGCAAGCTAGAATTAGATGGGAGCATATTTGGGGAAGAGGACATTCTTACAAGGCAATTTTTTGCAATGTCATTCTAAGATGCCACATGGGTTTACTGCAAGCAGTGTAAACAGAGACAATTCTCAAAAGAAAAGTTAAAGCCTGTCTTTGCAGTTCTTGTGAATTCATTACTGGTGAAACTGTCAGATCAGCATGCACTCCCCTGAAGACAAAACAGCTGCTGCCTCTGTGGCTCTTACAGAAGTACAAAGTTCACCATCAGGGCAGAGAAAGTTGAGGAAGTCAGTGACACTCCTAAAACAGCACTTGGGTCACACAGACAGGTCCCAAAAGCAGATGCCACAGAACAGCTACACCAGGAGCTATCAAGAGCTCCTACAAGACCTGAACTGTCATGTTGGGAGAAGAACTGGTAAATTTCCTTTCTGGGGTGAAAGTGAGATATTTAAATTTTTAAGTATTTTTTGCACACTTATCTCCAGAAGCAGATTTTGATGAGCTACTGCTGCAGAACATCTGAAAGCAAAGATTTCACCATGCTAAACAGAAGAATTACAATACGAAAATGAAAATACTCCTGGAAATTGTGACTGCAGCCAAGGAAAAGCTTCTTGCCTGGCTGAGTACTTCTAGCAGTTCACAAACACTTTTAAAGGTTTTTATTTTTTTAAATTTAGGAAAGAGAAAAGTAAAAGAAGTGAAGAACTGGAAGGGAGACATGTATACAAAGAAATGTCTAAGATGACTAAAAAAGAATTTGCAAGAAATATGCAAAAATAACTTTTACAAGGTAGGAGAACACATATTATTTATTTATTTTAGTATGTCCTGTTTACTTCTCATCTTACCTGTCAGAACCCAGAAGCCTGAATATCCTTGTATTATCAGAAATTTCTTGTGTGATCTAGACAATAAAAAGAAATATTTACATGTTAAGAGAACAAGTGTTTTCATTTTGTTTTTAGCATTAGTCGAGAGAAAAGAATTGACTGTGACTGATGTTAACAAATGACTGCCAATTAAAATCCAACAGATTATAATGCAACTGTCATTTTTAACTAAGATATAAAAGTTTTCTGTAATTCCTCTCACATTACATGAATTCCTCTGGTAGCCACTGCAAGCAGAACAGCAAGGCTCGTTTGGTACTTGAGTTACCAGTGTCACTCTAGAGTGTGTATCCAAAAATGGGTCAGGCAAATCACACATAAAACACATTTTGTGGAAATGTTAAATTATATTAAGAATGCATTAAGTTCATATTCTGAACACCTTAGCAGAGAAACAATCTAATTGGTGGTACTTATGCCCACTGCAAAAAGAAAACTTCATCTTCTGATATTTCAGATGAGTGCAACAGACCCGTGTGCTCTGTTGGTGAACCGTCCTTGTGTGATACATCTTTATGATCACATGAATATCAAAGCACCCAGAAAATCACCCTGTTCCTTAATGAAGTCAACCAAAGCCTGGTGCATACTCCAAAGGTATTTAGTCACTTTGTGATCAGGCAGCACTGTTTACAAAGCTCCTCTTCTACAAAGCCAGATTTCACACTCTTGGGGAAAGTAGACATACTTATCTCCTTCCCAGACCCTAGTAATGTTATTTGACCTACTGAATTCACTTCTGGTGCAGAGAACTTGCAAGAGAATTTTAATTCACAGCAATGATATCCTTCACTTTTCCAAGAAAATTAATTTCTACTTTCTGTGAAGCTAAGGCTATACAATCTTTGCCCAAATTTTGAACTTCTTGTGTCAGAATTCACAGTTCCCTCTTTCATTTTCCACACTTGATCAAACCACGGCAGAAGGTCACAGCTGTGGAAGGAAATAACTTTGCAAGCAGCCCAAGTCATCCCCAATTGGGCCAACTGTATTAGAATAGGGAGTCTGAACTAATGATGTCCTCAAAGAAAGAAATGCTGCAAGTTAAGTCAGTCAGCTTTTTGTCCCATGCTGTGGGACAACAACTTCCTACTTACTATGTAGCACAAAATTTCCCCCAAAGTAACAAATATGGTCAAGACCTGAGCCTGGCACTGAAGGCTTTCCATATTACAGCAGAAAATACATTTATTTCTTTTAGCTGCAGCAAGTGGGACAGCTAGTAGAGATAAGGAATTTTAAAAGGCCCAGAAGCTTACCCTAGACGTGTTATACAGAAATGAAGTTCTAGGTGGCTTGCTCTTCTGTCAACAGCCCAGTTCTGCTTTCAGTTCTTTATTTAGGTTCTGGCTTTGGCTTGACAGCAACAAAGCAAGCCAGTGTCCCTGACATAAACAACAAAATGCATCCATTTGGGCTATAGCACACTGGGACATGGTCTCTCCCAGCTGGAGCAGAGCCACTGAGTGCTCTATCAATGGGTAGAGCAATGCACAAATGCCACAATAAACATCTGCACCGTGGAAATAAGAAACAGTCTGACTCCAGCCCTTGGTTCACACAGAGCAGGCTCACTGTTAGCACAGACTGGATGTGTGTCTCACAACTGAGGCTTTGTGCAATTCAGTGTAGTGCTGGAACATGAGATATCTAAGCCTGGTGTGGTGTGACTGCAGGTGTACCTTAAAATACAATTAGTCATAATGAGCTCAATTTCTCAGCCAATGAAACACTGATGGAACAACTGGTAATATTTGTAAATATTTATTAATAACCAAATGAATTAAATTCCTACAAAGTACAGCATTTTCACCAACAGGTACACAACATTTGCAGCAAGGAAAAATAAAAACTATTGTGGAAGGTAGTTATAATGGTTAAACTCTGTCGAAAAATCACATCAAATGGGCTAAAAAAGTGACTACAAGGAGATTTTAGGAAAAAAACCAAACCAACCATGTTTAGGTCAATTTGGTATTCTTCTACTGAAGATGGAAAAATATTCCTTGTGAAAGCTGGGCAATTCTTTGAAGTATTTGTAAGCCAAGTGAACATGGAAGAGACTAAAAAACATCAGGCAACTCATTTGACACTGCGACAAAAAGTTGAAGTTTAGCAGTGGAACCACTGGCAAAGCCCAGATTTTTGCATCCATATGTGAGAGGCTAAGGAACTGACAGTGGTCTTCAAAGCAATTTAAGGTCAATATTAATATCACCAAGAATTAGACTTGGATATTTTCTGTGGCATCCTAGCCTGGTCCCTTGTTTCTGCTTTGCTTGTCAGATGTGAGGGGGTTCTTGTACAGCTCCATCAATGCCTTATAGCTTATGAAACAAGCTTACAATGAGAATCCAGCTCCTAGGTCTAACCTAGGAAGTTACTGAAATGATTGACCCTTTTTCAGACAACAGCATTGTGCATTACTCCTCCATATGGCTTACATTAGAGCCAGAATTTGAAGCAAAATGTAGTACTCACCTCATTTGATCTAAAGCTCCTTCCTTGCATGCCGTGCTTCCAGAATGCTAACACACTGTCTTGTAGACAGACTGGTAAGAAAGAACACTGGCATCAGTTTTGAGGCATAAACTCTACCCTTGCTTTTAAGGCCAAAAGCACAAGACTATAGTTTTGAAATCTGTACATGTATGTTCCATTGTATGACATCCACCCACTCAGACACCAGAATGTCTCCCAGAAATCACTGACTCTGCCTCAAAAGTAGCTGCATTTATACATTTATTTGTTTAATGAGCAGGGTTTAAAAACATTTCCACCTAAGCAGAAAATATTCTAAATGTCTAGTCCTAAATGTGTCATTTTCTTTGAACAGGAAATCCCTTTAATACTTGTAGACAATATATATGGAATTTTAACACAAAAGTTCCAGGAGTGTCTTTGGAGACACTGCCAGGACAGGAAAGGCCACTGGAAGCTCATTTTGTGATAAGCAGGGTGAGGACCACAGTGCATGCAGAGGTCCAGAGTGACAAGCTTCCAGTACATTGAATCCTTCCTTGCTCCCATTCCCAATCATCAAAAGCCATAGAAGTAATAATTTCAGTGGCTACGTTTTCTCTTCCTCTTCTCTGTGGGAGGTTATCTTTGGACAGCTTGAAACTTTAAAGGTTCTCCTCAGAAATAAACTCCCTGCAACTTCTGATGATTTTAGAACCCATTGCTCCTCCTCTTCTGCTGCTACCCTTCATGTATGCACACATTCCTCCTACCCCTCTTTCAACAGCAGGTGGTGCAATCCAGGTATGTAACTACTGGAGAATTGCCAAAATAATCTATTCTTTCTGTTTCACAAATTTAGCTTATTCAAATTCTACACAAGGAAACAAAATTTATGCAACCTGTGACATATCATATAATTTAGTCTTTGAGCTGCTTTACAAAAATGGACTGCACAAACACCCATGCAAAATGAGTTAGGCATGTGTGATTCAGAGTTTATGTAGGTTGTGTTAAGGTATTTGCTTGGAGGCTAGAAGTCTTCATCATGCTTCCAAGATATTTAGCTTAATCTAAGACGACTCCAGGATTATTACTCCATTCCAATTGTTCCTAGGAAAGCACATGTTGAACCTTTCAATGAGTCTTCTCATACAAAATGAAATGAGTGAGGTAGTGCTCCAAATGCCAAAGACTAGACAAGTAGCATACCTAATTCTTCATTGTAATATCAAACAAGTTATTCATAGAAGATCTCAAGTTGGAAGGGACTCATAAGGATCACTTAGAACATCATCCAGATGTCGCATGAGCTCTAACAGGCTTGGTCCTGCAACCACTTCTCTGGGGAGCTCAGTCGAGTGATCAATCACCCTGAGTGAAATGTATTCTCCTAATATCCAACCTGAGTTTTCTCATATGCAACTTCATAAAATTTCCATGTCCTTACTGCTGGTCATGGCCTTTGGCTGCCAGAGCACACTGCTGACTCATCGAAAGCTTGCTATCAATCCCAACCCCCAGATCTCTTTCTGCAGAGCTGCTCTCCAGCCTGTCATCCCCCAGTTTGTATGCATAACTGGGACTACCTATCCCAGATGCAGAATCCACCACTTGCTCTTGTTAAATTTCATCCAGATGGTGATTGCCCAACTCTCTGACCTACAGGGATATTCAAGACTAATAATGAAACCCAGCTTACCTATTGATTCAATCTGAAAGTCAAACGTGAGTTCTGACGACAGTTTGCGGCTGGATTTTAACCTGCCTTGCAGATTCACTATTTTTATGCAGCCTAGACAATAAACAAGGATATGTTAACCAAGCATTATCATCAATACAGAACATAATTTGAAGACAGACAGTATGCATGTATATGTGGGCATATTTAGTTGATATTAAACTTACAATCTAAACACACCAAAATGGTGTCTCTCTCCAGCTGTGTTACATGGACAACACTCGTATCCGTAGTGTCTGTAAAAAAATGACAGCCTTAGTTAATAACAGACATTAGCATGAAATTTGAAATTCAAGTTCTAGAGATTGAGACATTTTGATAGATTAGTGTGTTTTATCTACTTAAAATCATCATCTTACCAGTGACATTACTCTTCTCTTAGAGATGCATGTCCACTTATCCAACATGTTGGCTGTGACAGGAAAACTGAAGCTACAATACTGAAGTACAAACTTTATTCAGGCTTTTCTGAGCCATGCCACAAAAGAAAACTGACATTTACATTGTTCTCCATTTATTCTCTCTTGGTGCAATTGAATGTTGCTGTGCAAAAAGCCAGATATATGCGACTGTCCACACTATGCTGTTTCACTGCACTTTTCTTCTGTCTTTATTTCTAAATCCTGATAGGGACTTATATACTATTACATAATTCTTACTGCTATTTGCAGATATTCCATCCCCAGATATTCCAAAACCAGGGGCTTATTTCCTTCTCCAAAACCTCAAAAGAAGGGCTATTTTTTCCTCTTCTGGGTTACAGCTGCAGCAGTCTCCATCACAGCAAATGGGAATTTGACCCACAGGTGATTAGTGGACATGCCAGCTCAAAAGAGAAGTGTAATTTTGTCCATTTGTTTGTTAACATTAAAGTTACATACAAAGCAACTCTTACTAATTCAACATTACTGCCAGATTCTGTAGGCATCTTTCATATAGCACAGAGAAACTTAATAAGTCCATTAGACATGAGAAATTAGAGCACGTCACCTAGAACACAAAAGCAGCTTCCAGTTAAAATTATGAAAAAAAAAATAAAAATCTGTTTGCATCATTGCTCTCCTGCCATTCCAGCAGGGGACAGGAATAAGCTGATGCAACAAAAGGGTTTAAATTTGATCTACAAAAATAGGAGGAAACAACAACACAGACACAACATAAGAACACACAAGTAATTTAATGAAATTGTAACCAAGTGTGGAAGGCATAATGCAAAAAAAGAACAGAGAATGGATTAGTACTCTTGTATTCATGCACCAATACAGACAATGTTAAGAGAGAAATGAGAAAAGAACATTTCTCTTCAGGGTGCTTCCTTTATGGGCTGTGCTATAAATTCACAGAGTTACAGGTAGGAAGGGATGAGAATAAAATGCTTTGTCTGAAGTAGTAAAGTGTGTTAATTGGCCATTCACTGCTCACTTTGTTATTCTAACTATGCTTTAAACTGTGTCAAAATCTGATGCATTTTTCAGCAGCAGCAAGATCAGTGGGTCTCTTCCTGGAGGGAACTGTTCTTCCTAGTGAATTCCACAGTACACAGTCATTTGGACTCATGCACATGTGTATGCCAGCACAGAGCTATGTATAAATACACCATGAACCAACAAGGGATCTGTGACAGGCAAAACCAAAGCTATTTACTGTGCTGAACCTGCCAGCTATGACTAGCAATGGTTCCTTACTGCATCTAGGTTCAGGGGGCAACCCTGTAACTCTAAAAAAGTAATTCTTAGCACACTTCCATGAGAGAATTTCTGCTGTTGCTCAGATGGTGGCCATCTCACTGACAGAGCCCACACTGGTGATGGGCAGGCACTTGGTTTCCTGCTACCAGTGGTCCTAATCCATTTTGCTTTCCATAAACACCAGAAGAATGCTCTATCTCAGCAGGAGGTGACAACACCATTTTTAACCATAGTGACACAGTAGGAGAGCCAAATACATCTTCCAGAGATGTCAAAAGGAATTGCTCAGAATGCAATTTTACTAAAATCTATTAAATTAACAGAAGTCATGGTGCCAGGGTAGAGCACAAAGCAGCACAGGGAATAATAAAGTGCTGCCTAATTTATGGAAATGCAAGAAACCATAACTCCATCCTCTTAGACCAAAACTCTCAAGGAATCCAATCAGTTCAACAAAGAAACATTAAAAAAAGAAGTGCATGTGCAAACAGATTCAACCAGATACTCCTTTAAGCAGAGAACTTGCAATTATCACTCAGCCTTAATGATTTAACAATTTGCTTCCTTAGAGAAGCCAGCCTTTTAGTGCTTCAGCTATAACAGAAGAGCAAAGAACATTTTGGAATGCAATGACAGCAGCACACAAACCTGTTTCTGTAAACCACGAAGAGGTAGAATTTGGGTTGACAGTCTCAAACTTCACCACCTGGTTGAAGTCTCTTCCTCTACTGACACCAACACAAACTAAAGGGAATTCCTGCTCGGGGACTACCAGCATTTCAAACAATCTCAGTGGACAAGGTACAGGAAAATCTATGTGCTAGATGAATAAGCAAAAATAGATATTAGAAGGGAACAGATGTAGTCTGAGTTGCTATTAGGTATTCAAACTGCATGGTAAATTTTGTTACACACTTTGTAATGTTAGGTTTACTTCTTCAGATAACAGGAATTGGTAAACACAAAAGGCCTGAGTTAAGAAGCTTGGAGCATCTCATGCCAATTCAGTCACAATAAAATAGCATGTCTTTTATCATGTGTGTCCTTTGCAGCTGCCCACAGACAAGAGTGCTCACCACTGCTCTCCCTCGCTACTGAGCCTCTAAGCCTCCTCTTCCAGGCTGATAAAGTTATAGCAGCTGCCTTTTTATAAACATGAGCCCACCCTGGCTCTGTCTCTTCAGGTGGTGTCAGATGGGGAGACAACAAGCATTTCTGGGCACCTCAGTGTCAAAAACCATAGAATAAATGGTCACCTTCTCTCTACTACAGGAGCAAGACCACTGTTAACCCATGTCTCAGCCTGCCAGCCTCAGCTTTCTATTGTGCAACTGAAGGGCAATCTTCATAGAGAAAAGGGCCTGGTTATCTAACTAAAGTGTACCCCAAAACCATGAACATTTATTTTCAGTCAGTTAATATGTGACACATTTAAATAGTTATTTTCAATATAATAGAAACCAAGAGAAAAGTCTAATAAATCAAGAAATGGCTAATACTTATTCTTAACAAGCCACTACAAGATAACTAGAAGACAACGTGAGAGTAATTGTAACTTTACCTTGATTAACATAAATTTTTGCATTGGTTCAACCCATTCTAACAAAACAATGCTAGACTGTAGTGCTCCACAAAGGTACTTGTGGCCTGTGTAGGGATTTCTCACTGCCAAGAAAGGATAGAGAATATTAGTGTACTAAGCACATGCAAATTATAAACAATTTCCAACTATGTAACAGTCCCTTTACTTTTGGAAAATACTCACCACCCCCACTCTAATTTTTTATATATTTAAAAAACAGCTGATTGCATACACATTTGGAGTGCTTTGGGTCTCCTGTGATGGTTTGCCTAGGCTATCTCAAAATCACCACAAGCAAGCTGTTAAAGAATGGCTTTTTCTACAACACACAGTTGCCCAGCAGGCAGTGAACAGCTCAGCTGCCTTTCAAGACTGTCACAGCCAGTGTGAAATCCAGGAGCTCTGTAATTCTAATTAACAATTCTAGACCATCAGGAAATCCAGTTGAAACTGAGAAACAATAGAAAAGCAGGAAGTGTTGCTCTTCCATTGTCAGAACTCAATTAAAAACTGGCAGAACAATACAGTTGCAAAATTGGGCCCTGTGAAGTTTCACAACTTCAATTCTACAATACTGACAGAATTTCACTCCTTAAGCGCTGCCAACATTTCCTTTAAGACAAACAAGTGTTATTTTGCACTTTGTACAAATACATCTAAAGACCAGATTTTACTGTGCAATAAAGTGACTGTGGGACATCAGGCAATAAACAACACAGCTTAGATAACAAGCTTCTACAATCCAGAACTATCACAGAAGTGAAATATGCTCACACTACCTCATTGCCACAGAAACTCATCAGCAATCCCCTGGCACCTTAAACATCAGTGCTTTATTTCATTAATCCAATTTCTCACTCAACATCAGACTGACTGCAAAGTGCAGCAAATAACGCTTGGTGTGATCCTGAGTAAGGCTGAACTCAGCAGCAGAAACAAAAAAACAATCACCAACACCTGTAAGGTGCAGAAAGAAGACCAGAAGTTCTTGTCTTTTTCTGCCTCCTGTGGCACTCCTGCTGCCCCAAGGCCAAAAGCAGATTTATGTGCCAGCAGGAATGGAGGCTCAAGTCACAAAAAGTAGAATCTTAGAGCCACCCTTGCTGTGTTCACAAATTATCACTCACACCTATCATGCACAAAGGGCTCCAGGCAATCCTCCTGGTTGAGCGATTTCTGGATATGAAGACTCCCCTTGTAATGTCAAGTACCACAGCACCCCTGTTAAATTCTGTGCCTGGCAGGACAGCAATCACAGAATCACAGAGGAGCACACCACAAGGCTTCTTAATTTATGAACCTAGAAACATAGGCACTTCTAAAATTAACTTTTCTGTCAGACAGTCAGAGTATTTACATACTCTGACCCCTATCACTTCACCTCTGTCATCCCATGAGTGTTCCCTGCAGCATTCATTCACAGTCTCAGTGGTTTGGGGTTTTTTTTAACCTATCTGCCTCCCTTTTAGAACATGTCTTAACACACTGCAGCTTTGAGACTCTGGTAGCTGGCACATTATTAAACACATTATAAAGGCTTCAGAGACAACACTGTCCTCAAAGAATTAAAAATACTTCTTTGCTTTTTACCACCCAAATCGATAACTGAATCTTCTGCTAAGAATGAAAGTGGCTTAATCATGAGGGCAACTTCCCTAAGTTTCTCCATCCAGGGAGATTAGGTTCTTCTTGAGAACTGGTTTGAATTTTGACATCACCCTGGTTCTCTGCATTTCCTGTAAATTCTCTCCAAATATAAAGAGCTAAACAGGAAAGTTTCTACTGCTTAAACCCAAGGACTAAGCTGAATGAGCTCACCATCTGCAAACCCACAGCTTCACAATAATGACAAAAGTCTCTTCTCCCTTTACTATCTACACTTGACTCAATAATCTTAATATTGCCACCATTTGTGCTGTCACTTCACATTTATTCTCCAGACCTCCACTTACCAACACAACACTTTTGACACCATTTAGTGTCAGGAATTTTCGTAGATACCGCAAACTTCCTACAAAAGATAAACACAAAATTACCGATCGACTAAAACAACTGAGTAAATTTTCTTTTTAGACATACACTGATAGAAAAACATCTGCCACACAAAAAACCTAAAAAAATACAAGTTTGTATACTTGTTGTGAAAGCATGGAAACAATAATGTGAAAATTTATCAGATAAGCCAAAATGTTATTTGCTGGCAGCAGGACTCAGAGTTTCTACATGCATCAGAAGACAACAGGCACTATTGAGACTGGCCACAGTACTCTTAACAATAAAAATAAGTAATCTGATGCTGTAGAAAAGATGGGAATAAATAGATTGATAGACAGATGCTGCACTCAAGGGTATGAATTGAGAAAACAGTTGTGTAACATTTCAAATGGAACAATCCAGAAGTGACTGATAATGCAAAAGGACTGAACAGCATGAAAACTGAGTACTGGACACAAATTTTCGTTGGAACAAGTCATGGGAAGTTTGAAAGGAACTGCTCAAGGGCACTATAGGAAAGAAGCTGGAAAGGAGACTTATCCCAGACATATTTTCTGCTACTGAATGTCTGCTTACCAAGTATTATAAATTGAGGTTAGAACATTTTGCAAATGAATATACAAACCTCACAAATTACTTCAAATCCAGTTTTGCTTTGTCTTTTCTCTACCTCTGCTTTTTCCATTTTACATGTAGCACTCATCATCACAGTATCCAGAAATGTTTAAGAACACTTTATGGTCTGGCAGGAAAAATTATGTTCTCCTACATACTTCAAATGTCTGTCTTCTGCCTGGCTAAATGTGACTACACTGACACCCTACAATCAGAGGTAAAACAGGAAAACAGATTATTTAAATTAATCTTTCCTGCCTTTGAATGACTGGCTTGGCATGCACATTCGGGTTGTGCTGCATTTTTCCTGGGAAGTTACATGACTGGACAAGAAATTTTCTGAGTCCTCTGCAACTTAGGTAAGGTACCATTCCAGGAAGAATCTAGTATGGTTTTCCTAGCATGATCCTTAAGGTAATTATGGTTATTAGTCCACTGCTGATTCAGTCCTCAAGCCAAAGTCACCCACCAAAGTCAAATTTGGAAGAGAGAAGCAGAACAATAGCGCACGTACACAGAAGGTAATAATTCAAAGCACAAATTATCTCTTTGTTATTTAGAATTTACCCTCTAGGAAGAAAATTTTCAGACAAGTGTTACGCCATTATGCTTGCAGGTAATTGAACAAGAAGAAGCCTTTCCTGAACCCAAGCATTACATGTTAATAGGCCTTTAATAGAACCAAAGATAGCAGAGAATCAAATTTTCTATAATACAATGTCCTAACAGAAATCCTATTCTATTAGAACCAGTGTGTCCCTAGGCACTTTAAAAATCAAAGTTTTTTTTGCAAACTAGATTGGTGTTACTACCTTCATCTGCTGGGATTTGAATGGGCTACTGCTAAGGCTTGTTTGGCAGTGTCCTGGTTCTGGCCAGGACAGGGTTGCTTTCTGCAGCAACCAGGAGGTGCATGGCTTTTGTTCAGCATCAAATACAAGCAGCATCTACCACACTAGACTATACCTGAAAAGAGCTATGCCCAGAAACAAGAAACCTTCATAACCAGAAGGTAAGGTGTACCAAAATCCATTTCTCTAACAAGAGTAATTCACATCCTGATGCGTGTAAATGTAGGGCTCAACCCCTCTGATCAATGCACAAGAGTCATTCACTGCAATCTGAACAGAGCCCCCCACTATCTGGTGTTCCCAGAGCTTCACAAGCATCTCCTGAACTCCCAGAGTTAAGATATTCTGATATATCCGATGATGTGCATTTACCTGGGAAGTATTCGGTCAGGGAGTTTATGTGCTGGAATAGCAACAGGTAACTTTTGCATTTGCCTTGCATAATCAAAGAGTCCTGGTAGATTATGGGAATAAAGCTGAGAAGCTTTACCTGGCAATTAGAAAACAAACCACACTTCAAATACGAAACCAAGTGTTTACCAGTGCTACCACTGAAAGATAGCACAGTAACTTACCAGATATTGATAACAAACAATTGTTCATGACATATAACCAGGTACATCTTCGAGGAAATAGCTGATAAATGGAAGGAAGAACAAAGAAGTAGCATTGAATTTGATATACACAAGACAACTATCAATTAGTATCTGCTTAGATGACAGGATAAAGCTAATATTGACTTGCTTTTTGCAGCAGAAGTAAGTTTAAGGCAAGTAATGTTTACCTGGATTCCAGAGTTAATTCAGAGTAAATCTTAGCATACACACTATATTTAATACATAAATTAACATTTAGACAATTAGCACATTTTATACTCATGTCTTCAGGTATATTATATTCCACAAGATGTCATTATAAAGATCAATCTTTTTCCAAAAAATTCAAAAACCACTGAATTTTCTCCTTCAAAGAAGAAAAGCTCAACAACAAACTTCAGTAAACCAAGTGTGGCCAACAAACCCCGTTCTAAACCAACCACACTGTCCTAAAGCCTGTGACAGTCCAAATCTCTTGAAACAATTAAAACTGGCACTTTGAAGGGATTCTTCACCTTCACCTGCATGATTACATATTTCCCTTAAATAATGAATGAGTGCAACAAATTTTCAAGGTGGAGCTGTTTTTTGTCAAATCCTGCAATTCCTAAAGAGAAGGGGTTGAAAGCAACAAGACATCCCTTAAAAAAACCCAGAAAATCCACAAATACTTTTTTCCCCCCTCTCTCACCTAACTTCTCGAACTTATTGACAGAAGGTGGCATGGAGGTGGGAAAGTACCAACACAAACAAGGGATTAGACCTACTCATGTTCAAGAGGTCCAAAAGGGGACAAAAAATAGGCAGGGATCCTCTAACATCCCTGATTCAATGACTCTAGTGGAGACCAAGCTCATTGACACTTCCCACTGCCACTTCAGGAAAGAGACTACTGGGCTAGATTGACCACTCAGGAGGACAACTGTTTTGTTCTTAAAAAAAACCCAACAAAACAACCACAAAAGAAAACAAAACACAACTCCTCCAAAAAAAGAATAAAATATTAACCTTGAAGCTATTCTAACTCCTGGAAATGTATATTATGTCTCCTTTGTCCACTGGTGAAGTGAAATACAGAGAAAAATAATCAAGGACAGGACTTCTGCTTTTATGCTGAGTTGTATCAGAGTGAGAGTAAACAATGAAACATAAAACACAAAACTTGGAACTGCTATTAAAACCCTACTGACTGTTATCATAAATAATGATGCAATAAATGGTTAGCACAGACAGTGCACTTCTATTCCTCAAGTCTTCTCACAACCTAAACACTGTAAGAAACACCTATGGTACCAATCTACCACACTGCGTGTATCAAAATGTAACATGCAAGGTTGATTGACCTTCTGTAGGTACATGAGCATATTGTTACTCAGTAGGTTTGGATTTGAGGATTAAAGAATAGCAATTATTCAAATTAGCTGGTTAATTTACCTGTCAGTCATTCCTTGCTCCACACATGACTGACTGTATTAGCAAGCATTTCTTGTCTCTAAGTGCTTATTAAAACATTTCCCTGAAAGCTCACTAGGCAACACACTACATGATTTTCATTACAGCTCTCCTTCCTTGCCAGTAAACCAAACCAAAACCAAACCCCAAACAGTAAAGGAAAAATCCAAACCTTTCCTTGGTCTACCTGGACTATAAAAATTATTATTACATTAGTGATAGTTCTCAGGGTAATTGTTCCAACTGCAGTGCAGCAGCAGAGTGGTACCTGAGCTAAGTTTAAATCAGGTAACTTGAGTGCCAGTATGATTATGGGTTACATTGAGCTCAGTTCAACCAGGCCTTCCTCTCAACAAAAAGACACCTCTAAAATGTCTGGGCCCGTGGAGGATGAACAAACACCAGTGCCTCCAGCTTAGAGTGTGAAGGCTGTCCTTGCAAATTCCTCCATCCTGATGGCAGGTGCACAGCTCCCTATGGCAGGGAGAAGGCAAGAAAGAAACAAGTCTTTTAGAGAGTAACAAAAGAGATGGAGAATACAGAAAGGCCTGCACTTGCATCTTCCCCTCCCCAGCATCCCTTCAAAAAAAATACTTATTGTAAGACTTTGCAAGGACAGAGCTTGAGGTGGAATTCAGTAAGCTGAGTTTCATCAGCAAAGCTGCTTTGAAGACCACAAGAACAGATTCCTGTGAATAAAGGATCTCCTTGCTTCCCTGCAGCTGAATCACAATGTTTGTTGTAAAAATTCTGCATTGTAATGAAGTTTTAAGGAAAGTGCAAACTTTCATCCAAAATACACCAGGGAAATTCCATACTATTTACCTAATCATTTAACTGCAGAACAACACACTATGTTGAAGTTCAAAACACAGATCGATGAAGATCTCCTATATAAACACGGTTCAGCCTACAAACACAAACATGACTAAAAAGAATCCTCAACAGCAAATATTTAAGGTAACTCTCAGTGTAGCCAGTGCCCAGGTAAATATAGTAAGAACCATTTTTACAAGGATTATAAAACATTAATCTGAGGGGTTAAAAATGTGACGAATTTTTTTTAAACCAGAAATATACCTGCTCCATTGACGTTTCATGAAGCTCATTGAGGTTCAGTGTGTAAATACCTTCTTCTGCTCCAAATATCAAGTACTGATCTGCAAACACAAACAAAAAGAGGTAGAAACCTTGATTCAGGAAGGTATATACACCTTCACCAAAAAGCAATGTCCTCACACACAGAAACAAATCAAACTATAATAGTTATGGTGTTTGAAAGCATGGAAAATTAATCCTTATAAGGAAGCTTTAAATTATGAATGGGCTGTTTTAAGTCATTAGGAAAGCTCAGGGGTTTTTTTGAGTAATAACTGAAATTTAAAAAAAAAAAGCAATTCAGGCACAAGCAGGAGATCATGTAAATAATTTCAGCATATCTTACTTAGAAATATCCATTGCCCTCTTTGAGAGTACTTCTACAGCAGTAGTGACTTGAACCTTTTCTCAGTAGCCTGTGGGTGTCTCACCTCTTGAACATAATCAAATCCCAGTACTGTACACAGGCATACAAACAAGGCAGACATCTTCTATGAGATGATGTCAACTCCTAAGGATTTACCCTTCCCTAATTCCAGTTTCTAAAAAAAACCCAATATTTTCTTGCTGACCAGCTGAGTAGTATGTCTACATAGCTTATAATCAAAGGGTGTAATAGCAGGCAAAGTGAGTACAATAGTACCAACTACCCCTTTATATCAGGCTAGAAATTAAAACACTAAAATTTATGCAAAAAAACAGCTGCAGAATCCTGCATGGCCAGAAAGATCTCAGCTAAGAAATCAATCTCAGCTAAGACCTCCAAAAGTCAGATTTTTTACAGAAAAATTAGGATTGTCTCCTTTTGGACTAAAATGTTGTGAAGAGTCTTTAACTTCAATATGTAATTTATTCTTTTTAATCAAACCAAAAACTTCATCCAATATATCTTAAAAACAACACACCTTTAGATACCAGTGGCTTAATTAAAGAACAACTCCTGCTTATATGAATATATGTCTGTTTTAAAAGGAATAGTCCTGCTCTTCTAAGCACTCTTGAAATTCAAGGAGAGGACAAAATGGGTAAAATACTCATCATATAGTACCTCTTGTATCTGGATTTATCCAAGATGTTGCACAATGAATTTTTAATGGACAGCCATTGAAAACCTTTGAAAAGCAAGCACCCATCTGTAGAAGTAAAAATATTAAAAACATACATATGAAAAATTAAAAGGTGACCTTCCCAAAAGGATTATTTTTACTTCAAGTAGTAACAAAAAGTTAAGAGTCATACCACTGGCTTAGCATTGCTAAGTCATGTAAAGTTTTTAAGTAAAAAAACAAATACTACAAACATTCAAAAAATGTGCTTTTTCAACCCACCCCCAACATGCATTTGTGTGACTCAGCAATACTCACATGTACTTTAGGTGTGGGAGGAAGGCCATTACTAATTGGTTTCTAGAAAATGAAATTTAAAAGTATATTTACACTCACACTATGCTTGAATATGTATATTCCCTCCCCACACACCGCATAACCACAAACACTCAGCATAATTTTCTTTTCATTAAAATCTCCACCGTGATTCCCTAATACCTCCACATTGAATGTTTGCACAGTCTTGTGCAACATTTTCACACTACAGTGGTGCCTGTAAGAATGCCATTTCCAGTACCAGAGAATTTAAGCAATACTGTAACGATTGCTCAACCCTTCAGTATTACAGCATTAAATGTTACCACTCAGTGCTACATGCACTTTCCTGTATCAGTATCAATTTCTCCTAGCACAAACAAGCTTCTGATCAAACCTCTTTCACAGGTAAACTTCAAACACAATTTCAAATGACAAGTTCAAAGCTGTCCAGGTAATCCCACTTTTTGAAGTATTGCCAGTATTACTGGCACTTTCTTAAAACAAAACAAAGACTCATTTCCTCTTCACTTCTCACAAAAAAATTACATTTCCAGCCTCACACTTGGAAGGAGCCCTCAAAGAGGGCAGTCTCATGTTATGTTTAATCTAGTCTAACTACAGCATTTTCCATTCCCTCATTTCCCCATTTGCTTAAACAGTCCAAGCACTTTTGTACAATTGCTTAGTACAGCCCAAGACATGGCTCTCATTATCTCTCTCAGGTGTGTGAAAGATCAAGAAAATTGCATATATTTGTGATTGTTTGTTTCTAAGGAAAATTAAACACTGACAACTTCAGACTAAGGCTGTATCACAGCTAGACAATCAAGGAAAACTGTTTCGATTCAAAGTAAGCAAGATGTCATCCAGCGCAACTTCCTTGGTAAAGAGCACACCTGCTCCTTTTCCTTGCACATGTAGAAAAGTCATGACAACTCTAAAAGGACACCCAGAAGCTTAAATACTTACCAGCATTTCCTTCTTTTCTTTCATTGAAAAGTTAGTGTCTCTAGCTTCATTCTGTTGATATGGCAGTTCCTCTCTTTCACCATTTAATTGCACAGAAGTGACTCCATTACCTAGAAAGACTCATAGTTAAGAATGTGTTCCTCTGCCTTCACCTCAAAGAGTAATCTAGCCTAAGAACTCTTAAGTGGGACAGAACTTCCAATTAAGTCAGAACATATACTATATATAGTATAGTGTAAAATACCCCAATTTATTTCTGAAGCATACATGTTCTTACATCTGCACATATCCATCAAGCCACATTCAATCCCAGTCCATGACTTTTGGTATTTAATGTAACAACCCTAACATAATAAATCTAACAACTCTAACAGGAGCACAGAAAGGAATGCAGTCAGTTATGAGGGAAAAATGTGTTAACTATACCTAAAGAAATACTTGCCAATAGCTAACACTTCAATTACTGATTCATTAGAAACACAGCCTTGTTAGAGTCAAATCTTTAACAAATCAACAGCAGTACTAAGTACGAAGCAAGGAAAAGCTACCAAAGTAACAGCTGAGAGGCAGACATTGAGCTTACTTAAGAGAAGCCAGCCCAAGACAGGTCTCAAGGCATCAGACTGACAAAGGCATAAAATGAACAGTCTGAGCAGGCAGTAAACAAACACAATTACCTCCTATACTACCCAGCCCAGTTCATTACTTACAAAACCAAACTTTGAAAGCAGAACTCTGTTCTTGACATGACAAATAACAGCTGACACTCTCAACCTGAAACCTACAAACATACTTCTTTACCAATCTTGATACTCTACATTATAAGCCTGTTGCTTACAAAAGCAATTGTGTCACCAATGGCATCAGCAGGAATTGTGTCAGTGACTGACAGAAGGTACATTTGACCCTTTTAAGAGTTAAAGCATATTTTTCCATGAATTTTGGCTTTCATGCACTTTTTGTTACTTGCTCACCATAGAAAAATTGCCTCAATATCTTTTAATGTGTGCACAGCTAAGAACACAGAAATAAAATCCCATTAGATTATTAAAGAAATACTTGTATACTCCCTGGGGTCATGTTTATTACCCAAAGGATTAGATTTCTGTGGAGGTAACCGAGGAGGTGGTGGTCTGGGTGGAACATGAGATGTAGATTTTGCTGGACTCTCTGATGTTGGGCATCTCTTGATTGTCCCTTGGTTTTCATTTTCAGAAGAATAAGTTTCTTGGGGGATAAATATGGATTTAGGCTGAAAGAGACATAATAATAATCAAAACATAATAAAAAAAGATTCAAAGCACCCATGCCACTTATCAGTGACAAAAAAGACACACATGCAGCATTTTGATTCTGAAATTTTCACAAGTAAAGAGCCACCAATACAGTAATTTAAATATTCTCCATTTATTTGTTTATTTAAAGTGCATTTTTCTGCTGAGCAACCAAATCCCCCTCACTTACCTTTGGTGGTAAGGGAGGTGGCACTTTAGGTTTCATAGTAGCACTATAAAGAAAAGAAACAAAACAAAACAGAGAAAACTCAAATAGCAGTCTTCAAGAAGAGACAGGGTTTTATAAATGCCATACAAATAAATACCACTAACTTGTCAAGAGCAATTATTATATTATTATATCCAAGTAACTGCATCACAAATACTTTCAAACATTTTGTTATACCTCAGATAATATGAAAACTATGATCACATGTTTATGTTTCCCCCCAGAGAGCAGAGAGTGTCATGAACTGATTTGTTGAAGATGCACAAATTTGTGCAGAACAAAGTAGGAAGAAACAGAACAGGCCTGACATTTGCTCTGTTGAGAGGAGAAAGTTAAGGCTATCAGTGAGCTGAAGGGGAGTAAATTTTCCCTGGAAAATTTACACTGATGACTTAAAACAGTCTTACACATAAAAATAAAATCCATCTGCAGCAGACAGCTACCCTCATGTTTAGGTTAGTTGGTTGATTTTTGGTTGATGAGTCTCTTTTTTTAACGGAAATCTTGGGAAACACAACTTTCCATGCTAGAGCAGTTTGGTCCAACAGTACAAGATATTATCAGAAAACAACACAGCTGAAGCATCACAAACTTTCCCTCCTGGGAAAATCGCTCTTTCCCTCCTGGCTCTGTGGTTTAAAAAATATGCTGCATTTAAAAAGACAACATTAAACCCTGAAATTTTACATGTTTTGAAAACCAATTAAAAATTGGTTCCACTGTCCTGTTTCCTAATGTTTCAGGAACAGAAAATTATTTCCACTAAATAAACTAGGAAACTTGACATTCTCCCACAGTATTTTCCTTATTTTTAAATTATGTTCAAGGTAGTAAGATATCTGCCTGTTTGTTTACAGGCCAACAACCTGTCTGCTTGGCTTCATTCTTTCCAAGAGTTTCTGTCCTGGCATCTTATCTGTTGTTTGTATTTCAGAGAAGCTGGAAGGGGATTTTGAGAACAAGTTCCCCTGTGTCAAGCATTACAGCTGCTTTGGTGAAAGAAATTATCTTCTCTTAGTAATATGGGGTCAAGTTTAAGTCCTCAGACATGAAGGTTCAAGCTCCATTTCCATTTCTTTTGTGTTCTTCCTGCATTTCAGACAACCAATGTTACTGGGCAGCCAAAGAAAGCAAAAAGGCAACAATCTGGCATGCATGTGACAGATGTATGTACAAAGGACCATGTGCCCTTGTATCAGCATGAGGGTTTAGGTGCAGTTTGTCACTGCAATTCATGCAGGGCAGTGCCCCAGTAATTGCTGCTTTCCATAACCCAGAAATTCAAGTATTAGCAGCCCTGCTGCACATGAGAGAAACAGAAACAGCAAAACATCAAAATTATTAAAATGAGGAGTGATAATTTTATATTGTTCTCTGAAACATGGATTCTCTGCTGCTACTATCACTCGATTTCAGGCAGTGGCAGCAGTTTGGGCTGGAAGAGGTACACTGGATTCACTGGTTTTGTTCTGGATCTGAACGGAGAAGTAAATGATGTCACATGTGCTCCTCAACTGCAGCTCCACCTCACAGAATATAAATCAAACCAAAGCCTTGAATCTTCAGTGGATTCCACAGAAAGATATTCAAGACCAGGCAGATGAACCAATAATTGCAGCAGATCTTTGGGCTCCAGCAGATACCAAGAGAAAGGCACGGATGCAGAATCTGTCTGACCCAAGGTTGAGGGATTCAAGCTTTTTACACACTGTCAGGCCCCCTCTGTAGGGCACAAGTACTTAGGATGATATAGCAGAAGAAACAAACAGTACCAAGACAACTCTGGAAGACAATCAGTGACTACTGGTCCCCAGGGTCAGATGAATTAGAACCTCTCCAAACCTATCACAGGTTCTTTCTTGCCTAACCTAAAAAAGAAAATCTACAGCAACACAACAGCCACACAGCAGCTGAATCCAATGCTGTTTGAGAGTTCTGATGGGGCTTGTGCATGGAACAAGGATCTCAAAGCTCTCAAAGAAATCAGTGCTAGCACTTCAAGACAGCAGGGATCAAGAGGTTCCAAGCGCTGGAACATTACTGAATTGATGGTTCTGGCTGCAAACAGAGCAAGAAGTGTGGGAGGGAAAAGAAACATTAAACAAAAATGAACAGAGAGCTGGACACAAAAAACCATCCAGAGGTTCATATGGATGGAGGAACCAAGCTGAGGTGGTTCACAAAAGCAGTAAAATTACTCAAAGAAAAAAAACAACAAAAAGAGAGGTTATAGTTTGGTTCTCTGCAAGAGAGAGATGCCAGCAATAGATAACACATGCATTAAAGGTTTCTTGTATGAAGCAACAGCTTTCCAAATTACCCATTAACAGAAAGCAAACAAAAATTATGTCTCAATGACATCATTCCTTTTGGTCTTTACACCAGATTTCTTTAGGAATGCAAATCTATATGCACTGGTTTTGCCTTTAAAATTGTTTCAGCTCTCATCCATCAATCAAGTAGAGCCCAAGAATATTTAGGCCAGTGGGATTTAATATGAACTCATTAATTTGACACATGCCTTTGCAGTCACATGTGCTCTCTCTGTCACATTTGCTCTCTCTGAGTAAAGGAAGTCAGCTCTATTCCAAAAACCAAGCACCCATACAAGCTTCCTTTCTGTATGTGAGAACACATACAGAACAAACTCAATCATCTAGAGAAGCCTGTAATATATATATTTCATCTACTTTTCATGAGCTTTATTTTGATATATAGTTATCAGTTGTAAAGAAGGCACACTAGGACTGTAGTTGGACATATTACTGGCTCAGCATAATGATGCCAAAATTTTGTTCCATAATAGAAAATAAAAAGAAAACTGTATCACTCAAGGAACAAGATTTCCCCCTCCTCCCAATTTATAACAATCAGCAGAATGAGATAACTTATAGTGATGTAATCTAGCAACAACATTAAAATACCTATATTTAAGAATGTCACAGCAAAAAGAATACTGAGTTGTTACAGAATGTGATTCAACCTTTTTTTTTTTTTAAAATACTCATCTATTCAAGAATCTGACTTTATTTATTTTTACAAGAAGGACTTACTGTTTAGAATCATCGTCTGCATCATCATCATCTTCTAAATGTGCCACATGCCCCCTAAGAAAATGAACAAAGTACTATGGTTGAGTGAGTTGTATTAAAATTACCTTGACTGTTGTGAAAGATTCTGAGCTCAAAATCTACCTCTTGTATAGAATTTTACTGCCTTTTTAAAAATTGTTATTGTTCTTTAAAGTACAGCTGCAATCTAGACAACTATGCCTCTCTCACAGGCTCTCAGCAAGCACAGGGACAAACAAGAAGCAGTTGGGACAGACAAAAAAAATCAATGCATTAATTACTTTTGAAACACACACGAGAGGAAAAAAGAAACAGAATTACCGCTGATGTAGTTCTTCTTCAACTGATTTTAAGAGACTCCTTCAGCATTAAATAAGAACAAGAACATGATTTAATTGTGGTACACAAGCATGATTATCAAAAGCACAAAAGCACCTATGATTCTTTCAGTAAATAATTCAAAGTATGTTATTTCAGCTGGCTTTCAGAATATTCATCCAGTATCCATACAAAAACCAACACAGCTGCAAATTTTTAAAATTTATTGTTCACACAACACCCTTCTATGTGTGTTTATTAATGTATTGCCATTAAGTGCAATGGTCCCTTTTCCTCTTACTGTAAAACAAGGACTGTATTACTTTAATCCAATTTCAAAGAAATCTATAAGAAAATCATAATACTAAACATAATAAACAGACTGTCAAGTATGAAACTACTTTTGGGATAAATTAATTCTTCCCCGGTTAATTTTTTGTAACATTCTGGACTTCATACTCATGTTTTTGTCTGAAAACACAGAGAAGAATCACAGGACTAAGGAACAAGAGGATTTCAAAAATTATCAGTACTGATTTTTTCCCATTAAAGACTATGCAAAAATAGCATGCTCTATGCTTAGGTTTTCTGCATTTTTAGTATGATTTAATTTAGCAAATCAAAAATAGGCATCCTAATTTTGGCATGCATAAATGTAATTAAGTAATTGTGTGCAAAGGGAAAATTACATGGAGAATTATTTCATATGATTAATACATCAAGATGATTAAAGGTATAAGCATGAAGTTTAAGGGCTTGCTAAGAAAAGTAAGTTTTATTTTTTAAAGCATCTATAACTGCATGTTCTAGTGGCCTTCAAGATAAAGAAGGGCATGAAGTAATGTCAAAGAGCAGCACTGGCAGTTCCCAGATGGGGTAAAATTGTGCTCTGTGGGGCCTATCAGGCAGAATATTCCATAAACAAGAGACCAAGATAACAGCTCTTAAAAGGAAGCCTATACCACCACAAAGACAATATGGTCAATACACCCTCACATACTGCAAAGTGCTGCAATTCTGTATCATTAGAGTTACTATTATTTTAGAAACAAATAAAATGATTTTGGAATTTTAACTGATAGAAACAAGTTTGACTTATTTTACTACATCCATTTCAGCTAATGAGTCTTTATATTAAAATAGTCTTGAAAGAATTGAAGACAGAAAATGCAGTTGCTTACTCACTTATTTGCACCCAAAAAGTAGCCACACTGAGGACCATGACCATATTCTAGCTGTAGATCCTAAAACATAAGAGAATGAATCTTTTAAGATAAACAGGTGAGCAACCAACACACACCCTGTGCCATGCTGCTGTTATCCCCTCTGCAACACCTGAGATACCAAATAAGCTGAATTCTCTGGCCTTCCTGCCCCCTAACACCACTGCACCCAAAAATCTCCTCTCTGCCAGTTTGCTCCACCTGTAATTACTTTTAACTCTGACCTTTGCCCCTTCCTTGCACACAAGAGATTCTCTGCTCAAATAAAGTCAGCTGCATAAAAGTGAAAAAAAAAAACCCCAACAAAACTAACATAACAGTAAGAGAAAAAAAATTCAAGACTTTGCAATCTACCAAATTCCATAGGAAACCCAGCTACCCCTCACTGGAACATTTAGTAGTCATTTCAGAAGGGGAGTCACTCTGGCAGGGAGCCTGAAATCCTTTAGCACATGAAAACATTTAAAAAATAAGCAGAGAGGACAGTAAGTGTTTTCATTACTCTGGTTATACCAATATGTGTATATGTTAGGAAGACCTTTTCTTTGGAAAAAAAAGCCAAAACAGAATTAACAAAGTCAAATGCTCCAGCAGTCATGGAGTGCAGGCTACACAGAAAAAGATGTGCTAATAGGCCTTCAACACTATTTTTAAATAAAAACCATAATGGTATAAATATTTAATGCATTAATGGAATACAGGAACCCCACTGAAGCACAATCAAATCTATAACTGCTGGGAGAATACTGCTATAATTGCAGTCTATTTTTTTCTTCAGGTGGATCACAACAGGAGAAATATGAGCATAAATTTGCTCCCAAAATAGTGAGTGTATTCACCAGGAGAAACAAATTATTGATCGCCTAAATTAGTGATAAATGGAGCTACACTCTTCCTTCTCAGGAAACATTTTAAAGGTCTCCCAAACACTTTCTGTTGAAAAGGCCCCTTTCAGCTGCAACCCATATCAAAAAGTGTCACCCGTCAGCAAGAGGCCCAGATATCCAAGCTTTAAGAGGAATAAATCTGGATTAGATGGGGCTGATCTTTCAAAAGGGCATTTTTAAAAATCAGAGGAAAAGTCTCACACCAGATTTGCCAGTCTTCCAAGCTGATGAAGTAGAAACCACTGCAGCCCTCAGTTCCAGGCTGAAGGGCAATCACATTAATACAAAGCTGTAAATATTGTTTTTTGCTTGCCAAGGAGTTTCAGGTTGTTTACTGCACCCTTTAGTCTGCCCTGCAAAGCTAAGTAGTAGTTTGCACATGGGTGTGTCTACCACAGCTGTCAGTAGCATTTGGTTGCTTCAGTGACTCTGTGTATTTTCCCAACACAAGTGAAATACTGTGGAAAAAACACTATGTAACTGATAATTACTTGAGGTAAAAGAATGTATAGATCAGAGGGCTGAATAAAAATTGCAAATGCAAGCCTGGTGCTGGCATTTCCTGACCATGGAGAGACTGACTTTTCAATCTCTGAATCAACTTTATTATACATCTTGATTCTACAATTAAATGATCTCCCCACACCACCAAACTCCATCTGTGTCTATTGATCTGACTCCTCATCACCAGTGGATATTCTACAATCCACCAGCAAGAAACAAATTCAACTTTCTTTGCTCCAAGTACTTCTATTACTTCTAAGCAATCTCAGGAACTTCCACCTGCAAGCACAGATATTTTGAGGATTCAGGCTCTAGAGCAGAAAAACACAGGACTGGAAACATAAGGAGTCACCACAGTCATGAGCAAATAGGTTACACAGGTTATGTGAGTCCCTGTAAGAGAACAAAGACTGGGAAATTGTTGAGAAAAGTAACCCTGGAACAGTGGGGTTACTGAGAGGTGACAGAAATCGGAGATTTTCACCTTGAAGAGACAAGCCCTCAGTGTTGCAAAATGCTGGGCAGACCCAAAATCTCTGTCCATCTGAATTTACACACAGTAAATGTATGGATACAGATAGATACACTGTACAGCAATGACAAGGAAAATATTAAGAGAAAATAAATAAATTCACCTAAAACAAAAGGAGCCCTCCTCTGCTGTCAGACCTTTTAAGAGTTACTAGAATTTTCCTTATCAAAGATGACATCTGCCAGAATTATTTATGCCTAAATGCTTTAAAGGGCAAAATCTATCTTTTGGTTCCATTTACTGTTGTGTAGGATAAATTTGACTATGATTTTAATTGGATATGTATGTTCTTCCTAATCCCTTTAAATACTGCTGGTTTTCTCTCCAAAGCTAGGGTCAAGTACTCCATTACCAGAGAAATTTCTCCTTTTGATCTCTTGATAAATATTGAGAGCTGGAAAGGTTTTAAAAATGAAATACATTTTTCTTCTACCTTCTATTTCAAATACACACAGAATTTATAATTATATATTAACTAAAACTATTCTACCTACATATTTGATACAAAAGCATTCATAAAACTGCATGTATCCAGCAAAGCCTCCAGTGAGCTGTTACACTGCACCAGAACACGCAGTAGAAATAGATTTCTTTAAAGCCACACATAAAGATATCAAATCTTCTAAGTTATGGATTTCTACTGGGAAGAACACATTAGCATTAATTACTAATTTATGCCAAGTTACCCATCATCTTCATCAATCTACATTAATATTGTCACTTAACACACATACATAAATGCTGGTTAGTTAACTCAAATTCTCTGATTTTAGATCAGACAAAAGTGACACTGAATAAATCTGAGTGACTAGACAGATATATTACAATAGATCTTGAGATCTACAGCCAGCAGCAATGAGAACAGGTCTATGATCTTGGTATTGAATCAAAGATGCAACCCCAGGTTACCAACAGCTCATTCCTGAAACAACTCACCCACGTGCAAGACCAGAGTGCTCTTTGCTGGTAGGGATTGCTTTGGAAAAAAGGTAATACAGGGAATAATCACCAGTTCTCCTCAACAGCTTAGACAACATTAAAGGAAGTGCCATGTAGAAAGCTACATCATACCCTTAGATAAATCACATGTGCAAAGTAAGCAATGACTAAAAAGAGTATTAAAAACAGTACAGAGATTTCCACAAAATATTTGATGGTAAGGCCATGTAATGAAAAAAATTCCCAAGGAATAATCAAATCTACAATAGCTTCTGTGGCTTAAGTCTAAAAACCTGCTATTTAATGTCTGCAGAATTTCACTGTAAGCTAACTGCTACTGTATCTTTAACAGTCTTATCATCCTAATTTGTTCTATAGGGCTGGGCTGTCCTGGAAATCTGTTTTTCAGTGTTCAGGCCTTCAAAAACAAAATGTATACAGCAAACCAGGTATTCACAGTTACTTCCTACATTTGCTATTCTTGAAATCTAACAAGACCAATCAAAGTGGCAAAATTAAGACTTGAAATATACAAAATGCTGTGGGAGTAACCCTGAATTTCAAAGAATACAAATCACCTTTGGACTACTAATATATTAAGTAAGAAGGCACATACACATCTCTATCTCAGTAAAATGACAAAGCAATTCCTATCTCATTGCTTCATCAAAGACGAAGTTAATTTTTAAAAGAGCCTAGCACTACCTATGGCATATTCTATATTTTAATGTCTTTATTTCAATAAAAAGTGCATTCTTGAATTTCTCTGGATAGCCTAATGCATCAGAAAAACCAAACTGAATGTATTTTTTTTGGAACAGGCTAAATATAATTCTTCCCTGGTGGCTGAGTGAGGTTTTACTGTGCATTACTGCTACACAACCACTGTTCCCCTCTTCCTTTGTATTTCAGTTCTCCATGCATTTTGTCTGTGAACATCCCCTTGCCTCCTAGCAGTAAAACTGAGCATCTAATTTTCTTAATTACTTTTTTCCAAGCAGAAAATACCCAAAACATACAGGGGAGGAAAACAAAAAGTGCAAAAACCACTGGTACTTTTCCAGCATTTCCACTTATTTTCTTCTGATCCAAGAAGCATGCTCCATTTCACTACCTAAAGCTGGAAAAGGTATGAAGACTCTCTGAAATCCAATACTGCTAGCTGCAATATGTTTTTAGAGCTAAGTTAGCTAAAGTAGGACAGGAGTCTTCATGGCTTGCAGCAAAGAAAAAGCATATGTATGTATGTGTAGTGAGGAGAAAAATTACTTAAATTAAAGAAAAATGCTCCTGGGTAAGGTTCTCTGTTATCTATGTCAATCTCTTTAGTTCAGTCATTTCCTACCAATATTTTTGCTCTTCTGCCACAACTAATTAAAAATCACTATGAGAAACAGTAAAAATAGCTATGAGAAACATTACATTCCTAAAAGTAACTGCTACCAACATGATCACAAATTATTAAACCCAGAGCATATCTGTGAGGCAAAAGAAAACAAAAAACAACTATGACAGAAGTATTTCAATAGGACCAAATGTATAAATGCACCTGGCAAGGACAACAGTGCAAACAGCAGGGGAGCTGCAAACCTCTGAATTCTTTGCTAAAGGAGTCCTAAATGAATGTTACACTTGTAACAACTGAAAACAATTACAGGTTGGAACCTGAGATAGCAAAGCCAAGTTTTATTCAACTCTTCTGTCACTTTAACAGTAGAATTCCACACTTTTTACTGTGTGTTATATCCTTCAGGTTAAATTACCCCAGGCCCCCGGTTTAAACAGAAGTCAGCCAGAGATCACCAGGGGTTCCTTCCTACTTCATCTTTTGTATGAACCAGAATTATTTTTCAGCTCACTACAATTGGGAAGAAAAATGCTTTGCCACAGAATTTCACTGTAGACCAGGATAAGCTATATGAAAATATTTTCATTTGGTTCAATGTGACATTTTGTTTCGAGTCAGAAAAACAATAAGCTTTTGTGACTCGGGTTCAATAGCATAGGTTAAAAATGTCCCAGAAAAAGGAGCACATATTTTTAAAGGTGACTTGGATTTAGACCATTTCCTGAGCTCACTGCAAATGCAATGCTCAGCTCTGCAAATTATTTGAGCTAGGATCCAAACAACTGCTTTTAAAATATACAGAAAGATGGTGAAAAGATCTACCTTATGAAAAGTCTAATGTGCACATAAGACTAAGAAGACAAAATAGGAACATGAAGAACTCTAAATGACAGCAAGTAGCATGTGCAAAAAAATCTCAAAAGATGGAAGGTACCCAAGAAAGTTTCTGAGAAACTTGTTGCCTAGTTGCAGAAGAACGAAAAATATCTATCCTGAAAGAGAGAAGAGCCTGTATCTAGAGTAAAATAGTCTGTTATTTATTCAGCTATGAATCAAAGGAGTATATTTGTATAAGATGAAAGAGAAGCACTATCCCGTCCTTTCTGATTGCAATTTGCATTAAGGGATACTGGGGATTGGATCCAAAATGTTCCCTGCAAACAAGACCTGTACTCAATTTCTCCATTCTTTTGGCAGATCCAGGTAGGTGCCTCAGAAAAGCACAGGCAGAAGGAAGGGAAGAAGAAAAAGAGAGAAATTATTTTTAAGGGTAGCCACATCATAGGCATCAAATGTTTGAAATGTAATATGCACAAACTGCCATTAAGATCAATCCAGCTGTACAAAATCCTGTACAACTTTGCTTTCAACATCAACTGTATGTGGCCCAAAATACACCTCCATCTATGGGAATTTTTTAAAATTATTTTAGCTCTACAACGGAGTTGTTACTTACAAGGTATTTTATAAAACCAGTACAACAGCAGAGAAAGAGCCCCACAGTAGTAGGTGATACATCATGCTTCTGAAAAAGTGTAATTGTTTCCTCTTGATAACATTTGAAAAACTCACATACCACTTCTCAATGAACAGATCTGAAACCAATACTGTCAGAGCAGGAGTGGGGGAAGGAGACAGAGAGAGAATCTCTGATTAATGCATCCTACAGAAGAATGAACCAACTAGTAATTATCTCCTCTAGGGGTTAGATCTTACTGAAGAATCTCACAAATAGGTGATGCACTACCATCAACTTTAAATTCTCCACTTTGATTCAAAATGAGCACAGGAGGATGTGAAGAAAGCAGTGAAACAGAGAAAGTGCTGTTGAGTGACTTTAAAAACACACCTCACGATTGTGACAACAACATTACTTGGTAAGTTTTAGAATAGTCACAAATTTTGAAGAGAATATTGAGCAGCATGAAGTAGAAGAAGGAGGGCAAAGGACAGTCCACTTATGAGACATGTTCTTATTCTGCTCTTAGATCCACAGATACCAGACTAGCAAGATACATGACATCACTGAAAATAGCCTTAAACAAAAAAAAAAAAAAAATTAAGAAGTGTTAAACTGCAAAGAGTAAACCAAAAGCAAACCAAACTGAAAAGCCAAAACTACACTCTCAAAACAAGAGGAACTGCACAGGATGGGAGTGCTGCCACCAGGTAGGGAAATCTAAGTTACTCATCTCAAAACAATTTGTGAAACATTCTTATAAGGAAGCAATACACAAATTTCTTTCCAAGAAAGGCAAAGACAGTCTAAGCTTTCACTAACTATGTTTCTGGCAGATTCAAGTCACACCAGGCCAAGAGATGTTGTAACAAACAAACAAAAAAACCCTAAGAACAAAAAACATCACAAAAACCCCAAGACATTCTCAAATACCCCAGCCTCCCATCTTCCTCTCAGTGCACTTATATTAAACATCTCACAAATCCAAGAAAGTTAGCAGATTATGCTCTTAATTTACTACAGAATGTTTCTTCCTTTTTCTCAACAGTCTGTGTTTAATTACATAAAGAGTAGAGAAATAAGAAAACTTACTTCCTAGAGTAATTTCCACAGTGTGATGCTAACAAACCAAATTTTTTACCAGCGCAACAACAGAAAATTTGGACAATTTATCAGACTTTAAATGATGTCAAATGCCATTGAAAACAGTTATGAGGCCAGTTTTTGTTATTTCTATTAAGTGTATATTCATTTTGCAACACAATTACCATGTGGAGAATTTACAGATTTACATAATTTTATAGTCTTGCATGGGATCATTAAAAAAAACAACCCTACCAGATAGAAATACAAAGAAAATGTTTCTTCTATGTTCAATCACCCTTCAAAAACCTAACAAATTACACACAGTATGGCAGTAAAGAAATTACAATGAATGCATAACACTGAGCCCCTTCTAACAGAGTGATTCAAGTAAATATGAGTACAGGTTAAATACTGTCAATGCTGCAGATAATAAGAATTTCTTTCTACACTACAGAAATACACATACAGACTAATAATTACATTTAATGATTTTTACAGATGAAAACAGCACTACTACAACAACAGGACAAAACATGAACTTTGAAAAAGGAAAACAAAGACAAAACTAACACTGACAAAGAAAGGTATAAGACGAAAAATACCAGGTTAGATCTCGCAGTGTAGTATATGTCTTCTGAATTGTCCAAAAAATCGCTACTGTCAGGCTGTTCATTAGATAGAGATCAAGAAAAGCAAATTATTTATATTGTGACTGAAAGCCAGATGCACATAAAGGTAATTTTTCTTGCTAAAAAAAAAGAGATACTGAAAGTTAGTTGGTTGAAATTCAAAACCATGTTAAGACAGTTCTCGCAATGGAGGTAAAACACAGCTAAGGAATGGTCACATCATCAAATACCAAAATGATGAATTACTGTTCATCAGCTGAGCTGTGGTAATGTGTGACAAACTGTCCCAGCAAGAGTCCAGTTCAACATCTCAGTGCAGCACTGACAGTAACTTCTCATGCTGCAGGGGTCCAGGGCTTTGTCCACTCACACACATAAGTAACTGAGTGTAAGTTTAAGCCTGCTTAGTGAGACAGAAGCAAAAGCATCAAAACTGCTTCAGTGAAAACAGATCCACACTGTTACTGCTGGAGGAAGAGACAGTAATCTCCTGCTCCCATTTCCATTTCAAAGACTTCCTCTGCCAGAGTGGGCAGATTGTTACAAACTTCTCCCACGGGCTGGTTTGTGCTGAGGCTCTAAGCTAATGCTTTCATTCTTTGAATAGGTCAATTGCAATTTGCCATGCCAATTTAAATTGTCCACTAGTTCTTCAGCTAATCAATAAATTATGTTTTTAATTTGGCCTCTAGACCCAACATCACATTGATATCAGGTCTGCAATCTTCTTTCTGACATAAAGCATGGAGCAGTAAATTTTCCTCTTCAGAAAGATTCAAACTAACAGTTACAGGTGTTCTGCATAGACAGGGAGATGAGGCAAGTTCCTTGGACAGGTTTCACATGTGCAACATCTGACCAGAACAAACAACGCTAAGACATTTTCTTATCGCAGAATTCATCTGGATGGTTGCAGTCCCTTCACCAAGCAGCAAGAACTTCTGAGATTCCAAAGTACAAAGGTCCTGATTCCTAACACACAGTGTAGGAAAAGGCTCAATTCCTCCCTTCCAACAACACCTGTCAAACAACTGCTCTCAAAAGCTGTGCTTTCTAGCCCTTAGAAAATCTCTCTTCAGTTTAGCAAGTCAAATTCCTAAGGTGCAATAAAAGCATCACTGCTCCATGGAGTTATCCACTGTATCATCAGTGACTGATAAAAAGAAAGAAATGGGAAAAGTATTTTTAAAACTTCAAGCTCTCCACTAACATCTTTTTACAATTATAACTCTGTGTGTGTATAAATAAAACTCTTAATGAGCAAAACCATGACAGTTTCAACTATACAATGCTTCCAATTGTATTTTCTTTACAACAGGGAAGCAAAGACAAAACACCTTCGAATCAGTTCAAAAATAATTTTGAGTTAAATGATGGGTTTCTAGTGGAAGCACTGCCTTCATTATCATACTTAATAAAAACTTACATAACCAGGGCTCCTAAATAATGCTGCTCTGCAGTTATGCCAAGGTTTAAGTAACACATCTGAAATACTTGTCTAAATCCTATGTCATTTGGTAAGCTGCTCTCCTCCATCTCAAACAGGCACTAGAAACTAAGGCTCCCTGTCCAGCCAGTTCTGAGGACAAGCAAGATTAAATACAACCTCTTACACCCAGAGTCTGCTGACCCACTACCAAAGGGCAAAGCACTTGGAAGGATTATGTCAGTACAACCACAGAGCACCACAAGGAAGTCTGTGTCAGAAATCCAACTCACATGTGGTTTGTAGACTACAGAAGTACATTCCTAAGTACACACCCTTCCAAAAACCAACTCTGAGCAAAGTCAGTGTCCCTCCCACATATTTACTAAGTCAACTTTTTCTCCTTAACACCTGCCTTAGAAAAACAGAGAGAACACATAAGTCTGCAGCGAGGAAGCAAAGGAATGTCTTTTTATCTTGAAGAAATTGCCCAAGTGCACAAATGTGGAAAGCAACAGTCTCCATAGAAGAGAGGAAGCTACTGCAATTGTGAGACTGCACAGAGACCTCTTCCCTCACAGCCTGAGTTCTCACACCCCTTGTACTGATGGGTCCACAGGAGAAAACCATTGGCAACACACCTTGACAGAAAATAGCTGCCACACTCAGCATGGCTCAGCTGCAATGCAGGGCCACAGAAAGATTATTCACAGAGGAAAGTCTTTTAAAATGCATCATATCTCCTCCCCAAGCTCTCAATTTTATTATTTCCATTGTCAATACAAGAACAAAGGGGAGAAAGAGATGAGTACACAGAGGAATTCTACAATTAAAAAAAATAACTCTGCTAATAAAAGAGAATGGTATACTGGGCAGTGAGGGATAAAGGATAGAGGAAAGCTGCAACACAGCTTAGCACATAAAGCACACCTGGCAGAAACTACAAATAAGGATGCTTGCTACCTATAGTGAATGCAATGGCACAAAAATCCCACTATGTTAGAACTTGTCAGTAAAATCACTAAGTTCAGTACTACCAAGGAAACATGCTACACATCTTGGATTTCTCCTCCCCCACAGATATTTGCAGGGATTAATGCGCAGTGCACAGCCCATGCTGCTTGTTACTCACAAATTCATGATGTGGCTCTGTCTCTTTCCTCAATGGTGGATCAAACTTTACTTGGCCAACTAAAGAGGAGAAAAGGAAAACAAGAAGTTGGACTCCAGTTAGAAAAGACTTAGCTCCAAAGGCTAACAAAAAGAAAAATTCAGTTTAATGAATGCATCACATCCCCACTGACAGAAACTTGTGACACATGGACATACCAAACTTGTGACTGCTAGAAAACCTAATGGGCACAGAAAGTACTCTTTTAATCACAAAGGCAGCCCAATCAGCATTTGCCTCAACTTCTCATTAGAAGGAACAGGAAAACCACTGAGCAAAGTGTCCTCTTCAGAGGGGCAATACAGCTGTACTTTACAGAAAAAACTATCCATGATGTGAATTCACTGTTGGAACTGTTCTTCTGAGAGACTCCCTAGCACTAAACAGTGCTGAATGAAGCTGGGTGAAAATTAACCACATCCTCCAGGACAACTCTTTGGCAGGACTTGCTGAACACTCCTACTCTCGATTTTACCTCAAGAAAAGACAGCTAAAGCTCTAAGTATTTAATTCAAGCAAAATAATTACTACAACCTGGGGAACGGAGTCTGCTTTTAATGTCCAATGATCAACATCGTCCCTTCCTGACCTCTGTGTGATTGCTTAAATTCAAAAGCAAATCCAAGATGCTAAATTAAGGAAAAAAGAATAATCCTTTGCCATTCTGTTACCCAGCTGAATCTGGCATTGGTCTGAATATCTTTCCTGGAGTAACATATAAAACAATGTCAATCAGCTCTCAGAAGAGCTCAGGCTGTGTCTTGTTCAGTTAAGATGAAACAATAATGAACTCTGCTGAAGTGCTGACAAAAGGTATAAAAATATTTTACACATCTTACGTCCT
This sequence comes from Melospiza georgiana, assembly GCF_028018845.1. NCBI lineage: Eukaryota > Metazoa > Chordata > Aves > Passeriformes > Passerellidae > Melospiza > Melospiza georgiana. The sequence continues at coordinate 25,091,245 of NC_080432.1, read as the reverse complement.
TAAGTGAAACAGTCTAAGCTTTTATTTTCACTAAAAATGTTTCTATGTATGTCAGATACCCAAAACACCAGCTGAAATAATATCAATGATTATATACATCATATTGTCACATTACACATGCTTACAGTTTATTTCAGAGCGTGTCTTTTCTTCTCTCCCATTTCTACTTGTTGAATGAATTCTGTGAGGCACAACAAGAGGCTAGAAGGGAAAAATTAAATATTTAATACCAAAATATATTCACTTATTCACTTGAAACCTTGTATTGTGTAACACTTTTTAGCAGGTTTCTTTAGCATAACATAAAAAAAAATCAAGTGAAAGCTAAATGTAAAGATTGTATGCATTTTTTAATATATTAAGTTAGAATTATTTAGAGACATTTCAACTGTTGAGTGCTTTCAGTATAAGGGATTTTAGAACACTGCATTTGAGCAAGTAAAGCTAATGCTGGCCAGCTTTTCTCTTTGCTCACATAGCATTTTCTGTTTTCACCATTCAGTTTAAGGGTATTGTTAGTTTTTAAAATAAGCAGTAAGACAAAATCTGACTTACTGGCAGATTTCATTCCATGAGATACTTAAATAATTTTCCCAGCTTTTAACATAAACTGATTTCTAAAATGTCATCAGTTAGGTTATTTAAGCAGATGAGAAATCTACCACAGGTTTTCAAAGCTGACTAGAAAGGAGTATTTCTGGTACTCCAGTGCTGAGTGGCAAGAGATAGCAAAATTTCTACAAATTCACCTTCATATTTATATTCCACTTCTATTTTTTCCCTGAACTCCCATTTACTTCTCTACAGGATTAAGCGTTCTGCACTTTAAAACCTGGCTTTCTTTTTTTGCCTCTGTTGGATTTTCCCTCTTCTTTCTACATTCACCACTGCAAGCTCCCTTAGAAATGTGGGGGCATTCTGCACCCTTGGTCACTGCCTCAGGCTCCATGGTGAGCATCTTTGCATGTGAATCACCCTTTTGTTGCTAATACTATTGTTGCTGTACTTTCACAGAGTCATGAATAGCTCAGAGACTCTATTTATTCCCAAAATACAATCTGCAAACATGATTTCCCTTCTCCCCTTTTCAACACACACTACTTCCTTGATTCCTGTTAGGAGGCAACACATGTACATGGTGTTTCACCTCCCATTTTTGTTCACTTTGCTCTTCCTTGAAACTGCAGAGATTTACAGACTGTGGATGTGTATTTTCTCCACTCTCACCAGCAGTTTTTTTGTTTTTTTTTTTTTTGTTTCTCACAGCTTGTGTCAATCTTTCCACAGTTCCATTTTGTCTATTGTGTACTCTTTGGGCTTTGAAAATGGTCAGCTACAGCATGTCAAGGTTTGATCTGATACCATGTCCTGAAAGGTTGCTCATTTATAATCTTTCATTAAGAGGCACTGTCTGGTCATGTCTGATGTGTGTGCATCTGCAATTCCAGTGCCAGGAGCCCAGCTGGAGCAGGGCTAGGAGGTATTTTCACCTTTGCAGCAATACTGTGTGAGCACTTGCACCCTGACACAGATGCCTGTGTTGCACTACAGACAGAGCCTGTCCTCCTATCATCTTCTCCATGACCACAGAATTACATTCAGGATCAAATCTTCATCCCTCAGTCATGAGGACAAAGTCCTCAAGTCACCTTGAAATACCTGCATTGACAACAGGCTGATACAAACACCTGACATCTGAGCTGTGAGAACAAAGGAATGTAGGTTAACTTCCTGACACAGATGCCATTTGGGCACAATTTTCATCATGGTACAGATCTCAAAAGCATTTTATCCCCAAAATTTGTAGTGTGCTAGGCATAAAACATAAGCACCTTCCTTTTTGCAACCTTTTTAGCTAATATCACATTCATCCTGGGAATCACAGTCATAGAAATAGGGAGAACAGGCAATTGCCAACATCTCCTAGGCCCAGGGTATCAAAGCAGCAATACTGCCCATGGCTGAATGGGAAATTAAGTGAAGCCCTCCATGACCTGGGGTAGGGAAAAATACTGGAAATGCCAGTTTCAGATACAGTTGCTAAATGAACAACAGCTGCATGAACAGAAGAACCTTTTTAATTATACCCAAATAATGGGATGGGCTTTAGTTTTCACACATTAAACACTTCACCTTTGAGTTTTGAATTATTTAAAAATGTAGCATGATACTCCTCAAAGTGGTGGCAAATTCAGATGTACTTCACAGCTCTGCAGACTATCCTAGCAGTAACAGATTGCATCACCCTAAAAGCAGCACAGGCCAAGTAAAGACCTGTAACCACAGTGGGCAGCAGACCTGCCTTCAAAGACCACTGACAGACAGAAAAGCTCTCTCATCTCCAAAAAAGAAAAAACAAATCACCAAAAAACTTCAAAACATAAACACCACCACCCAAAAAAATCCATAGCTGTAAACAAATTGGGGAGTAGGTTTGAAGCTTTCAATTCTCAACAGTGTTTTGGATATGTTATGCTGTACCACATTTTGTCACTTTTGAATTTTGATGGATGCGTTCAGGCAATTGTGACAAGCAAAGGACTGGCCAATCCCTAAATTAACATCTCCAGCTGTCTCTGTGAGCAGGTGAGTTTTGAAGAATGGTAAAATGTGCATAAAAGATGCATATACACTTCTTACTTCATTTGTTTTTATTATCAGAAAGACCACAATGCCAAGATTGCCCTGCCTATCATCTGAAATACAAAACTTGCTGAGCTTCTCCTCAGAAAAGGCACAGCTTTTCTCCTGATACCACACTTCATTATGGGATAGTTGATAAATCATACAGCAGACAACAGAAGAGTCTACTTTATGCTAACTCACAAGAGACATATGAGAGTGAACACTAATTTTTAAGCTAAGAAACACCTCTTAAAGGGCCTCACAGCTCTCACTCATCACTGAGCAGAGAGAGAACTAAAGGACAGTAAAGAGCTTATGGTGAGAAGATCCAAGTTACTCAGTCAAACTCCATGGGGAATCAGACACCTTTCTCTTAAGTGACCTGAAAGTCAACCACATTATGGAGTTCTTGTTTGTTTGACTTTTAATTTTTTTTAATCAGAAAAACTACTAAATTTTTCTCCCACTCCCACCATGCACATTTGCTTTTGGAAGTACTGACAATTATTTCATCCTTACGTCTTCATCTCTTTCCTCTTTGGAATATGTGTAAGCACTGCACTCCATAACACAAAAAATTATCTATTTCACTTTGGCTTCTTCCCACACTTTTTATTTTAGCTTTTAAGAAAGACTTGGTGAAAGTCAGCTGGTCTTTGCTGTTCAAGTGGGTAAAAGCTCATTTAACTTGTAAAATCTGAAAATTAGTCCCTTAAAGTAGTTGCCTCTTTTAAGCTTCTTTTCAACTGAAGGCATTTTTAGATTAGTTTACCCATTAAAGAGAACCAAAAATATGTAATTAAAGAATCAATGGCATTTGTGTTAAAAGGATTACATTTTTTCTTTAAAAGCAAAGGCCATCAGGGAACTGTAAACATTTGAAAAGTATTCACTAATGTGCAGGGAAGTATGAAGACAGGATGGAGTAAGAGAATATCTATCTCTTTTATTTATTAAACACTTCAGTCCTGTGCTGTTTATCATCTTACATAAGCAGACTACTTTTTCCCAGCTGTTTGAGCAGAAAATCAGAAACTCTTTGATAAAACTGTAGGTGAAATCAAGTTTCAGAGTATTCTAAGATGGAAAAATACAATCTGCAAAATATACACATCAAGCTATTGAACAAAATCAACTACAGGATCATTCGCTTTTACACAGGTTAATGACTCAGTTTTATGAATGCTTTCTTTGCAGATGGAAACATAACTTCACAAAGAAACATACAGCAGAATGCATGACAGAACTCAGGACTGGAGAAGCATATCACATAAATGCTTCAAAATTTTGTTCATTGCTGTTCTTCAACAATTTTGAAACAGTAAAATCTCTTTTTCTTCAATCTTCCCTTCCCAAAAATATAATTATTTTTGCTAAGTGCCTCTATGAGTGAAAGAGCAGCACAACTAAAAGTAAAAGCAACCCCTGAGACAATTCCCAGATCACAAAAAGTTCTGGGGCTCAATAAATCACAATAATTTAGTTTTGCTGGCAAACAAGAACGTATTCTGATTCTATGATTAGAAGATATTCCTACCTCAGGATCATCATCATCAAAATCATGGTAAGTGGAATGATCAGGATTATTCATTTTATCCAGAAGTTCAATGGCAAGACTTCGATTTAATGGCTGGGTAACAAAGGGATGCTGAAAGACAGAGGGAAACACAGAGATTAAAATGATTAAAATTCCAGCCAATCACACTAAGCATATTTTAATTTTATAACTTTAGAAAAGACCCCTCATACATAAATTTATACCTGTAGCAACTTTTCAGCTGTAGGTCTTTTTTTAGGATTTTTTGTAAGTGCCATTTTCACAAAATGATGGAAACTATTGGACCTGTAAAATGAAGTGCTAAACATTAAAATCAGTTTCCAAGTACAGTACATTCACTATCTACTGAAACAAAAAAGCACTTACCATTTCATTTTGTCCTTTAATTTAGGAGGTTGGAAGTTGCTTTTTGTCATTAGAAAAAGTGCTCTGAAAAAAAAGAACAACACCATTTCTGTGGGTATGCTGTAATACATGAGATAAATTATTAAACACTTTATTTAATGGGCAAGAAGAAGCCACATCAGTTTGAGAGACTCAACCAGGACTTTATACATTTATGCACCAGAAGGAGTTGCTACAATTTCTGTCCAATTTCTGTTCGCTCAGAACACTCACGGCCCAGTGCCCTTGCAGTACACCTAAAACCCACAAGCACACACAGACATTTCTTCAAATGGATTATTTAATTAGCTGCATTTACCCGCCAAGCTCTAACCCTTCACTAACCTCATTGGATGTAGGTCAAACATTGGAGGCTGAAGTTCAGCAAGCTCTATTGCAGTTATTCCAACTGCCCACAGATCACACAGTTGGTTATAGCCACCTTTCCTTTCTACTGCAGCAACTTCTGGTGCCATCCTGAACAGTAAGAGACATTTTTAGGTAAACTTCTCACCACAAATCAAACATTCTTTGTACACATAGTATTCTCTTCCTTAAAGCTCTCAATTGATAAGGTCACAGTATATTATAGATACACACACACAAGTGAGTGTCTAAAAAAATATGGAATGTACACCTACAGTTTCCCTCAATTATCTTCTAATGACTAATAGGCAGTTTCTACAATGGCCATTCAGGAGTAAGTGGATGAAATCAATCTGTCTCAGACTAAATACTACTCAACAATCAAAGAGCTGAAGTATAATTATTCAACTACAATAAAACCCACATAATACTCAAATTTACATATTGCCCAGAAAGTGATCCACTGACTTTGAAGAGAAGAATTCTAACAAGAGGAAAAGCAATAAAATATCAGCTTTCTTGTACCCTGAAAACATAAGACTCATTGTCACCTCTGTATACAGCACTCCCTGTTTGTAAAGTCTGTCTCACTCATGTCAGGTAATCTCTTTATGTCAACAAAGTGGTTTCACATTCTCAGGTGGAAAAAATGAACAAACATAACTGGCACATAAATAGGAATACTTAAAGGAAATTATTCACTTGGAATTGTCACGTTTTTAATGGCCAAAGTGAATTATGAATTTGATTGTCCTATGTAGCCCTACAAGGTGGCCAACATGTTAGTATTTCTTAGCTTTAAGCTTTATCAGTCCTGATCACCTGCAAAGTAGCACTAAGTAACTCATAAATGTAACACAGATGAAGTCACTTTGAGAGTGCTCCAGGAGATCATCAAGCAGCATCTCAACTGAAGCACTATTGAAATACAGATATCCTGTGGTCACAGCACCGAGCCTGCCAGAGCTCAAAAAGTGTTTGGACAATGCTCTCCCACACATGGTGTGACACTTGGGGATGTCCTGTGCAGGGCTAAGAGTTGGACTCAATGACCCTTGTGGGCCCTTTCCACTCCTTATCTGTAGATCTGAAAGCATCAGCAGGTTTGGTGGTAGAACTCACTTCATGCTTGTATAACTAAACTATATTTAGACATTTCTTCCAGAGTTCATTAAAATCCCCATCACTCTAAACCAAAAATGAGGGAGTTACCACAGGAGAGGGGGAACATGAGTTAAACATTTAAATGGAAGGGTTACTAGCACTGAAGTTCACCTGCTTTGAGACACATGTAGATCTAATGACCACTAAAACCTTCACATGGTCTGTTTCAACTGAATTTTCTTCTCTGCAATCTCAAAAATTTTGCTTCCTTGATTCTGCTCTCAAATCTCTCAGAAGCTTTGCAAAGAACAACCGATGTTTTTCATCAGCATTTAACCTATGTAATACTTTCAAAGTTATTATTTAAGGTCATTTGAGAAGCCTGGCAGGATTTGAAAGTTACAGGACTTTCAAGCACTGAGGTCACCCAGACTTCTTGGGAAAGAGACACAAACCAATCACATAATCATGACTGATGGGTGTTTGTGCTATTCTGAAAGGGAAGTGAAGCCTTGGTGCGAAGAAAAATGCTAAAAATATTGTGCTTGGCTATTTCTAGTCAATACTTGAACATAGGGTTTTTTCATTATATGTATTTTTATCTTGCACCTACTATGCTGTCAGACTACAGAGTTTTAGTATTTGTCTGTGAAACATATTACAAAAGTGCTGATTTACAGAAGAGAATGTGTCTGATGTAGTTCAAGGTGAAAGAGGACAATAATTCTCAGCAGGAAAAGGATTAAATGAAAGGCAGAACTTCAGATAAGAAAAATTACACACATTAGTTTAATGGGGAAGAATAGAGATGCAGCAGAGGTAGAACTGTATCACAGAATTCAATCAGTTTAGGTAAAAAAGGGAGAAAATGGCTTAGAGAAACAGTCCACAAGTGGCAAAAGTCTGTGGATCTGCGAGGACAAAGCAAATACATCAAGTAGAAAAGCTGTATCTAGGCTGGAGGGGAAATAACATAAAATACCAAAATGAAAAATCAGGGAATAAAAAATACGTAAAATTAAAAGCAAGATTAAACTTGCTTTAAGTTAAAAGCAAGCAAAATTGCTGTTAGTTTTTAGGTTTTACGAAATGAAGATAAATTAGTCAACAGTGGTGGCACTACAAGGCCTTTCAACTTTTCAGAGCATTAAAGCCTTTTCTCTGACACTCAGCTAATTCAGGGTTTGGAATAAGTAACACAGATATGATCACCAGAAGTCTGACACAGCCTTTAGAGGTTAGTCTACCCAGGAATGACAGAGCATGCCTTTATCACAATTTTTCAACAGCATTATATGTGTTACCATTATATTAATGGTCAGGTAAAAAACAGTTACCAATATGGGGTGCCAATGAAGGATTTCCTTTTGGCAAGTGTAGCTGTTATCTGTGCAGATACTCCAAAATCAGCTATTAAAAAAAAAGCAAAAACAAAATGACAGTTAACAAATGATTTGATGTAATTAATTGTTAATGAACACAAGTCTGGTTTCCCCACTGTTAAGAGGTCCTTAAATATACTAGAAATATTTAACAAAAAATAAAAAACAAAAGCAAATAAGAGAAACTTGGTCTGTCTCAGATACCATTGGTCATCTCCCCTCAGTCAATTGCCAGATATGCACACCAATGTCCCTCATACACACAAGGAAGAGCAGGCTGACACAAAAGAACTAACAGGTACATAAAAGGTTTTGATAAGACAGAGCACCTCATTTTGTGTTACCAAAGAGATTCTTTCAGCTAAGCTTTCAAGGCAGATTTCACATTTAAGGACTCTGGATGGTACATTTTATTAAAAATTTATAAACCCCTGTGATTTGACTTTTTTTTCCTTTACAATAGCAGGTCTTTTACCTCACCGTTCCAAAATTACTCCAACTAATCCTCAGATACTAACTCGATGGTTTAGTTAGATGCCACCAGCAAGATAAAAATAATTCTGAAATTCAGTAATTCCTTGCATGAACCATCACCTCATTAAACAAAACAGAGCATGCTGCTTCTTAGAGCACATAAAAAGATTAATTTTTAAGCACTAAGGTATATTAACTCACCTAATTTTACATGTCCATTATCCGTTAAAAGAATGTTTGCTCCCTTTAAAAAAAGAAAAGTTTACTTGAATTAAAACATGCCAATTCCTCCAATCCAATATTAAAAAAATATATATGTGGGATCTTACAGCAAATTAGGGGCTGAAGACAAAGCAAGAATTGCGTTCAATAAACCTGCAGCCTTATCAAGGAAATGTTTGTGAAATTATCAAGCTGCCAGTCTGTTATTAAAAAATCTCCTTGTATATGCAATGTTTTTCATTAATTTTTAGTTAAGCCTATAGTACTACAGAGTTTGCATTGCACACAAACCCCTCAATAAACAGTATTTGCCTGTGCTGATTAATTCTTACTTTTTTCTATTTACAATGACTCAAAGGAAACAGGAACTCAAAAGGTCAAAGTGGAAACATTTTCATTTTCTTTTCATAAGTAGGAGCTCATTTTGTCTTGTTTGAGAGCCATGCTTATAATTACAGCCTTAAGGACCTGCCTCAATAATCAAGCATTTAGCAAAGCTACTTCCGTCCTTATGCAACAGAGATTCTGTTCCTGCTGGACTTGGAGAGGTCATTTTTGTGTGGCTGTGTGTTCCACTCAGCTCAATAACCAAAATTAACCCAAAGCAGAGGTTTGCATTACAAAATTTCAAGATAAAAGGACTGAGAAAAACCTGATTTGAAGACTGAACCCAGGTACAGGTTGAGCTGAGTGAAGATTAGAGCTGGCTAAACACAGTTCCAAACATCAGCACCGCACTGCCCATCAGGCAGATGGAAAGGCAGCAGAGATGAACATCCAACGATGTGTGGTTTTACAGATTATGGCTTTTCCCAGAGCAGGAAAAGTCAGGCCTGCAATAAAACGCAGCTAACTTGGCCCACGCTGCACAAGCACAGTTAATGAGCTTGGCAAACAGTGTAACAGCCCTGCTTACATGCTCTTGACCTTGTTCACCTTTCAAGCTAACAGGACAGGTACTCTAAACATGGAACTTAGCTGCTGGGGGAAGCAAACACAGTTCAGCAGTCAGGCAATCTGCAGATGAAGACAGTACTTTTCCATGCTCATGAGAACAGATTAAAAAAAAAACTCTTTACAATGTAAGCTCTGTAAGTATTTATTGGCACAGTTCTGCTCAGAAAAAGTATCTATGGACTGTGTCCTTCCAAGCATTCTATAAAGTATAGTGGAAAACATTTAATTTTGGTGCCTGAAGTAATCTTTCATTCAGAAATTACTTTTGTGATTGCTCAAAACCCAAATTACTTTTGTGATTGCTCAAAACCCACATATTCTTCTGCAGTCATTGAGAACAACGTGGAATCAGGCTGCATGAAGGCAACTACAGTTAAAGCTGCTGGGGAAAAAAAGAAACCAAAACCAGCCAAAAAACCAGCACACAACACCACAAAAGAATATGATGATTTACTGTCAGATTTCCAGGAGGAAGCTTGCCAGGTTTGGAAGGGCTTTGGAAAGACTAGGTAGTAAAACTTCAGGAACAAAAAGTCAACAGGAAGCACCAGAAGGAAACTATAACAGAATATAAGAGTCTGAACAAGCCACTTTTGATGTAGCTTTGCTGAGATGGAGATTTAAGTCAGTCAGTACTAATAGCCTGATTTGCAGCACCCTCTCTATTTTTAGCATGCGAGGGAGGGGACAGAAGCAGTCTCCAAGAACCGCACAGAACAGCAGCCTCTGCCCTGCAATCTGCTCACCACCATGCAAGAAGCCAAAGCAAGAGCTCTGCTCACTAGCTAGTTCAAAAAGAAGGATATATGGAGCTCCCTGGAAAAGCTGTGGGAAGAGCAAACTTTTCTTTTGCACAGAGCACACAGCCTGAAGCCATCTGAACACATACTGCTCCGGACACCAGCTTGTGGCTAAATTCCAAAGCCCTGGTCCACATAAACAGTTTGTGTGGTTCCAAGAAAAAGAACAAACTATTTCCTTGCATATATTTTAAAGAAAGATTTTTTTTTTGCCTTGGGCAGAAACTTTTATTTCATTCTAATAGATTAAAAATCCCTACATATTCAGAAATGTACTGAAAACTGATACATAACAGTAAAGACCACTGGAGGCGATGTAACCTATTTTTAAAGCACCAAAGAAACCTTCAGTTATTACTTACCTTTATATCTCTGTGCATTTTTCCTTTACTGTGAAGGTAATATAGTCCCTGCATAAAATATTTAAATAGTAATTTAGTCCAACATTTTTCATTTGACATACAGTTCTTATTTCATTACCACATATATTTAGGATCCAATTTAATCATCTAAATGACTCACTGACTGAAGAACAATTTTATACTTCAGTGTAATTTGCTGTAAATTTGCAGATTCAACAGATATAGCAGCATATCTAATATCTTTATACAAAGCAGCATTCCTAAGCATCTTTGTATAAAGATATTTAGACATTTATCTAAAACACAGGATAGATGGAAGTAATACCAGTCACCACACCTACTGGAAGAAGAATATTCCCCAAACGAGTTTTTCTCTGGACATGGTAACTGTCACCTTTTTAGACCAAAGTAATTACTGGCAAATGGCCTAGGAGTCTTCTACTCAGCAGTCAGATCACTGGACCACTAGTAAAGCTACCTCCTGTATCATGACATCTTTCAATCAAGTCTAGAAATGCTGGCAGGCAGTGCTTTGGGTTCAACTCTATTTCATGGATTTTTGCAAAAGCATTTGGCCCCTGGGTCTCATACCTAAACATTTTAAGACTTAACACAAGTTAGAAACTAAGTTTAAATTCTGGAAGAATTCTGTAGAACCAAATCCCTGCATGGCAAATCAGAGACTGCGTCACTTTGGACACTCCAGGCTTATCTCTAAAATTCTCTTCCAGAAGTAAAATCACACACAAACATCTTCCTTGCTCTGTGAGCATGAACCTTCACAAGGCTCCATGTTCATGAGAAATACCCATGTGAAGACTCGTTATTTTTTGCCAGTTCATGCAAGACATCAAGAGATTTGACTGCAAAATTTAAATTGTAATTAATCAAAGCATCCACCCAACCACTGCAACAACTGGCATTAGGCAGAGTCCCATGTACACTCCTTAAATCTCTGGATGCTACTGGCATACAAAGGCCATTAATTCACACACTTTTAGTACTGCCCTGGAACAATGTGAAGCCACCATTTTCAAAACTGAATGTCTGGAGACAGTTACTTTAAAGGTCATATTTAAAAGACCCATCTTTTCAGAATCAAATCTCACGGATTCTAGCAAAATGGACAGCAGGTATATTTTGAAAATGGAGGATTCAATGGACTTCTAAATACAGAAACTGAATGTTAACATCAGCATCCAAGTGAGAGTCTGGATTCATGGACACTGGTGGCAAAATTAATGTTGGACAAATTACTTCTGTGGATGGACAACAGCCTATATTCTCAGACTTCTTACTTGAGAAAATGGTGTTCCATTATAAGCTGCAACAAGATATCTGAAACTACATGCATTATATTTGGTCAGAGTATTATAAACATGTATTTACATACAATTTAAAATATAGAAAAATGGGTCAATGAATAACATTTAGAAAACACAAAACAGTAAGCTTTTTTCTCACATACAATTTATACATATTAACCAAGATATCTTCCCATACAAATAAATGGCTTCATAAATTCCATTCCAGACTACTCACTCCTCCATATCTAAGAAGATTATGGAATTGACTGATGGACTATTTGGTGGGTAATGAATTGCTAAATGATTGTATCCAGAGAGCAGTGGTAAACAAGCTCAATGTCCGCAGTGACAAGTGGTGTCCCTCAGGGTCCCACACTAGACTTTTTAGTATCTCCACTGCTGATACAGACAGTGGGATCAAGGGCATCTCAGCCGATGTGCAGAGGTCTCATAAGAAAGATGGGGAGAAATTTTTTAGCAGGAGCTCTTGTGACAGGACATGGTGTAATGGTTTTCAAGTAAAGGAGGGTAGATTCAGATTACCTATAAGGAAGAATTCTTTTATTGTGATGCTGATGAACTACTGGAAGAGGCTGCAGAGAGAGGTGGTGGATGCCCCATCTCTGGAAACATTCAGGGTCAGGTTGCACAGGGCTCTGAGCAACATCCTCTAGGTAAAGATGTCCCTGCTTATTGCAGGGGGGTCTCTAAGGGCCCCTTTTAATGCAAACCATTCTACAAGTGACTAAGAACAAAAGGGTTTAAAGACTCAGAGCCCTTAACGCTCTGTCACACAAGCCTGATCTATAAGTGAAAAAAAGCGCCACATCCTGCAAGTGAGAAGGCAGCAGTGTCTGGCATAGCACAGGGAGATGCTAAGTGACAACCAAGGGACATGGCTTGGAACAGAGCCATCCTCAAAGAGTGAGAGGCAGCAGATCTCAGCTGATGGCATTCAACAGGTTTGCCTTCACTACAATTCAAGAACTGCTCTCTCAGAGGGAAGTAAGACATCCATCAAAAAAGCAGTCTCTGGTTAAGTTTTACTGCTGTATTGAACCTGTAACTTAGGAAAGAAAAATGAAAGCTAGCAAACCCACAAGGAGAGGCTAATGACTTCAACCTCTCAAGCACACAGGCACTTTTTTCCTATTGGCACAGATCAATTATTAGATATGCAAAATGGAGTGTTCTAATTTTCCTTCAAACATGCAGTATCTAATTTATACCATAAATACAGATTAAGAAAACATGCTGCTTCCCCCCTTTAAAAAAAATAAAATTAACAGCAGAAAGATGACAAGAGCTTTCTTCAAATGATCCAGGGTAATTGAGGTTATGCAATTATGTAAATTTCTAGGCTTTACTATGGGACCTCCTCAAAAGCCCGAGAAAAGCGCTGTGTCATCCAGTTACCAGATCTCCAAGGCATCACATATTACTTGTAGCTTTTATTCTTAACTTTTAATACTTTTACATTAAAAGGCAACCACAAGAACCTGAGGAGACACTACCTGTAGTGTTTCTCTGCTAACATAGGCAATCTGTTGCTCTGATAGTGGTCCAGTCACTGAAATAGAAGGGAAAAAGAAAAAAAATCTCAAAATTGGGTAAGATACTGCCCATTCCAAATTCATACCTCAATTACTTCCATTCAAACTGATAGGACCTTACACTACTAGTCTCTAAGTTAATGTGCTTAGTCTTTATCCCAGACTGAGCACCCTAAAGATCATAGCATTTTTTAAAGTCAAAAATGTTCAGTACGGTTAGAATGGAAACTACTAATTCTTCTGTATTTAAATCTCCCAGTACTTAGGAAAAAGAAGCACAAGTAATGATTTAAGCCTAACTCTTTCCCCTGAACAAACCCATTGTGTTGTACTATAGAGGGCTGGACTTTCAACTCAGTGACTCAGAGCTGCAGCCAACTCTGTTCAGTCCCCTTTGAGCCCTGGGCAGTTCTTTGTACCATTTGTGACCTGATCTCTCCTTCCATCCTCCCCACTTCCAGAGAAACTGTTCCCTCCAGCTTCTCAGTCCTTCTCTGAAATCAGCTGGCAGCACTGCTGCTCCTGGACCTGCCACACCAAGCACCTTCTCAAACTCCCCCTGTAAGCAGGTTCAGCACTTTCCCAAGGGAAGGAGGAATCTTCCTCTCCCCTGAGGGTCCAACTTCACTCAAGTCTCTTAGAGGAAAACAATTAAATTCTGAACAAACACGCAAACAAAACAGCGAGCGGCATGCAAGGAATGGTCTGTGACTCGTTCCAGTCACTGGACTTTGATCCTGAAATTAAAGGGGTTTAAGACCAGGAAATGCAGTCCTGACTGTAAGCTTTTCAGGTTTTGCACTGAAAACAAAGAGAAGGTGGATGGAGTTTCTCAGAGGACACTGCAGGAGTAGAAAGTTAAGAACAAATCTAGATTAAAGAATCTAACTGCTTAGCTTCTACAATATTAGTATCGTGCAACATTATCTTCAAAGTAAGTCTACACCCAACTTCTCTTTTCTGAAAGAAAAGCTCCAAACCCACACAGAACTATATATACTGGCACCCACAGCAGGCGGATCTAGGCACCAATTTCTGCTTTGAGAAATTTCATTCTGATTAACTCAAATGACTCAAGATTACAGAGGCCTATAGTTCAACTGGAATAGGACTCTCTAAAACATAATAAAGAGCAGAAAAGAACCTTCCATTCTAACTACCAGCAGAGAAGCCAAAAATCAGCTGCAACGGGAAGCCACTCCTGTAGACATCTGCTCAGGCATTTATGTGGCATGAGCTCATTTCCTACTCTACAGGTGTTCCACAAAACAAAGCCTATTAAACACGATGCTTTTCTCAAAATTAGCAAAGAGTTAAAGGATCACCAAGGCCACACTCAAACTACTACGACAGGAACATGGCAGGAACTCGTGAATTGGTGCTGCTTTTAATTGCACCCAAGGTAAACATAAAAAGCTGCTTACGCACAAGAGACCCTCACACGTAAAATCTTCACAAGTTAGAATATAGATAGACTTCCTCAATAAAAAACATCACCTGAGAACTCCAAAGCCATTACTCACTTAGTGCACACTCCTTTCCTACAAAGGTCTTAATTCCAGGGCAATAAAGTCCTTCAAAACTGATTCTGTCTCTTGAAAAATAGCAAGCAGTTGATTGATCCTGTCTTTATCCAACAGATTCACAGACAGCCCTTGTTTCTTTGACTGCTCACTGAAGCCAAGCCTAAAGCAAATATAGAGACCACCTTTGCTTTTCACATGTCACACATCCAGCCTAAAAAAACCCTGAAAAAATTTAAAAATACCCTCATGGAATATAATACTGGTTTGCAAACATCCAAACAGTTTACAAAGGACAAGAGCATCCATTCTAATCAATCCACATACCTAGGTTTCTGTAGGAAGTGGTATAGATTACACTAAAATAAACGTCAAAAGCTCAGAAACAAAATAGCTATGAAGCAAGACAACACATCAAGACAACATTTTATTCTTTTTACAATGTAAGATTGTAAAATATTTTACAAATATTGCCAAAAATTTTACAGCCTTCGAAAAGCAGTGAGGGGCATATGAGCCCCTGAAGGATGGAAATAACTTCTGCTGTACACCCCCATGCCCCACCCCACTAATGTTATTTACAAAACCCAAAGCAATTAAGTAAAAGATAAGCTAAAATTGACCTTCATTAAATTATTATGGATACTAAAATTCCTCCTCTAATTCCAACACACTTCAGTCATTTCAATTTTTGAAACTAAGCTGTACTTAGATTTTAAGGAATAAAGTCTTGACATACCATGATAAATATCCTGTAGAGAGCCACCTCCACAGAACTCCATGCAGATCCATAGCTTGTCTCGTCTAAAGAGTGAATAAAACCATTCATTAGCTGTCAGATTTGCAGAGCACTTGTAAAAGATAAGTCAGAGGACTCAAACACTATAAAGCACAACACAACATGCTCTGTATTATAGAAAGTACAAGTCAAATAATGAGTGTAATTTAGTCCTTATGTGACACTTCACTGTCTAAACAGTAACTAATGAAAAAGTCAAAAATATTCTACTTTAATGAAGCAATAAAAACAGTATTAGTGAAACATTCACACTGATTTTTGTTGAAATACATTTTTTTGAGAGTAGAGACAAAACAGACGTGGGTTCTTATTTCTTCCTTATTTTCACTTCTCCACTTTTTTCATAGCATAAGAGTTAACACAAACAAGAAAAAAAAAACAAAACAAAAAGCCCAAGGAGTCTCTCAAATTTCTTTCACAGCAAATTAAGTGAAACTGTAGTGCTTTAGTCAAAGCTAGGCAGCGCACAGCCCATGCTGTGGGTAAGTACCTGCTCAGATACAGACTTTTCCTTCAAAAAAACCCATGGATATTTTTGGTGGCAGGGTCAGAAGGGAAGTTATTTAGCTCTTCATCCCTTACTAACGGAATCAATTCAGTGTGATTCACTGTACCTCCACAAAAGGTGTTTTCCAAAAATAGACAACAGGCTGAAGGATTTAAAGGTATCTTCTATCATGGCCATTAACTCTATTTTCACTCAGTAATTTTCATTGGTGAGATGTGGCCACAAAAAGGCACTGTGCAGAGTAAAAAATCTGGGACTTGCCTAGTCATTCCTGGCCAACAAAACACTCAGATGGAAAAAAAGAATTCCATACATCCACCTCAGAGCAGACAGTAACACAGGAGAACCAAAGGAAGGCCTGATGGTTGTTCTGCAGCTCCCTGATGACCTGGCCTTGCATGTCTTACACACATAAGGCTCTGTTAGAACAGCTGAGACATTTGTGTCAGGGTTTTTGCAAGGCCATGGTGGAAGTGCTGAGCTTATCTCCTGAGCTGCAAACTGCAAGTGCTCTCAGCAGCAGGTGACAGCTAGAATAGCTGCTGCTCCAGGGAGAATTCTGTCTGTCTTGGATTTCCTCCCCTTTTATGCCCAGAGTGCACATGGTCCTCACAGCTACATTCCCAGCTGCTTCCTCTAGGGGTGGGAAAGGTATTGTCCAAGCATTACAGGAGTTTTAAGCAGCAGAATTCCCTGGCTGTTAACTCCATACATTTCAAGGGCTCAATTAAAGCCTTGCTTGAAATAATATTAAAACTTTCCACTGAAATAGCTGACCAAAGCCAGGCACAGAAGCACTGTGACAACCCATGGAAGAAAGCTGAGTAAGAAAGAATCACTGAAGAGACATCTGCAAGTCCCTTCTTTGCTCCCCACAATGATGCAGGACTCAAGATAGGGGCACTTTTGGGGGCACTCATGGGCCCATGTGACTGCGTCCTGTTTGCTGACAAAAGTAGCAGCACTGTGGAAGTGGGAAGAAGCCAGAACTCTCCCAGCAAAGTAAGAGGCATGAAACACTAAAGTGTTGCAAATTCTCACTTGCTTACTGGGCATTCACTTCCCAGTGTGGAAAAGCCCTACAGAAAACAGAAAAAGAACACAAGAGGATCAGAAGAGGTGACTACATTTCTTAGTTTCAATCTAGCCTTTGATCACTGTGCCTAAGCACTTGGAGACAGGAGAAGATCCCTGTACCAACCAAGAGTAACAGTGCAGAGTCTTTCTACAGAGCATATGGCCTGAGCAGCAAGCAAAACAGAGACAGGACCAACAGTACCATCGAGGGTCTGCAACTTAACACCCAGGCCAACAGGAAGGCAGAAATGTCACTGTCTGAAAAATCCCTACACAAACAGAAGAAATCCTTGGGGAACAATATGCTGATGACTAGCAAGTATTGGACAATGGTATTTTTTCTTATTCTTCTTAGCATTGAAATATGCTTGGAAAACAAAAGGTCAGGCAGCAAAACATCTGAAAGACAGTGACTTGATTGCCCAGACAAAAAAAAGAAGCACTCTCACCTCCATCTTGAGCACAGAAGAGGGAGTGTTTCAATACAAAAATGGTCAAGAAAGTTGAGTGCAACAATAGTAGTTGTTTCTGCATTGTTTTCATATGAAATTTAAAATATCACCAGAAGCAGCTTTTTATTAGTTATGCTAAGCAATCTGTTCCCACTACAACTGGTTAAAAGAAGTAGCTGGTAAGACAACTGAGTACATTTGTCAATGTTTCTACAATGCAAATAACCTCACCTCCAGAAACAAACACAAAACCTTCACATTCTGGTCAGAAGTTCACAAGTTGGAAAAACAGACATTCTACTGAAACAGATTTAAAAGATACTCTATACACAGACACTTCATACTTGACATACTTCTGCTTAATTTTCCACTTATATATTAGATTCAAAGCTTTTAAGCATCAACTTATTTGCAAGAAAACATGACTACGTGGTCACTGAACAATTTTGCTGGAAGAAAGATTATTTAGAGAGAGACTGTAGTAAATAGAAGAGATTTGAAGGTGAATGAAAAAAAATACACAAGTGGATAATACTTGGTAAATTATATTTTGCCTATGTCACCTTATAGATTTGTCCTTTACAAGGGGACAGGGACACATTTTTAAGCGAACAAAAGAAACAAACTGTACCTGAGATAGCTGCCAAAATAAGCAACAATGTTCGGATGTTTACAGTCTTTCATCATAATGATTTCCTGCTGCACAACAGCAAAATCTTCCCCTGAAATGCAGTAGAACAAGTATTTTCTTTGGCCTGGGTTATACTCACATCTTAACTTTCAGCACATGTTTATAAAATAAACATTCTTAGCAATTAAGACTAATTATCTGCAAGTTTCACAGACATAAATCAGCTGTAAATCAGTATTTATTAGCAAGGGCTTAGCAGTAAGTAACGATATTCTGAAGTTTCATTCTGGGACAGATGGACCTCACATCTGCTGACAGCTCTTACAATACTGGCTACAGCTCTTTCTCAAGTCCTTATTTTCCCTGAGACCCCACTGTGTCCATCTGCATAAGCCCTGCCAATAGCCTGGGTTCCTAAAAACACAACAAAACTTTGCTATTTTTGGTCACATGCCCATTCTCGTTAGCTCATCTTCCTAAACAAAAAAAAAAACAAAAACAAAAAAAAAACCAAAACAACAACCCAAAACCAGTCACTAGTAGACTGCTGCTGCAACATTTCAGCAGACTCCATAAGAATGTAAATTTATGGACTGTAACTCACATCCAAAAAACATTGACACAGGGGTGACATTTACCTGAATCTCACCATTTGCAACCTTGGCTGTCCCAGTCTTTCTATTAAAGGTTCTTACAGATGTGTATACTGAGAAAATCATGTGTGAAACTTAACACACAGCTGAGATGTTTTTCTTTTGGGAATGTTTTATGTTTTTCCCAGAACATTAACATACTGATGACCTATCCATTGAGTTACTTATAACCAGAAACATGATACTCCCATGTATTTTATTTAACTGACAGCAAATTTCAAATCATAAGCTGCAAGTTAACATCTATCTGTGGTGTGTTGCTGATGGCTTCCTGGCTAGACTTTTAAACACACAGACACTAAAGAACAGAGGAATTTATTTTCACATGTGGACCTCCCTGAAAGGACACAACTCCTCCAGTGTGTGATCAGCATTTTCACTGCATTCAAAATAAAAGCAGCATAAAGCCTTAAAACAAGTCCCTAAACATTGCTAACCCCCAGTCTGCACACTGTACACTGATCTGCAAAACTTCCAAAACTGGGCAGCTGAAGTCTACTCTCTGAGCACCTCAGGTGTCCAAAGGCTGCCAAAAAATACAAGATGCCAATTGTTCACCCATCACCAGAGCATGGGCACAGGTTTCCCCAGGGCATCCCCATGCTCTGCCCGCAGCACACCCAGCTGGATTGGTAACTCGTATCATGCACAGCCAAGGACTCCAGCAATGGGAACTGACATAAGAAAAACAAAGAAGTAGAACCAGACAGGAGCATGAGATCACACTTTCAGTGTGAGGAAAAGAAGTGGGATTAACACACACTTTTTGAACTACTTAGTAACATACTGTCCTGTCTTGAACTTTTAAATGTGTATGTACTGTGAAAACACAATATTTATAACCCCATCCAGAATTGTAAGGGGAAAAATTGAAAAAACTTAATACCTTCTTTCCCAAACAGACCTTAAGGATCAAACCAGGTAGTTAAAATATTACACACACCCCAACATTAAATCTGGAAATGGAACACCAGCAGTTAGAAAAAAAGTCAGGATGTTTTATTCCCCAGATAAATCCTATTCAACAGGCCTGCTCTTATTAATAGAACAGACTGCAGGCTGAGAACTGATCTGTAGGGCACATGTGCTTTGTGAAATCACCATAGAAGCACAGTGCAAGCATAAATCTAGCAGTGAAGTCCTAATCAGACTCTCCAAAAGATTTTCAGGAAAAGTACTCAATCTCCCAGATACTAATGTTCAGCTATTATTTCATCCTTCTTTTTAGTTCTTCCTCTACTCTTTAACAGGCAAGTTTTTTGCCTTGCTGTCTTCTTGTGTTCCAGAAATTTTTATAACACATGGGTCAAACACAGGACAAAAAACCCCACAATTTGCAATGAAATTTTAATCAGCTTTCACTTAACTGTTCTCCAATTACATTTTTCCTCTTACATCTTGTTTGCCATGATTTTTTTAGAACAGCATACTTTTTCCTACGCCTTATTTCAATAAGTGGACTTGATTGATTTTGTACAATTGTCATCTTAACTTCAAAAATATTTAGTTTCTGTGTCCTACTTAAGTTAAGAAACCACTTACCTGGTTCTAGTTTTATTACTTTAATTGCTGCAAGCTCACCCGTGTTGACATTTCTAGCCTATAAAAAAACAAAAAAGGAGTATTTAGAGATCAGAATGCAGCACCCACCTCTGCATTCCTGACTTGATGTTCTCTGACAGCAGTAGTCAAAGAGCAACTGAGGCACACAAGGGTTTAACACAGTGGAACCACTTGTTGGAGAACACTAAACAGCTGATTTATACTGAGAGCTGAAGCTTTAAGTCTGCTCAGGAAACTACAATGCCACACAACACTTGAATTATGCAAGCTCTCAACCATGCAGTGCTTAGGTGTGAAAACCCATAAACAAACCAACCACTGAGAGTCTGAAAAGCAGCTGTAACACCGTGGGTCTCTCAGCAGCCAAGGGATCCAGGGCACACCAAGGCCTGTGCTCTGCAGCGTGTGGGACCACTTGCAAGACTCCCAGATGAGCAATGCAATGCTTCTTCTTCATTTTGCTATGTGCAAGACCCCTTGAACCTTCTTCGCCAAAAACAACAGCCTCCCCTGGCTGCAGAGGGTTGAACAAAGCAAGGCAGCAATGAAGGAGTTAGGGAGCATTCCCCTCAAAACATTCCCTTTAGACACACAGCAGCCAACTGCAGCAGCAATGACTCAGGAGCTTCACTGCATTTTCACACATGGAATGTTCTGAACTGGAAGGGATCCACAAGGATCAAGTCCAGCTCCTAAGTGAATGGTCCATAGGGGGATCAGACCCACAAACCTGACGCCACCAGCACCATGCTCTGACCAACACAGCTCTGTCCTGCTAAGGCCTTGGTTCTACTGAGCAACCAAGGAAGGTACATTTTTGAAAAGCCATTAAGAAGCAACATAAATTACTATAAAAACTATTTCTCTTCTACAACTGTACCACTGGACTTTAACTGAAAGCCAAGAAGCAATTTGCCCAGGGCTTTCAGAGCATTTCTGTGCCCCTGCACGCAGCCATGGAGAGAAGGCAGCAAAGCTGCTTCCCACCACTAAAGCAGCAGCAGCAGCTCCCAAAGGATGCCCAGCTACAGCCTCTTCTCTCACCAGGGGAGGCTTGCTACCTGTAGGAGTACAGAGTGCCCAGGCAATCGGGGCTCAGAGCTTGCTTTTGCAAAGGCCAGAATTACAGAACCTAACACATGGAGCCAGGGATCCACCTTGTAAGCTGCTAATAGTCTCATTTAAGTCACTTCAGGAAGTCAGGACTCAGAGCCTTTATGGACTCACCAAGTATGTGCAAGGTTTGTTACATGGCAGCTTGGGACCTAGTTGTGGAAGGAAAAGTGGAGGGGAAAATATCCCTAAGACTATAAAAAGTAAACCAGAATAAAGTCTGGAAATAACTGCAGAGGGTATTTCTGTGTTTAGAGATTTACTCAGCTCACTCCTTGGACAGCTATCTCAAGCTTCTCACTATTCTTTGGCAGGGCAACACTGTTGCAATGCTGGGAGCCCTGGCATTTGCAAATCATTTGCAGGCAGAGAGACTCTGAGACCAGTGGGAATCCTATGAAATGAGTAGTCCCAACCTGATTGACTGTGGAAAAAACCAGTTAACAAATAAATTTTCTCTGGCAGCCTTCCCTGTAAGTCAGTATTTATCCACCCCACCAATGGCAGCAATAGCCCCAACCCTCAATGGTGGAAAAGATGCATAGACATTTAGAACAGCAAAAACATGAGTTCCTTTCATCTGTACCAGAGAACAAAGGCAACACATGAGAAAGTGACACCACTGAAGCATGAGCTAGGATTTTTACTCCTTACTTCTTTTCCTAACATACTCTGTTCACAGCAAGAAACAAACAGAAGCAAAATGTTCATTAATCAAACATCAGCATTTTTTAACCTCCAAGACAAACAAGAAAAGTTACTGAAGCTTTAACAAAGCTGACCAGTGATCATCAGGGGGGCTTGTTAACACTTACAGACTTGTTTTAGGGCAAACTTGTACTAACAGTATGATCAATGAGATACAACTGTAGTGGATACAAGTGAGAATATCCTGAAGTTACACACTCTGCACAAGCCAGGATGAAAACACTTCACAGGCCTCAGAACCCCTGCTCATGACTTTTTTGTTTTATTTATTTTTGACAATACTATGTCCAGCTGTCAGGAGCTTGTGTCACTGACTATGGCTCCATAGGTCCCTATGGAGACACTGGGACAGAAAGTTTTCCTGGGCTTATGAAAGCCAGAAAGGAGGAAGAAAATCTGATTTAATGCAGGCCACCAACACCTTCAGCAACAGCAGGCTGCCCTGTGCTTAAGGGCATAGATTAAAAAACATGACTCCAAGCTGAGAACCTGTGTAAGTTATAATTTTGCATCTTGTTCCGTTTGGGTTATCAGCATTGATGGTGTTATCAACAGCAGGAATATGAATTGTCTTTGTTAATCTGAGTAACAAAAAGATTATTCTGATTGTAGTGACACAAGAGCTTCTTGTAAAGGCTAGGGATGGGAATAAGATACCCCTGACAGGTTTTACTAGATCCCAAACACCTTTCAAATAATCAGCTGTGAAGCAATTCCTCCTCCAAGCTCACTTGAATGAGAGACTGAGAATGACTGAAGCACCGTATGCTTTTCACCACCTGTTGGAGCTGGCTGTGACCCTGAATTTGGGGGTGCCTAAGTATGTACCACACAGCACCTCAGAATGTGGAGGACACTGTCTTAGACTTTTATTTAGGAAAATCCCACTGAAATTGCCAGTTCCTTATGGATTTTGAGACTGGAAAAATCAGTAAGCAGTAGAGTGGGTGAAGAATGATTTCAAACAAGTATTTCTGAGCTGACAAAATGAAACTAAAATTTTTAAGAGGCTCAGGTAAGAAAACCCTGGCTCATTTTTTGTTACCACTCACACTCTTACCTGCTCTAATTCCAGACCTTTCTGATGCTGGGGTTTACAGCACCACCCATTTCCATGAGCAGCATCCTTCAAATGCACATTTCACTGTGTCAATGGAAATTTTTTCCAGAGGCAAAGATAGGCCTAGAATGTCTTCATCTACATGCAGACACTTTACCAAATGTATACAGCATTTACAGAATATCTGCTCTAGAAAACTATAGATTACCAAATGTATACAGCATTTATAGAATGTCTGTTCTATAGAAACTATAATTCTATCAGCAGCTGAAAGATCTTCCAGAGATCTAGACTGCCATCTGAGCAGGAGTTTCAACTGCTAGGTCAAGCTGAAGGAGCACTACCTAATTAAACAGGAAATAATTACTAGTGTACTCTCTAACAACAGCAGGATATCAGAAAAAAGTTAATATAAAAAATCACCACCAACTAGGAAAAAAAGCTAAACACTGTCAGGCTTTGATTATCCTTCAAATGGAAACTGATAATGTAAAGCATATAATGCTGCAACAAAGCCAAAAAAGCAAAAGTCTAAGACAGAGGCTTCTGGTTTTGACCACTTCCTGTGGGAACTATTGAACAAAATGATTTCTAAACAGGTTACTACTCCATGGGAAAACTGGTCCCAGTGCACAAAGAGGCTTCCTGAGCCTGATTAGCACCACTCTACAGGAAAATGTACCCAAGCAACTCCCCAGCCCTTAGAGCCCTTCTCTTCAGCCTCTCTCAAACCCTCTCACCTCCCCCAGCTAAAAATAATTAGCTTCCACATTCTGGTAGAAAGTGTAATACCACAACCCAACAGAGTGACAATTTTAGACAGCAATGCTTTGATAAAGCTGATGCTAAACAAAAACCTCTGTGCAAGGCACAGATTACTGGTTAAGGAAACCACAGTCCCAGAAATGAAGCCCCACAGCACTTATTCAGTGCAGTAAAAACAGAATGGCAAAACATCCACCTCCTTCTCTGCCTACCTGACAAGCTTCAAACACCAATTAAAGCTGAACAGAAAGATGTCAAAACACAGACATTTATTCCTAACAAAGCGAAGAAGCTTTCAAGAGCTCTAATGTCAATCAGGGAGAATGGAAGACCAAAATGCCTATCAAAAAGCATCGTTTCAACATTTCAGAAGCAGCAAACTGAAGCAGAACTTATGCCCTAGTGGATCACCCCGAGAAAGAAGAGCAAGGGCACACACATGTAGAGAAGAGGACACCAAAAATTTGAAGTTCATCAAAATTCAGGTTCATCTGACCTG
Organism: Melospiza georgiana; assembly: GCF_028018845.1. Taxonomy (NCBI): domain Eukaryota; kingdom Metazoa; phylum Chordata; class Aves; order Passeriformes; family Passerellidae; genus Melospiza; species Melospiza georgiana. The sequence goes on along the minus strand of NC_080432.1, from coordinate 25,066,800 downwards.
GACGTTCTCCTCCAGCAACACACAGAAGCTCCATCAGCAACCAGAAACCCCAAAATACGGATGGCAGCAGAAAGCAGTAACAGTCACCAGCTGCTCCCCAGAGATACCCACAGAACCTGAATTTTTCAGCATGAGGGAGTTAAGCTGGTGGATACACGACTTCCCTCACCAAAACCAACCTCCCTGCCCAAGGGCTGGTGAACAAAAACCAGGCTTTCCTTCTTGAAAAATGAGACCTCAAACAATGTGCACCCCAATGAGTTGTGTTGTCTTCATTTATTATCTGGCTGGAGCCATAAATGCCAAAAAGAACTGAAAGAAGACAAACACAGTATAACTTACAACCTCTGCAGGAACAATAATCTCACTAATTATCACAACTGTCCAAAATTCAGCAAAATAAGGGCCTTTTTTTGTAGTAAGGTGCTGAAAATCATTGGAAGGGTTCACCTGCACTAGACAAATGACCTGTGAGATGACAAATGAAGTTCAGCCTTTATTAAACCAAAGTGATGATTTTTTAAAAAAAAGATATGCTGTGATATAAATGAATGACACGAACAAAATGGACCTATGATCACCTCAGAAAATACTTCCAATCTCTGTGCAGTTACTACCAAAATAAAACATACAGGGATAGGGACAAACAGGAAATCTAACAACACAGTCTCTGTCAGAAAACCCTGGGAAAGCTTTTGTGATCCAAACATTAAAATAAAGGCACAACTTACAGAGTATCTGGGACTAGAGATTGTTGGAATGCCAATTTCATAGCAAGAGACAGAAAAGTCTTCCTAAATGTGAGATGGATAAATGCAGAGCAAACAAAATTAAGCAACTACCTCATCTCACTTTAGGAATATTTCCTGAAACTGAGCAGGACAGGACATTATCTCTGATTCACAATCAATAAATCCTAATTCTTCTCTTACACTTTGCTGACCACTGTATACAACTAAACTCTTTGCAAAAGTTAAATATAGAAATACAAAAACCAGAAACAACCCACACAAGGAATACATGAAGAACTAAGCAATTCCCATACACATCATCTCTTACAACAAATTTGCACTGGTGCTAGCTAGAATATACACATTACTGTTGACTGTGAATATTTGATAGAGAGCTAATGGCAGGACATGCTACCCATTACCTTTCTTGCAATGAATCCATTATGATTTGCTCCAAGGCCCTTTTGAAAGCTGAATTTCGGTGGGAGTGCAGACAACTGTAAAATATTGGCTTGAGCCAAAAATCTGCACTGACAGTGCACTGACATGCCCCTTTCCAGATACCAGCCTAGAGAGCAGGAATCACAGCAGCAAGATTGTATCCATCTGACCACATCCTCCTTTCCTTCCAACCCTTGTAGCTCAGTCCCCACCATCAGCTCTCAGGTCAAATTCAATAAACTCCAAAACAGCAACCAAGCCTCTCTTTAATATATATATTTTTTTCCTAAAAAGCAAACATTTAATCCATGGCCTGCTATAGCTCAGCTCAACTAGAACAGAGTAAGAGAAGTAGATATCAGTCTGCTCTGCATTCAGCTCCTGAATGCTTTGCCAGGAAATAAGGTTGCAGAAAGTCAGCATTTACCAAGACTCAACATAACAAGACTGTCAGCTTATTAAGGTAATAATCCCTGCTTGCTAACAGCAGAAACACTTTCCTACGTGGCTCTCTCTGCTAAGGGGGCAAAACCACAAATTACAGCTTGGAGCTGCCCAAGCACTCTGCTGAAACCCCACCACTGATGAGCACTGCTGGCACACAGCTGATTTCAGCTCCACACAATTATTTCATCCACCTCAAAGTTCACCTACAGGTGACAGGTGAAGGCAAAAGAAAGGAGCTTTATGAAACCACTCACAAACAGAAGATAAGGCATTAGTAAGCTCACATGTGGATGACATTTCAGACAATATTACTACTTGCCACAAGTAACTGGCTTTCATTGTTGTTTTTGGGCCACTTTTATGCTTCACTTTGAAGACACCTTGGGCAAGACCTCGGCTCAGAATGAAACAGGTAATAACCCACACAAGAGCCAAGCACCTCTCATCTTCCCTACAGGGTCCACAATCTAATCAGAAAACACTTACTTCTCATCTAGAAGAAATAATTATAATACCAGCCTAGTGCATCCTGGTCCTGCTGTATCACCGTCTATCTCAGCTGGTACAGGCACACTGTAAGCATCAACAAATCCACTCTGTGCCTTGAACAAGAAAAAGTCACAAGCAGTGCCAAACTGAAGGTTACTGCCATCTAAGTGTGATAAACATCAAGGAAACCTTCACAAATCTTTAACAGGTTTCACATGCACAGTGGTATTGCATATGTAAATATTCCAAACTCTGTGGTTGAAGGTAATGTCCTTAAAATGAAACCAAAAAGACAGATGAGTTGGTGAATTCACATCCTTCAGTCACATACAGAACATTGAAAAAAATTCAATTGATAAGGTATCAGGGTCAATATCCCAGCTAAAAACTGCAGCAGATACACACACAACATAGAACAGTTTGCAGAAAAACAAAAACCCAGAGCATACGGCAAGCAGACCTGGACAAGTAAAAGGTCAGCACATTACACAAATACTCAAAGAAAGCAAGCAAGATGGAGCAAACAACACAAAACACCCTTTCAATTAAACAATTAATAAAGCAGGGAGTTAGCACACCAAGAGTGCAGTAACAAGAGGATTTAGGTCCTGAAACTTCCATGACATTTAAGAGATGAGATTAAACCAAAATCAGCCCAACTCCAACAAGACTTCATTCTAGGCACACTCACATAAAGTGAAAGGCAGCATTAGCACCAGTTCTGCGCACTCAAACTGTGGAATGGCTCTGCATGTTTCCCTACAGTCCTGCCTCCCAAATCAAGTTTCCTCACACAAACCCTATGATGACTAAAACAGGCCAAGAACTTGCTTGGAAAGTACACAGCTCAAACAATGCTTCCACCAGGCTACACACGACAAACTTCAGCTCTCCCCTCTGCTCCAAGAGCAGGTTACAACCAGTGCCATCCTATCCCAGGGAGAGCCTGCCACATCCCAACAGCCACAAATAACAACATACACTGGCAGAGCAGAGAAAAACTACAAAATGCATCATAGAGACCCTCCAAAAAAAAAAAAAAAAAAAAAGGAAAACCGACCCAAATTATGTTTAGCTGCTTTAGCTTTGATTCTCCTACGTTTGCTGAAAGACTCTCATCCAAACGACAACAGTTCGCCCTCCGCAGGGTCACACTCCCGTCTCCCACCGACACAAACACAATACACCGGCATTCCCACACAAGACGGCGACGGGAGCAGCGACCGGGACTAATACGATGACATTTGGGCTGGAACGGAGCTAGTAAGCTGCCCACATCCCTACAGCCCCCGGCTCGCCCTGGAGGAGACCCGACCCCCAGCTCCGCCCGTGGCAGAGCCGCCCGAGCCGGCACCCAGCAGCAGCGGCCACAGCCAGCCGCCGGGGCGGCTCCACGGCCGCCGGAAGCCGGGACGGGGCCGGTCCCGCGGGTCGCCCCCTCGCCCGGCTCTGCCGCCGGGGGACGCGGCGGGGCGGGGGCGGCAGGGCCGGGCGCCCCCCGGGGCCGTGCCGGTGCGGCGGCGCAGACCCCGCCGGAGCGGGGCGGCCTCGCTGCCCTCGGGAGGGCCAGGGCACGCCGGCGGGCGACGGAAGCCCTCCCAGATTTTGGAGGACCGCGGTGCCTGACAGCGGAGAGGGGGACACAGGCGACTACCCCGCCGGGTCGCGGTGCAGCGCCCACCTTGTAAACCTCGCCGTAGGTGCCGCTACCGATGCGCTGGATGAGCTCGAAGTCCTCCTGGGGGTTGCGCCGCGACAGGTCGCACACCCGCCCGCCTCCGCCGCCGCTCATGGTGCCAGGGGAGGCCCCGCTCGGCCGCGACCCCCCGGGCCCCGGGCGGAGACGGGGAGCGAACGCGGCGGCCCCGAGCGCTCACCGCCACCGCGCAGCCCGCCCCGCCAACATGGCGCCCTCCGCCGCACCGCGCAGGCGCGGGGCAGCGCCCGCCCCCCCTCCTTCTCGGGGCGACGCGTCCTGCGCGTGCGCGCGGCCGGCCCGGGCTGTGGCGGAGCCGGTCCCGTCACGGCGCCGCGGGCCCGCCCGCAACGGGGAGCGGCACCGCGAGCCCGGGACCGCCCGCGCCCCGCCCCAGCAACCCAGCGCGCCCTCCCGCTAAGGCGGAGCCTGAGCGTGCCGCCGCCGCCACCCCCGCGCAGCCGCGCTCATGGGGCGGGAGCCCGCGGGTGCAGCTGAGGACTCGCAAATTCACCAACCCCCCCTGCCCCGGAGCACAACGACACCGCGGTGCTGACCCCGTGCTCCAGGGACCGCCCTCCCTGTTCCCTGGTATCCATCTCCCAGCTTGAGACAGGGCATTTGCCCGCAGCTGGGTGTGAGGGAACCCAGCGCTCCTTGTCCTAGCGCACACCTCTGAAATCCCAGCGTTGTCCAGTTGCCCACATCCTCCTGCCCAGGTGGATCCTGCGGGAGATCCAGAGGCCCTTGCTGGCTTTTGGGAGGTATCCGCTTTTCCCCAGTGGAATATGGGAGGCACACGTTACAGGTATCCCCACATCTGTGCACGTGCCAGGTCCCTGCCACAGGCTCTTGGACACCCATCCCATGCATTCAGTCTGGGCAACATCTTCCTCTCGTCCATGGGATGGCTTCCTCTGGTTTTGTGACTTTTTGGAGCACTGTGCATGTCCCCATGGGATACAGCATGGGCCCCCTCTCCTCTCAAAGTAGTGATGCCACTGTAAGATTTTCACTCTTGCACACATTTCCAGCACGGAGGAGGCATGTGGGTGCTTGCCCCCATCCCTGTCTGCGCTCCCGACCCCCTCTGTGTGGAGAACAAGCAGCAGACAGCTGTGGGAACCCTTGTCCCCAGATGTGCAGCCCCTGAACTTGTGTGGTGAGTGGGTGCTAGGGCACCTCTTGGGCTCTGTGCCAGTGAATCAGGCACAGCTTTTCCCACCGCGCTTCTGCTGCCAGTGACTGATGGGTGAAATAAACAGAGAGGGATGAGGGGGAACATTGGACAATAGGATACACCATCTGCTCTCTGCCCCTGCTGCCTTGCCAAACACACTGGTGTGGGGTCTTCCCTCTCTGCTGAAAAGGACTCGGACAGGGGGCTGGGATTGGCCTCATTTCCCTGTGTGATTATCAGAGCAGAAACAAAACTGTGAAGAGAGGAGCTTGAGCTCTGGCAGGTGATGCCTGTGAAATTGCATATTGTCTGTCGCTGTGTTTTTCCTTCCAACCACCCTGGGTCATGCATTACTGTCCTTGGCTTGGTTTTATGACCTTTGCTCTCACAAGCAAAATGGTCTCAAACCTGCCAGATTCAGATTCAGGGGTCAGTAATTTTTCCTGGCGCGTCACCGAGGTTTTTGCGGCACACTTTGCTGCTTTCTGCAGTGGAAGCGCCAGGATAGGCACAGATTAGCTGTGCAGGGCTGCCACAGATGCTCTGAGAGGCAGTCCAAGGGGACTGGGCTCTGTGACAAGTTCAGAAGTAGCAGGAGCTCTGACCGAGTTACAGAAGGAAATGCCAGGGAATTTGAGCTCCATCCAGAAAGGCTGACAGATATCCTGCCGGGGAAAGCCGATAACCTTGTCACCCTTCTGCTCTTGCCTCTCAGTCTTCATTTTTATCCCATTAGATGGGAACTGGCTTATAGTTATTCCCATATTATGTTCTTGCCAATTCTGCTTTGGTAGAAATGGTTATGAATGAAGAAAGCAGGATTATTTTCCCTCTTAAATCCTGCTTTCTATCCATGGCAGCTGCCTGTTCTTCTCTGCTCTTGTAAAAACACCCACAGGTTTCTCTGGGAGTGTCTGTGTCCCTTCTCTTCAGTAAAAGAGACAGATGGAGCTGAGAGGTGTGTCCTCCACTGCCTTTGGAAACAGGTCAGATCAAATTAGTATCAGGCGTCATTTGCTTTCCCACGCTTTGGGAAGACTTCTCCTGCTTTCTCTTTTTCCTCCTATTCCTTGGATGTGGCTGTGGTAGGATAGTCAAGCCATATGCTGCAGAGAGGCAGGCTGGGCTCCTCTTCAATAGCTTTGAGGAAAGTCAAATGAACTCAACAGAACTGCATTCAGGTATTGGACATTATCGTGAGAGTTCAGTCTCTGCCCAGAGCTTGAGGAGTTTTGGTGCCTTTGGGGACCCCAGCTGCACTCAGTGGCATGGCACCCCACAGCCACAGAAAATACCCTGCTGGATGCCTTGTTGTTTCCAGCTGTGCTCACAATCCATCCATCCTGCTGCTGCTGCTCCTGCTTTGATCTGAAATGCTGGTTTGTGCTCTACAGCCCCAGGTCCTGGCCACTGCTTCTAGTGGGAGCTCTGGTTCTTTCACCAGCATGCATTGGCAGACTCCACCTGGCTCCAGCCAGGTGACACCAATGCAATTTGTCACAGTTGAAAGCCTCTTTGCAACTCTCTGGCATCTTTCCATGCCAGACTAAAGGGCAAGGCACTGCATCTGATGGTGCTGCAGAGGGAAAGTGGCCACTGGCCTGCCTGTCCCTTTTGTTTATGGGACTGGAGCTGCTGTGAGAGGGAAGGTGTCCTTAAAGGGTCCTGTTTGAGCCAGGTGGGATCAGACATTGAGGCTAGAAAGTTATTTCTGGAATGCTGAAGGTTGTCTTGGTCAGGAGAAGAGCTGCATTTTAGTTAGTGCCAGGGCAGATGGGTTAAAAAAGTGTAGGAAAGAATCAATGTAGAGGAGGGAAGGGAAGGGAAGGGAAGGGAAGGGAAGGGAAGGGAAGGGAAGGGAAGGGAAGGGAAGGGAAGGGAAGGGAAGGGAAGGGAAGGGAAGGGAAGGGAAGGGAAGGGAAGGGAAGGGAAGGGAAGGGAAGGGAAGGGAAGGGAAGGGAAGGGAAGGGAAGGGAAGGGAAGGGAAGGGAAGGGAAGGGAAGGGAAGGGAAGGGAAGGGAAGGGAAGGGAAGGGAAGGGAAGGGAAGGGAAGGGAAGAAGGGGGAAGATGGATGTATACAAGTCCTATACTGATATAACCCTGTTGCAGTCACTCCTGATATCCAGAGGGAAGAGCTAAGCCTCACACTTTCAGGGATGACTCTAAGACTGTAAAAAGGCAACAGTACAGCCTGGTAATTTCCCCCCTCTCCTCAAACAAGAGACTTTTATGTTGTACTTCATAGAAAAAAGACAATAAATCTTTCCAGCATGATGCCAACAGTCAGAATATTTGGCTTCTTCTATGCTCTTTTCCTGTTTTAACAGTTCCCAGAGCAGTGTCTGACCCCCAGCCCTTCCTGACCTCAGACAGCATCTCCTCAGTACCTTTTCCTTGCAGCATCCCTTGTCCACTCCCATCTGCTCCCAAATGCCTTTTGCTGGTTGCTTCCAATTTATCTGAGCAAGCTCAGTTCCACTTCCCAGAGCACCCAGCACCCTTGCCCCAGGAGGGGCACCCTGCAGGATGGCACCCTTTGCACTGAGTACCTGCTTCATGTGTGAAGTGACTGCACAGCCTTTTAAGAGCCTTTTAAAGAAGCCACCTCCATGGTGTCAATTTAAGGAGCGAGGTGCCAGCAGTGAGAGCTCACGCTAGCATTTGTTCTGCCAAGAACACGGAAGGCAAAAATGGCTTTTTTGAGGTAAATGGTGCCCCAGGGCAGCAATGGCTGCAGGGGAAAGGTAGGTGACATCTCTGTGGCATTTGCCAGATGGTGGCCCTTCAGGGATACCAGCTGGTGGTGCAGCGTGTGGCAGCTGGAATCCAGCCAGACCCCTGCATCACTTTTCCCTTCTTTTTTTCTTACTCTGCCCCGCTTCCCCTCTTGTAAAAATAAAGCCTGCATGAGGTCCAGCCTGATCCCTGCCTCCTCTCTCTGCTGCAAGTTCATGTTTCAGCCAGCACTGCCAGTGGCCAGCGCGGGCTGCTGGAGGGAAGTTAGCAATAGCCAGTTCCCAGCAGGCAGAGCTCCTGCACACGATTTTGCATTAGCCAGAGCCTTGTTTCTCCTGCTGCAGCACAAGCCTTTTCTAGGAAGGTTTTTCTTTACCAGGAGGGGCATAAGTATAGTGTGAGAGGAAACACACTGATCATTTTTGCCCAGAAGCCCAGTAGTAAGCATTTCCCCATGTTTTTACATTTCTGGAAAATACTGGTTTGTGTCTTTCAGAGAGAAGCAGTATCCTTTTGGAAAGGACAAGGGGATGGGAAAAAATCCAGTTCCCATGTAATAGGTTATGTTTTATGAGTGCTGCTGGCCATCTGTGCACTGGCCATTGCTGCTGGTGGATCCAGGGTAACAGCTTGAAGCCCCACATTCTGATTTCCCTGGGAAGGGTCCAGCAGGAGCTATGTCAGAAACTGACAGCAGAAGCCCCATGCTAAAAATAATTATGGCAGGACCTGTCTGCATGGAAACTCCACAGAATTTAGAAACTGGAGCATTTCTTTCCATCCAAACTATTTTAGATTTGGACTCTATAAGGAAATACAGAACAAGGAGTGTATCACTGCACAAAACCATGCTGCACCCACATCCTGAAGGTCATATGGCTGAAGCTGTATGATTATGTAGTTCATATGATAGTGGGAAGTTCAGAGCATAACTACAAAACTGCTGGTTTGTAGGAGCATTGCTGCAGCAGCAGCTTCTACTTACAGGTACTCAGTCATAGGTGTGGGATCACTCCTACTGCAGGTCAGCCTGGCACTGGCCAGCTGCCCTCATGGCTATTTCTAGATGTTCCTCCACTCCTCCTGCTTGTCTGCCCACTCTTAATTTCTTGGGTTTGGTAGAAACAGACTGGATAAGGATCATGGCTGGATTTCTGGGCTGAGCTGTTCTTTGCAGGTGTGTTCTGGCAGCCAACAGCTTCTTTTGAAGCAAATCCTCATCCAGCATGTGGCAGGTCTGCTCTTCCTGACTGTGGTATTTCTTCTCCTCCTCCTCTAGGCCACTCTAAGATCTCAAGAACTCCCATTAGACTTTGTGTAATATGTTGGACAGTATCCCATGGACCACACCAGGAGCTCTTGATGGCAAAGGTGGAGCTGCACTGACTGTACTAGGAACATCTACTGCCTGACCAAGGTAGGGAGTGAGAGCAGGATAATCAGTCATCCCCTTACAGACGTGGGATATTACTTATCTGAGTTGCTGCCCAAGTGGAGTGGTACAATTTTTGGTGGGCTTCAGAAAATTCCATTAACTGCCAACCTGGATTGTGGCCAGGATGGAAATTTGCCAAACTAAAGCAAATCACCTTGTGATCCTATAAACATCAGTCCTAAGTGAGACTCTTTGAGCTGAAAACCCTGCCCCTGCCATGCTGTGGGTGGTATGGAATCAAACAGTTGGTATGGTTAGAAGAAAAAAGGAATAGGGAGGGAAGAACTTCAGTGTTTAGTGTTTAATGCCACCATGTCACAGCTGGAGGATGTGGTTTCCAGCATAAAGCCCCTCGAAGTTCAGGGGCTCTTCCCTCAGAAGCAGAGAGGTGAAGGAGTGTGAGACCTCAGCAACATTGACTTCTTTCAGACAAAAAGAGTTTTTCCAGGTTGTTTTTCTCCCATTCCCTATTATTTGTTTGTCTGGAGGAGGGAGTTTTTAAACTACAGAGACTCGTTTGCCATATGGCCCAGAGTGGGAACAGTGCCATCCCTTATTTGGGGACAAACTGGAAATCCCTTTTCTGCATTTGTGGGTTGAGGCTGAACCATTTACCTTTGTATCTTGTGGTTATTGCTGTTTTCTTTTAGTAAATTGTTATTTTTTCATTTCATATCTCTTTGCACTTGTCTTATTGGTAGAAGGGAGAGAGGTTAAAAACTGTCAGGAGGCAACTTAGTTTGGAGTCTCCACTCCATAAATTGTCTCAAAATGAGACAACAGTGGTAGAGACTCCACTCCTTTTTTCATTACCCAGGACAGGATGTCTCTCAGAGCTAGCAAATCCTCATGTGAAGCTGATAATAGGACCAAAATCCTTGAGGTTCAGCCCTGGCTCATTGAGAAATGCCAAACATTTCACTGAACACGAAGGGAGGAGATTCTTTCAGAATTCACCCAAGGTTACAATCCCCCTGCCCGCCCCCCTCCTCCATCACACAAGCACCAGTGTTGCCCATGATGCACAGCAGCCACACATTCATTGCTGGAGCAGTGTTTCACACCTATGGAACACAGGGAGAGAGTAGGACAGGCTCCTGGAAGGTGCCCTGGGCTGGCCTGAAGAGGGCATGAGCTCTGTCAGGAATGGAGCAGGCTCTGTTGATGGAACAGAGAAGTCCATTGAGCAGTAAGGGTGGATGGTACAAGGTGAACATGAAAGGGAATGGCAGAGGAAAAGGGTCAGGTACAGATCACTGTGAGCATAGGACTGGGAAGAAAAGAAGGGAGATGTGAGAGAAAGGTTGGTTGAAGGACAAAGGGGTGGGAGAAGAAAGAAGAGGAGGTGAGAGGCAAGGGTGGTGGAACACTAAAGTATTGCCTTAATGCAATAACCATCAATTAGATGGTTATTAGACGACAGCAGAATAAGTCACTGCCAAATGAGGCTAGGAAGCACTACCATACAAAGCAGACTAAAATCCAACAGATCAATTAATTGATCTGGGAACAATCAAGATGCCTGGAAGCAATGGTAGGAGAAACCAGCAACAGCACTAAGCAGAGCTTTGTGGTCAGCCTTCCCTGGACTTCTGTGCTTGGCTTTACCACTGAGCAATATCTTTCAGCAAACAGGTAGGTCCTGTTGGAGTCATCTCATTCCTGTTTATGAGGTTGTCTTGTCCTACTCAGATCAAGACAGAAATACTCCCTCCAGGGGGTTTATAGATTCAGATCAACATGAAGTTTTATCTTGGTTCTACTTTGGGTGAAGAGCACCAACAGCCACGGGTGATATTAAACTGGGAGGGTGGTCACCTAACAAATGGCTGCCCAGAGGGGCCTCAGTCAACATGAGAAGTAGCACCCTGTGGTGTCCAAGGAGGAGAGGAGCAGAGCTCTGCACAAGGGGTGACACAACTCTGTGCATTCAGCCAGGCTGGAAGATTCAAGCTGCTCAACAGCCCTTCTGAGAAGGACTTGGGGTTTAAGCAGACAACAGGCTGAAATAACCAGAAATATGTTCCCATCACAGATGAGATAAACAGGCTGCACTAGCAGCCACATGTCTAGCACAGCCAGAAGAGTGATTTCTACCCACTCTGTCCAGAGCTGGTGAGGCCTCTCCAGGATTCATCTCCAGCGTTAGGTCCTCCAGTGCAGAAGGGATGTGGCAAAAGAGTAGAGGAGCCAGCTGAGACTACAAAAATGATGACAGACCTGGAACACAGTGCCTCTGAGGAGAGAGGGCTGGTCTTGTGTAGTTTGGTGAGAAGAAGGCAGAGGGGACATCTTCCAGGAGCCTGTGACTGCTGGAAAGGCAGTGACAGACATGAGAGCAAAACTCCTGCAGCATCAGGCAATGCAGCAGGGATCACAACCATAGAATGCAGCTTGGGAGGTCCAGAAGTAGATCTCAACAACAGGAAGTTTTAGTCTCCTGAAATACAATTAGCCTTTAAAGTCTCTTCACTTACCCACCCAAAGCACCTTGCCAGAATCAAGGGAAAAAACAGACAAAAGAAAGCAACAAAAACCCAAACAGCCCAAGCCCCAAAACCACTAAGAACTGTATCTCCATCCTAATCATAGCAGAGGAACACAGTGCATGAGTCCATCTCAGCTTGCCAAGTTGCAAATGCTTATCCAATGTAGCATCTGAAAGCAATTTGCAGTAATTTTCTATTAAAATACTTCACTGTCAGACCAATAGCAATAGGAAAGCCTTGAATTAGACCACGCCCCTCCTACCCCACAAATACCTTTTGTATAGACTGAAAGAACTGCTAAGAGCTCTCTCTTTTTGGTAGAATTTTTCCAAGTGTTTCTTTGGAGGTAGTCATAATTCTTAGTTGTTCATCCACTTGGCAAGATTTCTGTCTTCCACACTGTGCCCTTGGAGTAACATTACCAAGTGAGGAAAAACATTCTTTTTGCTAGAAGTCTCTTCACATGAAAAAGCTAAAGTATACCCAGTAGACACATGCAAGTGCTGCAAAAAAATAACACAGAAAATAGTTTATTTTCCACTCCAGGAGATCTCAATAACCACATCTCAAACTCACCAGAAATAAGCTTTAAAGTAATGCTGCAAAACACATGGGAAAACATATATCCAGCTCTCAAAAAGAGCAGGAAACTGCATCAGGCTAGATGTGCTTCTAAAAATATTGCTGAAGGTGAAAATACATTTACCTTTAATATTACCACATTTGGTTTTGCAGTTTCATGGAATAATTTTGGTTGGAAAAAAAACATTAAGACCATCCAGCCCAACCATTAATCTAACACTGTCAAGTCCACCACTAAAACATGTTCTTATGTGCCACATCTACACATCTTTTAAACACCCCAGGGCTGGTGACCCAACCACTTCCCTGAGCAGCCTGCTCCAATGCTTGACAAACCTTTTGGCAAAGTCTTTCTTTACCAAAGAATCTCCTCTCAATACCAAGAGGCTTTGACTAAACAAGGATTTTGGGACTCTTATCACATAACACTATTTTACAATACAAAGAATTTAAAGACTTTTAGGCATCTTCCACCTCTCCTTAAAATGAAAGAGAGAAAAGCAGTAGCTTAAGACACCCAAAGAAAGTGAAGTGAGCTAACAAATGGCACAGGATTTGTTCCAATCAGCAGGGTTTCACTGGATCACTGGATACTGCTTTTCAAGTGTATCAGGATTTACATTATGAAGGTTAGGTGTTCAGCCTGTTCTGTGTGGCACTGACACTTCAGATGCCAGCTGCAAATAATAAAACACCTAAGCATATTAAGCATCATGGCTCTACTCAGTAGCCTGAATCTCCAAATGGAATTTAAACTCACCAACTTCATAACTTCCTAAATGGCATAAATGGGCCCTAACCTAACTCCCCAACATTTCTAACCTAAGGAGTTCTTTACATTAATTTAGCAAGGAATATGGATCCAGCTTTTCCAGCCTTGGTATTCTTCCATGGATCAAAGGCAATATGATACATGGAAGATGGATCAAAAAACCCCCATTTTTGGGTTGCTTGAGCCTCCCACCAGTCTGCAAATTAAAACCCTTCCCACGGCAGAAAAAACTTCTCAGGTTGAAAAGGCAATTCTGAAGCGAGCTTTTCCTTTGGAAACTTTAAAAGGTCTGTCCTTTCCCTGTTCCACTGATTCTTAATGGCTTTCAAACTCAGAAAATGGGAAAATTGACCATTTTTTGCAATCCACTCTTCCTAGTATATGAGGAAGGATTACACTTGGCTTTGAAAGAGGGGAATGAAAAGAAGAGTAGCCTGGCTCAGTTCATGACAAGTGGATTGAACAGTCATACTGGTGGTGCCAGCTACTCATGGTGATGAACTCCCTTCCTCACCTCCAACTTCACAAGGAAATATTTTGCTTAGGATGGCCCAACAGAGTAAATAAGATCAGAAAAGGATGGGCCAAGGGAAGGATGATAAGTGCAAACTGACATAAGATTCTCCTGCCATTCTGTGGGGCTGCCTCACCTTCACCATACTGCCATCACATTCCTGCACTGGGTGAGATTGATCAACACTTACTGAAGACCAGTCCTACAGAAGGGGCTCCTCTTCAGCCAAGAAATGAAATAAAGGAGCAGATGGTTTGAAGTGCCCAATTGAAGCAGCCCACTATTAGCTTGGCTCAACTCTGAGGCAAAATGACAGAGTGAGGGCTGAAAGGAAACACCTAAAAGCAGATCAGGTGGTGAGCTGGATATTCCAAAATACAGGAACAGAAAGGAAAATGCAGACTGCTGTTTTCTGGTCTGAGATCCTTCCTGCCAATGGGGGTTGGTGAAAGCCTGCTAGTAAATCTGCAAGGAAGACCTCTGTAGACCTCAGCCAAGAAAGATTATTGCTTTATTTTCCTGGCCATGCTTTAAGCTTGCCTAGGTCATCCTTCTCTCTTTCTCCTTTCTGTTGTTACCATGCCTTGTAAAGAATATTTGTGAATGTAGCCCATGCAACAAGCTCATTTCTTGTTACCTTGCACTGCCCCTTCCACAGCTTGCAAGACAAGCCACAACAACCTCCACAGGACAAGTAAAGGATTCAGACTTCCCCAGCCTGCATAGGATCAGACCATAGAAGCAGAGAATCTTTGGAATAAAGCAAACCTGAAGATGATGAATGTTACAGACCATCATGGCATTTACACAAAACCCCAAGCATGTGAAAGGTGACACTTAATTCTTCATTTCCTGGACAATATGCAGTAGGAGCTGTATGTCTTTTGTGATCTTCAGCTTCTTCCCAATAGAACATTCAAAGTCACAGAGCCAAAGCTTTCTGAAGGCAATGGCAATGCTGCAGAATAAAGGCAGGTCTTTACCTGTGACACCCTGAGAAACCAGCAGCAGCTGTGCCCCTGCTCACCTTGCAAAACTGCCTGCCAGCTCTTCCATGGGTTATACAGCCAGGTTCACGTTCCTGTACTTATTCTCACAAACAGCACTATAAAGCCACAAACCCAATGCAGACTGGGAAGTGGAAAATGCATTGAGTGTGGTTTAGCTTGCAGGTTCCCTGTTATTAGTGCTATGAGAGTATGATTCCTAACAGCGGGCTGCATGGTTGCAAATTAATTGCTGCATTTAGTACATCTTTGCAAGCAAAATGCAAAATGAAGAGCTAATCTTCAGAGCACTTAGCACAGATGTTCAGATACACACTGACAAATGCCTAGGAACTCCATGTTAATTTCTCTTCATCCCCTTTTTCTCCTTCCAAGGATCTGTCTACAGCCCAAATCACTTGGCATCTGCCAGAGCCAGAGTCTCTGATGTATTTCCCAGGAGCTTCTGCATCCTGGGAACTGCCAGTTCTCTTGACAATGGTGCTACACTGCACCCTTGTGATGAGGAAGGCCAGTCACACGCTAGGCTGTACTGGCCAGAGTGTAACCAGCATGGGAAAGGGCAAGATTAAAGGTGCTGCATCACTCTGGGTGCTCAAAACTGACTGGACAAGGCCCTGAGCAACCTGATGTAGCTTTGGAGTCAGCCTCACTTCCAGATGACAGGATGAAAAATCTCCAGCAGTCCCTTCTCACCTAAACCCCAATGGGATTCTCTGCCTGCCTTTCCAGAACTAGAGATGCTTCTTGGATCAACACTCGCAACACAACAATTTTATCCACAAGAGGAAGGACAAATAACCTACAGTTCTTCTCAAAACATATGAAAATAACAGCTTCTGACCAGTGATAGAGACACCAAGTATTTGTTGCATATTAGAAAAGCTTGAAATTAAAGTAACTCTCATGATCCTTGACACCAAAGCAAATCACATCTCTAAAGTAAGAAATCAAGTTACACATATTGTTATTAATAGGAAATAATATTTCTTACCATTCCTATAAAAAATAAATATTGCAACATAGCAAAAAACCTCCCACATACTTCATCATCCATGCACATGGGAAAAACACCTTGCTTTTGTCTGAATTTTGTGAATTTCCTATATAGGACTCACCTAGACACAGGCTTTAAGGTCCAGAATGAGGTAATAAAATGATTTCCTTAAACCCAGCTCATGAAGGAAAAGAGATTCCACCTTTAGGAGAAATGTCTCTTCACTTAAAGTATTCTTACTGCAAAACATTAACAGTTCAACACTGAGCTTTATGAGCTCATGTGGTACATTTAAGTTACAAGCAACATTTTATCTGGGTTTGCCTCGTGTGTGGTCTCATTAGACAGAAAAAAACCCCTCTCATTATATGTATTTTTGTGATATTTACAAGTTTACCATTATGGTCTAGGATGAGCGTAAAGCCACACTCAAGATAACTTTAAGTTAATTAACCCCATGAAAACTGAAAGACACAAAATGGGATCACATACCTCACCATTTTATTTGTTCCCCCACAAAGCTGTTAAAATGTCATTCAGAGCCCTCATCTTTCAGCGATGGGTCTCAGCCAATGACAACTTCAGCCTATTTACATGCTGAATTTTATGTGAATTTGATTTGGAAATAACTGCTTTTGATACAAACAAGCCAATAAAATAAAATAAAGATTTTGCTTAAAATTAAATAGTGGTGTAAGGTTTTTTTCCAATTCATGGTGGTGTCTGATAAAAAAATTACATTGATTTATCCTCTTAAGTACAGGTGCAAGTTTGCAGTACTTCCTTTTGCATCTGTGTTTGTGGGTTGAGTGTTAGAAGCCCATTTATAGCGCTTCTCTTGGCCTTCCTGGGAATTTCAAGGAAAGGACACCTCTTCATTTCTCCCTTTGTGTCTTTGTGCAAGAGTTGACAGATGCACCCTCAGTCTGAGAGTCTGTGCTTTGAATCAGCTCTGCCTTATGGCAGCTGCTTTGCTCAGCTGCCCAGTGAGGTGGGTGAGGCAGATGCATTTTTGCCACTCTTTTTGCTCCTCCATGCTGGGGCTCCAAAAATAAAAGCAATGTTAACTATCAAAATACATTCATTGACACCAGATTTGACTATATATTATTGCATTTTCCCCAAAAGCTTCTATTAGAAGTCCATACAAAACAACAATTTAATGGAATCATGGGATACAGCCTATGGGGTAATGCACAGGAAATGAATGTTGTTATTTTGACTTAATGTGAACAGGACTTTAGTGAAAATAGGATCATGACTAAAGTAACAGTAATGATAGTTTTTCTCACAGAAATTACTTACCACAGGTAATGAAGATGTTTGCTTAAATTATTTTTATCATAGCTCAAGAAAACCTTATCAGAGACACAGTTCCTGTCTTTTATGGCATGAAAGCTGTTTTGGGGTTTCTGTGTAAAACCTTCCCAGCGTGAGGATGGAGAACATATTGCACTATCTGTACATAACTGCGCTCTGCTGGGGAAGATCTTCAATATTAGAAGGAAATACTATGATAGTGTTTTTACATTTTCAATATTTCAGAAAATCTTAATCAGAGAACAATTTTTTGAGGATACTTATTTTGCCACAGCTGTTCTACCTTTTTGTATATAAAAAGTAAGCAATCACAACGTTATGGAATATCACGAAAAAAATATTTTGTGCCCCATCATGGAACTGAGGAAAGATTTAGAAGAAAAACTGTAAATTGCCAAGTTCCATTGGTGCTCCAGCTGCGTTTTTTTAAGGGTGTGTGTAGGTGCCATATTCCCGTTATGTCAATATATCATCCATCTTTCTCCTCAGAGCACCATCCAGCACTGTAGCCAAATGTTTCAAGTAATTTTCCTTTGGTACCTTGAGGTAGTTTATTCCCCTGCCACCTGAACCGGGATGGGGAAAGACACGATCCGTTTGCAATCACAGGCAGAGGGGATTACACCAAAACCTCTTCGTGTCCTTCCCAGAATTGCAGATCCAATTGCAGATGCTTGGCGGAGCAGGATATTTACAAGTTGCAATGAACACTTAGTTCTGCGTGTGCATAACGAACAGCTCACATTGCTGTTGGAAAAACCATATTTTTTCACTACAACCACTTGTTTCTCTGCCTGCTCGCTGCATAAAGGATGGTAAGAGGACAATGGTACAAGGAGCTCATGTAGCCTTCAGTTCCGTTCTCGCCCTCAGCTGAAGAAAGGAAACCTGCATATGCAGTAGCGCTGCCTTTAAAATGAACCAAAAGAGTAGATTTAAACTAGATATTCAGAAAAAACCTCTTCATTGTGAGGGTGGTGAGGTGCTGGAATACCGCTGTCAGGACCTCTGGTTACTTCTCCCATAGGAATTGCTTTGGGTTTTTATTTGTTTCTTTCTTTCTTTCGTTCAGCGGGACGGAGCGGCCGCGAGTTCCGGCGGCTCCGCAGCAGCAGCGCTTCTCTCGATCGGTTTTCCGCTTGACTTTTCGCTCGCTCTCCGTCACCGTCTCCGTCTAACAATCGCTCCACTCCCGTCCCGTCCCGTCTCGTCCCGTTCCGTCCGTGTTCCGCCTTTCCCAGCCCGGCTCATGCCGCGTCCCGCAAGGCGCCCGTGGGTGGCTCTGGCCCCTGCCCGGCCCGCCGCGCTCTCGCCTCCGCCAGGCTCCCTCCGGACTGACCGTGGCGCCTCTGCACGAGTCTGTGGAAGAACTCCTCCATCTGGTTCTGCTGGGGCAGCACCGTCCTCTGGCTCCGCCTGGTGCGGGCTCTGGCCCGGCCCCGGCCCCGAACGAAGCCCCTCCCGCAGCTCCGCCCGTAGCCGCCCCGCGGCCGCCCGGCTCCCGCCCCGTCCCCGGGAGCTGCCCCCGGAGCTTTCCCGATCCGAGCTCCGCCGCCCGTCAGTTCGGCCGCCGGCCCCGAGCCGCCGGTGCCCGGGGCGTTCGTGTGGCCCGGTCAGAATGGCGAGAGCGCGGTGCCGCCCGCACGGGCGGAGTGGCCTCCCCTGGAGCAGCTGTACCGGGAGGGCCCGCTGCTGGGCAGCGTTTACTCCAGGACCCGACTCGCCGACCGTGTCCCGGTAAGAGACGGGGCCGGGTCGGAGGGGGGCGGCGGGAGACAGGAGTGGGCGGCGAGCTCCGAGCTCAGCGCGCCGCTCGCCTTGGCTCGCAGGGGGCCATCAAGGGAGTGTGCCGGGAGCGCATCTCGGAGTGGGCGCGGCTGGTGAGTGAGCGGGGCCAGCGGGAGCAGCCGGCGGGGCTCAGCCGGGGGGGGCTGAGGCGAGGCCCGGCACGGTGGGAGCCGGGGCGCTGCGAGGGGAGCGGGCGTGGGGTGAGCGGGGACCGCGCAGCGTCCCGGGCCGGGCAGGGGGTGCCGAGGGCGCGGCGCAGCAGCGGCCCCGCTGACGGCATCGCGGTCCCCCCGCAGCACAAGGGCGCCCTTGTGCCCCTGGAACTGGCGCTGCTGTGGATGGTGTCGTGGCCTGGCTTCCGCGGCGTCGTGCGGCTCCTGGACTGGTTCGAGGTGCCCAGAGGGCTTCGCGCTGGTCATGGAGCGTCCGGAGCGCTGTCAGGAGCTCTGGTACTTCCTGCACGAGCGGGGGTTCCTGACGGAGCCCGTGGCGCGGGGGCTGTTCGGCCAGGTGCTGGAGGCGGGGCGGCACTCACTGCAGCAGCCGCCGCGTCCTGCACCGCCACATCAAAGCCGAGAACGTCCTCGTCGACCTGGCCACCGGCGAGGCGAAGCTCATCGACTTCGGGTGCGGCACGATCCTCCAGGACACGTTCTACACCCGGATGCCAGGGGAGCACAGAGCCAGGGCTGAGCCGGGCACCGGAGGTTCCCCCCTTTGCTGGCAGAGGAGGAAGAGGGAGGGAAAGACGGGGAATCGTCCTTCAGCCGTCTGCAGCCAAGTTGCTTTTCGGCGGGGCAGGGTCTGGCTGTTGTGGAACGGGAGCTGGCAGGGAGGGAGCAGCATGGGCCTGATGAGCTGCACCCGTGTCCCATAGGAATGCCAGAGTACAGCCCACCGGAGTGGATCCTCTTTGGCTGCTACCATGGCCAGCCAGCCACCATC
This sequence comes from Melospiza georgiana, assembly GCF_028018845.1. NCBI lineage: Eukaryota > Metazoa > Chordata > Aves > Passeriformes > Passerellidae > Melospiza > Melospiza georgiana. The sequence continues at coordinate 25,047,230 of NC_080432.1, read as the reverse complement.
TGGTCCTTGGGCAGCCTGCTGTATGAGCTGGTCTGCGGGCACCTTCCTTTCCACCCCACTGAGGACATAATCTAGGGCCAGCTCTCCTTCCCGCCCTGGATGTCTCAAGGTGGGGATGTGCCTTCAATGCATGGGAGGAAGAACAGAATTGGGAGAGGGCAGCTGGCACATAAGCGTCCAGCCCTTGCAGCTAGTGAGGAGGTTGGTCTCCTGGGCTTAGCTGGAGGACGTGGCACGTGTGCCTCTGTGCTGCTCTCTTCTGAAAGGGAGGACTGATAGGAAGCTTTGTGTGCAGCCCCGAGCCCTCCTAGTGTGGCCTGGGCACCACTGAATCCAGGAGAGCATGGACAGGAGCCTTGTCCCGCTGACCAGTGGTTTCTGGTTTGTCTGTGCAGAGTGCCAGCACCTCATCAGGTGGTGTTTATCCATGGATCCCACAGACAGACCATCCTTGGAAGACCTTTTTGAGCATTCTTAACTACAGGACCCCGATGTGGCCCAGAAGACAGCAGAGATCCATCCCTCTGCACAGTAGGATCCAGCATGTACCAGCTGCATGTGTCTCGTGGCCCTGGATGAAAACCCCAGGGCATTTCCCTGTGGCTGTGGCACAGAGGAGAGAGTGCAGCCTAGGAGATGCTTCCACTGGTCCCTGGCAAGGTGTGGAGGGAGCTCAGTGCTCCCTGTCCTGTTGGAGAATTGGTGGCAAAGCAGTGAAGTTGCCACAGACTGGAAAAGGGGAAACATCCCCCTGCAGCTCAATGGCATCGTGATGTCCCCACAAGCCGAGGCACAGCTGACGTGTTCTTCTGGAGCGCGACGTGGAGCTGGGAACACCATCCTGGAGCTGGCTGCTGGCAGGGCAGAGCTGATTGGCTTTGGCTGCGGCCCCTGCCTGGAGGACACGCTCTGCACCCTGATGAAATCAAGATGAGTCCCCAGCCGGTGCAGGGACGGGGGATGCTCGTGCTTCCAGGCATGGCAGGGCTCAGCTGGACCATGTGCTGGAGGTTCCCTGCTCAGTGGCTGTGTTGAACATTAAATTTTTCTCTGGTCCCCAAGCTACTTTTTTTCAGGACAGGGGATTGGATGTTGTGGAAGGGGAACTGGCTCCTGGCCTTGCTGACAGCTTCTGCCAGCCAGCCTGGGGCAGGGGCAGCCAGCCTGACAAAAGCATCCATCCATGTGGATGGGGGACAGCAGAGGGGGACGGGTTCCGAAGCCATGTCCCAGCTGCTCTGCTTTGCAGGCCCTTGAAGAAGGGGTGGGTTTATGGGAGGGAAAGGTGGGGTTTTTCTCCACCCATGAAGAGGTTTAATTCTCACATGGAGTGGTCAGACCTTCCTAGGCCTGTGATACAGTGATAACCTTTGACAGATTTTCTTGTTTCCAGGTCTTGTTTTGAATTGATTGTCACACAATTGTTCTTTTTTTCTTTTCCAGGAAGATTGCACCTAGTGACCAGACCAGACGGGGAAGCAGCTGAACTGTCTGTGGAGCTTGTCCAGTGCCAGCGCTGCCCCTGTGGGCACATCCCCTTCAAGAAGGACAAGGATGTCCTGCAGGATCAGCTCCTCTCCTGGCAGCAGGTCTCCAGACGTGGGTACCTGGCTCCACAGCTGGGCTGGCAGAAGAGCTCCTGGCAGATGGCAGCGGGCACATGGGCATCATCCCGCTCTTGCAGCTGCTGAGGAGGTTGCTGTGCTGCGCTGAAGCGGAGCGTGTGGAACATGGAATGCCACACTGCGCTCCTCTAAAAACAGAGAATGGTTTGGGAGGTGTGGGCTCTGAGCACAGCCAGCAGCCTGGCCTGGGAACAGGCTGTGGTGGGAGAGGTGGTGTTGGAATAAGGCTCCCAATATTAGCAGTTATATTGTGCCTGGACCAGTCTGACACTCGCTGCTGGGCCAAAGGCAGCAACTGCGGTATATCACCCCAGAGATACCTTGGCTTGCTGGAGATTGCAGCTGGGCACTGAACAAGTCCAGGCTTGTTAGGAACTCCGTTTACCTCAGGAGGAATGGCTTCAGGCGATGGTGAAGAGAAAAGGGAGATGATTCTGCTGAAGGGTTTAATATCCAGAGGTTTATTCCATGGTTACAGAGGTGAGCAACTGCTCCAACAGAATCCCGGCCGCATGGTCTGATTCACCTTTTAAGCTCAGGGACAGGGGGAGGGGAGGTACAGGTGAGCCACCAACCAGGTGAGAGGGGCAGGGTCTCAGGGGAAGATGACACCCAGACAGGCCAATGACCTCTGGGCATAGGGGCATCCTTTGAACTTGACCAACCACACGACGCCTTGCTGGAATGTTAAGCCTGATTGACAGGACTCACTCAGCATGGGGGCAAGGGGGAAGGGAGAGAGGTATAGGCACACCTGGGGAAGTGACCTGGAAGTCCAAAATGGGACATTACAGCGCACCACAACAAGGGGGGACAGGAGCCTTCTGTGACTGATCATGGCTCTCTGGTTTCTCTTTCCAGGCTGCCAGCACCTCATGTGATGGATACAGCACTGCTTGGCCTGCTGGTCTGGGAGGGCTGGAGGGCAGCGGGTTTTCATTTGCTGTCCAAAATAAATCATTGTGTTGTTGTCATCATTGGAGTGTTTCTTTCATCTTTTTCTGAGCTTTTTCCTCCTTTCAGGATAATCCTTTTGTGTTCTTTCTCAGCCATAAATAGCATTTTGCAGGGGGGATAAAATAGCCTAAAAAATTCAATTACAGCTCCTGTGGCAGGTCCCTGGACACGAATGCTGGCCCTTTTCTATGGGAAACAAAACTCACACCCTGGTTTCTTGCTGTCAGTTTGCAGGAGGCATTTGGCACTGCCAGGGCAGCCCGAGCTGTAGGTGGTGGTAGGTGGGATCTGGGAGACATTCTGTGCTGTTGGGAATTTGAGGAGGTGGAAGCCCACTCGGTGCCAAAGGCCCCTGGATACAAATGCTGGCCCTTTGCGGTGTTAAAATAACCATATCCCCCAGTGTGTTGATGCCAGCTTGGAGGCATTTGGCACTCTAAGGGCAGCCTGAGTTCTGGGTGGTGGCAGTATTGGCCTGGGAAAAATCCTGCGCCATTCTGAATTTTAGCAGGCAGAAGGCCACTCGGGGCCACAGGCCGCTGGGCAGGGCGCAGGCCCCTGAACATGAACACCAGCCCTTTTCCATGGGAAACAAAACTCACCACACCAGTTTCTTGCTCTCATTTTACAGGAGGCATTTTGCACTGCCAGGGCAGCCTGAATTGTAGGTAGTGGCAGGTTGAGTCTGGGAGAGAGCCGGGCCATTTGGAATTTGAGGAGTGCACTTGGCTCCTTCTCTCCTCATTGTGTCTGGCACACACAGGAGCCCAGAGCTCCTGCAGGAACCATCCCAGCACTCAGTGGGAGCAACTTGTGTCCAGTGCTCACACAGAGCTGTGGGTGTCCAGCACTGCAGCTCATTGGAATGAGGAACTGTTCCAGCCCTCTTGGAAGGAGCTAAGGAGCTCTGGCCTTCAGATCAGCTCCTTCCCACTCTTGATTTGCTGGCCTGGGGGAGCTGCTACTTGTGGCAACACTTGTTTCACAGCTGACAGCCCTGCTCTGCAGGCCAGCAGCCATTGCAGGAGCTTGTGCTGGTGACATTGAAGCTTTCAGATCTTCCTAAGGAAAGCTCAGGGCAGAACTTGTCAAAAGAGCATTGCCTGGGCGATGGCTTTGACATTAAATCTTTCTTCTGTGCTCTGTGCCACACACAGTAAATATTTGAGGAAGCAAGTTTGCTGTTCCAGAAATTCCTCAAATCAGTCAGTTAAACCGTAACAGACCATGATCTGGGATGTGTAATCTCACTTTAATTCATTGAGCAGAAAGCTGCAGGAGCACTGCTTGTGAGCTGTGTGTCTAACCTAAGTGACCTTGCTGCCAAGAACTTAGAAAAGAGGGGAGAGATGGAATCAGCAGCACAAGGATCTGCATTGTGATACTCCCACAGGCCTGAGGACAGGGCCCACTTCCACTTCCACTTCCACTTCCACTTCCACTTCCTAAACCTTTTTACCCTCATCAAAACTTGGTGCTTCAAATTGTGGTGGTGAATGTCCCCGGCCTTGTGCGGCCCCAGGGTGATCTGGGAAACGCTTGTCAGGCCTGGGCCTTGCTGAACAGCCCCTGGGCTCAGCTCCTGCTGAACTTATCAGGGACACAGAGCGCTCCCAGGAGCTTGTGCTGTCTAACGAGCTCCTGGGGTGTCTGGGAACAGCCTTGGAAACCACTTTTCTTGCCTGAATGGCATGGCATCCTCCTTCTCTCACTTTCCAAGACAGGCTGCTGACCTGCAGTGCGGCCATGAGGAAGCATTTTACGGCTGAGGCCCACTCTTGTGGCCCATGATGAGCGCTGCAAAGGAGGCCCTTGGAGCTCTCCTGGAGCACAGTGGCTGCCAGCAGCAACCTCCCTCTGAGTGGGGCCTCTCAGAGTCAGTGAGCTCTCAAGTTTGCTGCACTGGCAGGATCACTGATCAGCAATGGATCCTGGGCCAAGAGCCCCACTCCTGGAGGCTCCAGTTCAACCACTGTTAAGCTGGAGTGCTGTTAAGCTTTTAGGCCGTATTCCTTTTTAGCCTTGTCTTGCTGTCCCTTTGTCAAAAGCACCTAAAGACACACACACACACACACACAGAGACACACAGACACACACAGACACACACAGACACACACACTTGTCAGAATGTTTCTCGTTTGATTGACTGAATTTTGTTTGTTGCTATTTTTTTCCTTCTTGTTCCTGAACCAACTAGTAAGCAATAGTGTGAATGTTGCCAATGAATTTTCTTGAGCTGTTCCTTAATATTCAATCTGGTTTTTACTGAACCTTGCCTGGGAATTTTTAAGCAATCTCAGATACTTGTTCATAACAAGCCTTGGGAGCATGAGGTGTAGGATTGACAGTGGAAAGCAGGAGAATAATTCCAAAGGGACAAGTTTAACTGTCCATTTTATTACTCTTCTATTTCTTTCACTGTGATAAGCCAAGCCAAGCTTTTCTTGGAGGCAGAATGTGTGTGGGGTGCACTACGGTATTGTCCCATAGCTCTGGGCTGAATAGCACCCAGGCTGGAGTGTAAACAGATTTGAGGAACCCTTGTCACTTGTCATTGGCCTCACAGTCCACTCATCCTTCTGCAAACAACACAGCTGGACTGCTGTCCTGGGTAAATATACATACAGATGACTTTTCCAAAGCAGTGCACTATTTCCTAGTGAAATACACAACCTCTTCTTACCCATGAAATTGTGACTGAAGACACCTGAGAGCCAGATCTGTGTGAGATTGCAAAGGAGCAAAGCTTTGCCATTTGGGCACACTTCTCTTTGTTTCTTTTCTCAGGCCTTTTGTGAGCACAGAACACATCTAGAAAGAAAACTTTTGACTAGACAGGATCTTTTGGATCTGTTGTCCCCCAAACATGTCAATGTGTGACCCTGTTACAAAGACAAGTTGAAATAGCAGCACAAATGTCACAAAGAAAACATGGCAAAAGAGGAAGAGGAGAGGCCCAGTGAGGAAAGGACGTGGTGAGACACTGGCACATTGAGTGAGCGGCGCTCCCATAACCTTGAGGCTAGCAGGCCCTGATCTCACATTCTCCTTTGGTTAACGTAAATTGATATATTTTTTTAGGTTTTTAAATCAGCAAAATAAAATATATACAATAAAAAGATGTCATCATAATTTAAGGATATAATCATAACATATTTATTCAAAACTATCAGACCATATATACATCTCTAACTATGAAACTGAAACATAAATCCTATTCTTCAAACACTCTACGGACAGCCAGCAGCTTCTTCCTGAGCTTGGGGGATAGAGAGCTCTTCTGGATGGGACGCAAGGAGAACATTGGAAGTGTCCAGAGAAAACTTCTTGGTAAGACTGCAGGCAGTGAGATCTGCAAAGGGGAGACACAAAATGTGACAGAGGCTTGAATGCAAACCTAAAGCACGTGAAGCTCCATATTTCATGATACACATTCCTTGGAAACTTCTTAACTGCTGCACAGTGAAACATGCTCCTGCTGGCAGAGACTTGGGGCAGGCCAGGGGAAAAGCCTGAGCCACTTCCCCAGAGCTGCCACAGGCACAGCCTGGCCTCTGGGCTGTCCTGGGACAGCAGGGAGCCCAGAGCCCTGTGCTCTCCAGAAATGGCTCAGCTGCACATGCACCCTGCTGCTCCTCTCCCTGCCCCACAGCTCAGCAGCCCTACAGCTCCAGGGCCACTGGCAGCAGCACAGCTCCTTGCAGGGGGCACATGCAGGGCACAGCTGTTCCCTGCCAATGTGCACAGCCTCTCTGCGCTGCCACAAGACCCTTCCTTCCAACAGAGAGCAGCTCAGATACAACCTCACATCGGTGTGAGGCTGAGCCATGTTCACCTAACACTCTTCCTTAGGCATCCACAGCTCCTCTGGGCAACTTGTTCCCAGTGCCTCACCGGCCTCACTGTTGAGAATTTCTTCCTAGAAGATTGCAAAGAGGATAAAAATGTTTCTGTAAATACATCAGCAATGAATGGAGGTCTAAGGAGAAGCTCTGTCTTCTCCTGGACATGGGGGGAAACACAGAACAAAGGCTGAGGGAAAGACTGAAGAACTGAATGCACTCTAACCTGGGTAAAAACTGTCAGGATGGCTGGGCCCAGGGAGTGGTGGAATTCAGTGGAATTAAATCCAGCTAGCACCTGGTCACAAGTGGTGTTCCCCAGGTTTCAGCACTGGGCCAGCTGTGATTCACATCTTTGTCAATGATGTGGAGGGGAGCATCCATGGCACCTCAGGCAGTTTACAGACAATGCCGAGCTGGATGGGAGTGTTGATCTGCTGGAGGGCAGGAAGTCTCTGCAGAGAGATCAGGACAGGCTGGATCATGGGCTGAGGCCACTTGCATGAGGTTCAACAAGGTGAAGTGCCCTGTCCTGCCCTTGGGCCACAGCAGCCCCATGGAAGGCCACGGGCTGGGGGCAGAGTGGCTGGAAAGGCGCCCAGCAGAGGAGGACCTGGGGGTGCTGGTTGGCAGTGGCTGAAGGTGAGCCAGGTGTGCCCAGGTGGCCAAGAAGGCCAATCCTGTCCTGGGTGATGTTTCAGTGGTGGCCTTGGCAGTGTCAGGGGTCTCAGGTTATTGGACGGACTCGATGACCTTAAAGGACTTTCCAATGGAAACAGTCCTGCAATTCTAAACCTCCATTTGTTCTTTTGAAGGATGCAGTCCCAAACAGAACTGCATGTGTTTTTTTAAGGGATTTAACATTCACCTCCCCTTGAAAGTAATAGAAATCAGGTGTTAAATGCCCTCAAAACACTTTTATTCCTTGATCTTAAGCTGTGTGTTTGAATTGAGGTGCTTTTGTTGGACAATGGGATAAATGCAGGCAATTCATCTGCAAGGGCGCTTGTTTAATCTACTTTTCTCTTTCCTTTCCCCAGTGGTGGCAGATTTGGGAGTATTTGTCTTGTGCTTTGACTTCTGGCTCAGACTTGCTCATGGAGGTGTTGTAAAATCTTATCTACCCCTTTGTAGTGAAAATTGCTTGCGGACTGCTGGGAATTGGTAGAGACAAGGCTTACAAAGCAGTACCCAGTATGATTAGTCCAGTGTCCCTGCTTAAATCCACGTATGCTTGTATTAAAAAGGAACTGAGTATTCCAACTCCCCTATCCCCTGCTCTTTTTAAAAAAATTTTGTAGCTCTTGGGGCAAGTCCTGTGTGCCATTCCAACTCTTCGTTATCAAATGTGTGAAGTGATGCTGCTGCTGTAGCAGCAGGTTCAGTGGGAACAAGCCCAAAGCGCTGGGTCCCACAGCAGTGGGCACGGTGGGAGACTTGCCTCTGCTGCCGTGGCCATCCAGCCATGGGCAGAGCAGCTGCTGGGGCTTCCCCCATTCTGCCAACAGCAGTCTGCCTCCAACACGTGGCCATGGTTTTGCCAGAATGTGGAAAACACATCGTTTGAATGTATTTTGATGTGTTCTGATGTGACAGTTTTCACAGGGGTTCTTGGATGAGGGAAGAGACAAGAATGTTGACTCCATGTTCAGAAGGCTTGATTTCTTATTTTATGATATATATATATTACATTATAACTATACTAAGAAGAAATAGAAGGAAAAGTTTTCTCTCAGAAGGTAGCTAAGCTAAGAATAGAAAAGAAAAGAATGAATAACAAAGATATGTGGCTCGGACAGAGAGAGAGCCAGCTCTGCTGTGAGTGGTCACTAAATCAAAACATCCACGCAAGACCAATCACAGAGCCACCTGTTGCATTCCCCAGCAGCAGATAATCATTGTTTACATTTTGTCTCTGAGGCCTCTTAGCTTCTCAGAAGGAAAAATCCTAAAGAAAAGGATTCTCACACAAAGATGTCTGTGACATTCTGACATCACCTGAGTGGAGCAGTTTGGTGGGCAGGATGCCCTGTGTGCAAGGGTCCTGGCAGGGATCGGTGGCTGGCACAGGCACTGGCAGTGTTATTTTCCCAGGCAGGCTCCTGATCCAGCTGTGGGGGAAGGCAGCAGCAGCTGGATCAGCCCAGCAGCAGCAGCACACGGAGGAGACGCTCATCTGCACAGAGCCCGTCAGCCCCATGGCTCCCCTCATGGCAGCGAGGGATGATCCCGCCGCAGGGGAAGGGCTGCGGCAGCCTGGAGACTCCTTCAGCCAGCACTTGTTGCAATCTCCTTCCTGCAGCTGTGCCTGGAGCATGCTGGCCTGCAGGGGTGCTGCAGGGTCCCAGGGATGCTGCTGGGCTCAGGGGGCAGAGTGTGTACAAAAGCTGATTATATCAGCCCACTGAACACTGGGGGCATCTGATGCAGAGTGCAAAGCCTCTTTGAACAGAGAGGAGAGATGAGACTTGAAGAAATAAGTTTGCAGATGCAGAAAAAGGGATCAGACCCACAGGTCCCATGGCTCAGGCTTAGTTCATCCAAATCAAGGATGATTAGTTTGATCTGCTCTGTTGAGGAGCGATTTAGAATGACCTGCCCCGTGCTATTTCCATTAAGAAAATTTGGAATTGTCAGGAACTGCCAGGATCAGAAATGTTTTGAGGCAGATCATGTTTATGGGTGTCTCTGCAATAAAGAAAGAAGAGAATAAAACCCTGGAACAATGAAGTGGAGCAAAAAGGAACATACAGCTCTTGGCCAACTGAGTTTTGGGGCCATCCACCAGGGAGTTCAAAGCTGCTTCTACTTCCACTGCCCGGTGCCATTGTTTGTGTTCCTCCTCTTTGTATGATGTGAAGAGAATGAAACAAAATCCCACACCAACAAGCTGCAACCCAGAACTGAGTGGGAAGTACAGAATGAAAGGCCTTGCAAAGTAACTTTGGGAAGGGTCTACATCCCAGACAGTGTGAAAGCCTCAGGCCTGGCCAGGCTGGGCTTAGGGCTGGCTGGCCTTGGGAAGGGAATGGAAGGGGATGGAGTTGGGGTGTGGTTTTGCAGCCATGGAAACGAGAGAAGCATGGGCAGCGTGTCACAAAGGGGCAGCCCCAGGCTGGGCTGGTGCAGGTTGTGCTGGACACGGCCCCAGCGGCAGCAGACGCGTCTGGCTCTGCCTCTGTGTGCCGAGCGCCGGCGATTGGAGTCACCCGGCCTTGTTCTGAGGCTGGGTACCCAGCTCCCGTCGCTGCCAACTCCGAGAGCCATCCCAGATTCAAACCCTGACGCTTCTGCCTGGCAGGAGCACGGGTTTGAAGATGGATTCTACTAGAAAAGGAAAGATCATTGAAGGAAAAGGTGAGGATAGAAGGGATCTAAAAGGCTGGAGTAAATGGAAAGAAGGTCCTCCCAGATTCCAGGGAAATCTGGTCCATGGTGTCAGTGGTGGCTCTGTGTCAGAGTAGGTGTCTGACAGCTACAGATGATCCTGCAAGGACACCCATGGCATCCCAACATTGTCTCATTAGTTTATACTGCTTTCTCCTTTTTGACAGAGTCCAAATGACTCCTTCTGTCAGCCAGGACAGGGTCTGTGGCCACAGCTGACCCCAAATTGGACATGGTCATTAGATTCAAATCCTGTTGCTTTCTCTCCCATCAATGTCTGGTCTCACTATAGATAAATGTTGTGTTCTTTCTCTGCTTGCTAATCGGGTCTAACATTGAGGATGGTATTAGGGTGCTACAGAAACATCAATAAGGCCTGCCTGCTTGCAGAGAGGTCTTTGTGGTTTACAGAGCTAGCAGTCACAGCTGTGTGGGTTTCTCTTGTGGATTCAGTCAAGGCCAACCTCAAGAAGCAATCTTTTTTCCCCTCTTACCATTGAAGCCTTCCATCTTTCCTTTCAAACTTGCTAACTGAATATAGTTCAGAGGAATTAAACACAGGCTGGTTCTGGGAAAAATAAAACCAAAGAAATTGTCTCAAAAATGAAGAAAACCCCTTGACTGTCTCACCCATTAGAGATGTTGATGAAAAAGTGGGAGTTCACTGAACTCACTTCTTGCCTTGTGAGCATGACTTAGCCTCACACAGAGGTGAGGCTCCTGTGTCCTCCCTGCTGTCCCAGGGCAGCCCAGAGGCCAGGCTGTTCCTGTGGTAGCTCTGGGGAAGTGGCTCAGGGTTTTCCCTCAGCCTGATCAAAGGGTCTGGTGGCAATGACCATGTTTCTCTGTGCAGCTGTTTAGAAGCTTCCAAAGAATCTGTCCCATGAAATATGGAGCTTCCGATGCTTTAGGTTTGCATTGCAGGCTCTGATACATTTTGTGTCTCCACTTTGCAGGCCTGACTGGCTATCCTCTTGCCAAGAGGTTTTCTCTGGCCAGTCCGTCCATGCTCCTTCCCTCCAAGCCGTTGCCTCCCATCTCCAAGAGCTCTCCTTCTATCAAGGCAAGCAAGATGTGCCACGGAGAGCAAGAGAGTGGGAAACCTGGCATCAGCTTGGATGAGGAGAGTATAATGAAAAAGGTGATCACTTCAGAGGAAAAAGAATGTAAGGTAAGGAGAGCCAGTTAAGTCCAGTGTGGTAAATTTTCAGTTTATGTGCTGTTGGCAAAGCTCTGAGACTTTTTGCCCTGATAGGAACTGACCCTTTCAGTCAAGTTAGAACAGCTCCTGATTTGGCTCTTCAGCTGGGCCAGAAATGATGGAATAGCTGAGATGGGTGTGCATCTGCCCCCAGTGCCTCCAGCCCCGATCCTGGCCATGGCATGGGGGCCCTGGAGCAGCTTGGGCAGGCAGAGAGCTTGCAGAGAGCAGCAGGGCAGGGAGCTCTGCTGAACTTGCTAAATGCCAGTGAGCCTGAGCTGATGGATGTGTGGGAGCTGGAGAGCAGCGAGCATGCCGAGAGCTCAGCAGCATCTGGGCTCAGAGGCTGCTGGGGAACTGTAGGAGGGAAGGGCAGCAGCAGAAGAAATGAGGGGCCTTGAGAAAAGCAGGTTTTGACATCCTGCAGAATGGCTTTGTGGGGCCATGGCTGGAGATCAGCAGTGGCTGTGAGCCACCTTAGGGGCAGGGAGAGAACAGGGATCTAAAGCCACTGCCATGCCATCCCAAAGGCCAGTGGAGGCAGTGGCACCCCAGAACATCATGATGTCAATGGGAATGTAGGCACACTTGCAGAGGAGAGGGCAGGAGGGAAGAGGTGTCAAATGTGGGACATGATCTCTCCCTCACCACGTCCCTTTGCATTCCTCGTGCTGGGCCAATCTGCTCCATCAGTTTGACTTGTTTATTCCTGCCAGGTCCCAGTTGAGGGCAAATGTAAATGTCCTGAGGGAGGACTGGGGGCAAGGCTGGATGCTTCATCTGAGCACTGTGTTCTACTTTTCCAGGCTTCCTTGCCATATGCCAGTGGTGGGGAAATGAAGAAGGCATCATTTGGACTGCCTTTGATCCCCCCAATTGACAAGACAGGAAGTCTCAATGTTGGCAGTGCTGCGGGATCTGTCCAAATCTCTCCCCAGGTGGATTTGCAGGAGTCCTGGGAGATGAGGTAAGCCAAGGTGTCTGCTGCTCCAGTGTGCTGCTCACCTCACTCTTCCCTTCTCCTGTGGATATTTTGCACAGTCTCCCATTCAGGCAAGCCTCTGTGTATTCAGCATTTTGCCCATCCAATGTCAAACTCAACAGCAATGCCCCTAGAGCACAGGTGGTGCTGGGGAAGAGCAGGCAGGGCTTCAAAGCACCTCCAGAAGGGTCCCCTGCTGGATTTGGCTCTTGATTACCTCTGTAATTTTTGTGGGGTCATTTGGGAACTGTTTTGCATGGGCCTGGATCCTGCAGAACTTTGGATGCTGAGATCCTTGACTGTTAAATTCTGCAGCCAGGAGAATATGCATGGGCAAATATTGGCTCCTGGAGAGGTGTCTGCAAATTCAGGTGCTGCTTCTGTAATCATCTGGTGCAATTTCTCTGTGCCTGGGCCTCCACTGTGAAATGAGATCCCTGATAACTTTTGGGATGCAGATGTATAATCTGATTGATGTTTAATGTTGAGATCTGGGCTTAAGATCAAAGAGGGCAAGGTGATAGAGAAGAGTTAAGAGACTGTACCTGATGGAAAGATATTGGCTTGGATATGTGTGATAAAATGTAGCTGTGATGTTTTTCTGAGGGATAACCATAAAGAGGGAGCCACAGAAGTATCATTCCAATAGAAAATCTTTGGCAGGGCTTTGAAAGTGCAACATGAATATTCTTCCCTAGCAGCTGAGTTGGAAAAAGCCATTTTGTTCTGGAAAGAGCCAGGAGCTGTAAAAGCATTCTCAGGAGACAGCAGTGCTCTGCCCACGTGTAGCACAAGGCGGTCACCAGGGTGAGGCACGAGCAGGCCAAGTCAAACTTTGTGAGAAGTACAAAAGTAGCCCTCCATCCAAACTGGTATCGGAGCCCAGCAGCTCTTGCTGCTTCAGAGAGGCTGCAGGAGCCACTTGGCTCCAAAAGGAGAGGCAGCAGAACTGGAGAGTTCTGGTGCAAGTTGAAGAATGACTGATGTGTTTCAGCCAGAGCTTGGCCAGGTCTGTGTGACTGCAGCAACTGAAAGCTTAAGGACAATTAATCAGCTTTGCATCCTTTTGGGTTTATGTGTTGCATTCCCTACTTCAGAGAAGTGTCCATGCTAAGAAGGTTTGTCTCCTTTCATGGTACACCCATTCCCTCTTTCTCTTTCTACCTCCTCATACGTTCTTCTCTCCTCCATTTTCTCCAGGCCAAGATCCAGCAGCAGAAGACAAGAGAAGCTCTCTGAACATGCAGGTATGTGCAGGACATGTCTGTCCTAAAATAGCCATGGGTATCTGATCTCAGAGGTTACATTTGGAAAGCTCAGTTGAAACTCATTGTTTTAAAAATTTCTTTGAATTCGTTTCAATTCCTTGACGGGCTCAGTGGATTCTCCCAGAGCCCCGTCACTGGATGCATTCTTGTGGAGCAGTGAAAATTCCTCCAGGTGAAGTGTTGAGTAGCAGGAGCTGGAGTGGTACCTTGGGGTCCTGGAAATGCTGTGCAGGAAAATAAAACATTCCTCTCCATCCTGCACATGCCTTTTTTCTCCCTGTAGCCTTTATAATGTCAGAATTAGTAGAGAAAAGGAAGTAATTTATCAGGAAATGAGAAATGTTCTGAATCCTTCCAGCTGCTCTTGTAGTAGAAAAGCTTTCCTTGGGGGTGTTTCTGATCAGAACCCTATGAGATGTGAAGGAGATTCATGGACATTGCCTGGTTTTGCACTGGGAGGACTAGGGAAACCTCCTATGATAGAAAGTCCTTTTGACTTTTCCAGTGAAGGAGAAGGAGACTTCCAAATGGATGCAGCCAAGGCAGGGTGTGAGTTTGTCATCCTCTGACAGCACAGGCCCAAAGCCACCTCTGGCAGGTTCACAATGACAAATCTCTTCCCTGGCTGTCTCTGCCTGTGTCAGTGTTGCAGGCTGAGGCTGGGGCAGGAGATGCCTTGTGCCTTGTGCCTGTCCCTGCCTTGCCTGATCCCTGACAAGTGGAATTGTGCCAGACAAAATGCAGTTTCTGGGGCATCTGGTTCAGGCAATGCTTTCAAGTTGAAAGCCTCATTGACACTGTTGTTGTGCCTTTGGCATTTCTGGGCATGTAATGATAGGAGAGATGGGACTTGGAGAAATAATTCTGCTGATGCAGAGAAAGGGATCAGATCTCCTGGTTCCTTGGCTTAGTGTTAGTTCTGCCAAATCCTGGTTATGGCACCTTTGGAATGACTCCTTCATTGCTGGTATGCAGCTGGAATGCTTAATGCAGCTAGGGAGAAGTACTGCTCATTGAAGAAGTTAAATTTTTTTCTGGAATAATTCTGGACTTGGAATGACTTCTCTCATTAATCCATGGCTTTCTCACTTTTATTACTGACTGGGACATTTTACAGAGTGCAAGCAATCCCACTTTTAGACAGGATTCCTTCTCACAGTGCTTGACTGCCACATGATTTTATCCTTTGAGAAGCCATGTAAAGAATTAGCTCTCCTAGTTCCAAAAGCTGTGTTGGAGAGTATTTCAGAATGACTGGCCATCAGCTCTTTCCATTAAGGATATTTTCAATTGACATTATTAGCCAAGATTAAAATTGTTTTGAGATTGGTTGTGTTTATTTCGGTTTGGGTGTCTCTGCTGAAAAGAAAGCAGAGAATAAACCCCTAGAACAAGGATGCACAGCAAAAGAGGAACGTTTGCATACTCAGAGAGCCAACATCTTTTGGCCAACTGAATTCTGGGGACATCTACTGGGGAGTGCAAAGCTTCTTTTACTTCCACTGTCTACTGGCATTGTTTGTGTTCCTCCTCTTTGTTTGATGTGAAGAGAATGAAACAAAATGCCACACCAACAAGCTGCAATCCAGAACTGAGTGGGAAGTACAGAAAGAAAGGCCTTGAAAAGAAGCTTTGGAGAGGGTCTATATCCCAGAGAGTGTGAAAGACTCAGGCCTGGCCTGGCTGGCCTAGGGAAGGGAATGGAAGGGGATGGAGTTGGGGTGGGGTTTTGCAGCCATGGAAACGAGAGAAGCATGGGCAGCGTGTCACAAAGGGGCATTCCCAGGCTGGGCTGGTGCAGGTTGTGCTGGACACGGCCCCAGCGGCAGCAGACGCGTCTGGCTCTGCCTCTGTGTGCCGAGCGCCGGCGATTGGAGTCACCCGGCCTTGTTCTGAGGCTGGGTACCCAGCTCCCGTCGCTGCCAACTCCGAGAGCCATCCCAGATTCAAACCCTGACACTTCTGCCTGGCAGAAGCACGGGTTTGAAGATGGATTTCAGCAGAAAGGGAAAGACAACTGAAGGAAAACGTGAACATTGAAGGGAGCTGTAGGGCTGCTGAGGTGTGGGGCAGGGAGAGGAGCAGCAGGGTGCATGTGCAGCTGAGCCATTGCTGGAGAGCACAGGGCTCTGGGCTCCCTGCTGTCCCAGGGCAGCCCAGAGGCCAGGCTGTGCCTGTGGCAGCTCTGGGGAAGTGGCTCAGGCTTTTCCCCTGGCCTGCCTCAAGTGTCTGTCAGCAGGAGCATGTTTCCATGTGCAGATGTTGAGAAGTTTCCTGGAAGTCTGTCCCCTGAAATACAGAGATTCAGGTTTGCATTGCAGGCTCTGATCCATTTTGTGTCTCCACTTTGCAGGCCTGACTGCCTATCCTCTTGCCAAGAAGTTTTCCCTGGCAAGTCCCTCTATGCTCCTTCCCTCCAAGCCTTTGCTTCCCTTCCCCAAGAGCTCTCTTTCTCCCATGGCAAGCAAGATATGGAGTAGAGAGCAGGAGACTGGGAAACCTGGCACTGGCTGTGAGGAAGAGATTAGAAGGAAAGGGCTCACTTCAGAGGGAAATGGATGTCAGGTAAGGAGACCAAGAATAGTCCAGTGTGGTAAATTTTCAGTTTATGTGCTTTTGGCAAAGCTCTGAGACTTTTTGCCCTTACAGGAACTGACCCTTTTAGTCAAGTTAGAACAGGTCCTGATTTGGCTCTTCAGCTGGGCCAGAAATGATGGGATACTAAGGGTGGGTGTGCATCTACCCCCAGTGCCTCCAGCCCCATTCCTGGCCATGGCATGGGGGCCTGGAGCAGCTTGGGCAGGCAGAGGGCTTGCAGAGAGCAGCAGGGCAGGGAGCTCTGCTGAACTTGCTAAATGCCAGTGAGCCTGAGCTGATGGATGTGTGGGAGCTGGAGAGCAGCGAGCATGCCGAGAGCTCAGCAGCATCTGGGCTCAGAGGCTGCTGGGGAGCTCTAGGAGGGAAGGGCAGCAGCAGAAGAAATGAGGGGCCTTGAGAAAAGCAGGTTTTGGCATCCTGCAGATTGGCTTTGTGGGGCCATGGCTGGAGATCACCAGTGGCTGTGAGCCACCTTAGGGGTAGGGAGAGAACAGAGATCTAAAGCCACTGCCATGCCATCCCAAAGGGCAGTGGAGGCAGTGGCTCCCCAGAACACTTTGACGTCAAACATGTGGATGGCAGCTGGAGATGTAGCCATATTTCCAAGGAAATGAGAAAGCTTGGAAATGTGGGACATGGCCTCTCCCTCAACAGTTCTCTTTCCATTCATATCCTTTGCCTATCGACTCCATCACTTTGACTTGTTTCTTTCTGCCAGGTTCCAGTTGAGGGCATATGTAAAAGTCTTGAGTTATGGATGTGGGCAAGGCAGGATGCTTCATCTGAGCACTGTGTTCTACTCTTTCCAGACCTCCTTGCCATATCGCAGTGGTGGGGAAATGAAGAAGGCATCATTTGGACTGCCTTTGATCCCCCCAATTCGCAAGGCAGGCAGTCTCCCTCTTGACAGTGCTGCGGGGTCTCTGCCAAGCTCTCCCCAGGTGGATTTGCAGGAGTCCTGGGAGATGAGGTAAGCCAAGCTGTCTGCTGCTCCAGTGTGCTGCTCACCCCTCTTTTCCATCTACTGTGGTCATTTTGCACAGTCAGCTGTTCCATGTATGTTGACAAACCTCTGTGTATTCAGCATTTTGCCCATCCAATGTCAAACCCAACAGCAATGCCCCAAGCCCAGAGGTGGTGTTGGGGAAGAGGAGGCAGGGCTAGAAAGCATCTCAGGCTGGGTCCACTGCTGGATTTGGCTTTTATAACAGCCTGAACTTGGCCTGCTCTGGGTGACTGCAGCAACTGTAATCTTAAGGACAATTAATCAGCTTTGTATCCTTTTGGGTTTATGTGTTGCATTCCCTCCTTCATAGAAGGGTCCATGCCAAAAAGGTTTGCTTTTGTCCCTTTCATGGTAAACCCATTCCCTCTCTTCTCTTTCTACCTCCTCATATGTCCTTTTTACTCCATTTTCTCCAGGCCAAGATCCAGCAGCAGAAGCCAAGAGAAGTCCTCTGAACATTCAGGTAGGTACAGCGCATGTCTGTTCTAAACTGACCATTGGAATCTTGACTTAGAGGTGACATTTGGCAAGCTTGGTTAAAACCCATTCTTTCAACAATTTCCTTAAATTCATTTCAATTCCCTGATGGACTCAGTGGACTCTTCCAGAACCAAGTCACTGGGAGAGTTCTCTGGTGTTGCAGGGAAAATTCCTCAAGTGTGAAGTGTTGAGTAGCAGGAGCTGGAGTGGTACCTTGGGGTCCTGGAAATGCAGCGCTGAAAAGAAAACATTCCTCTCCATCCTGCACACGCCTTTTATCTCCCTGTAGCATTTCTTGTGTCAAAATGAGACTAGAAAAGGAAGGCATTTAGCAGGAATTGAGGAATGTTCCCACTCCTTTCACCTGCCCTTGAAGGAGAAAAGCTTTCCTTGGGGCTGTTTCTGAGCTGAATCCTCTGAGAGGTGAAGGAGATTAATGGACATTGCCTGGTTTTGCACTGGGAGGACTAGGGAAACCTCCTATGATAGAAAGTCCTTTTGACTTTTCCAATGAAGGAGAAGGAGACTTCCAAATGGATGCAGCCAAGGCAGGGTGTGAGTTTGTCATCCTCTGACAGCACAGTCCCAAAGCCACCTCTGGCAGGTTCACAATGACAAATCTCTTCCCTGGCTGTCCCTGCCATTGTCAGTGTTGCAGGCTGAGGCTGGGGCAGGAGATGCCTTGTGCCTTGTGCCTGTCCCTGCCTTGCCTGATCCCTGACAAGTGGAATTGTGCCAGACAAAATGCAGTTTCTGGTGCATCTGGGACAGGCAATGCTTTCAAGTTGAAAGCCTCATTGACACTGTTGTTGTTCCTTTGGCATTTCTGGGTGTGTAATGATAGGAGAGATGGGACTTGAAGAAATAATTCTGGTGTTGCAGAAAAACGGACCCAATCCCCTGGTTCCTAGGCTTAGTGTTAGTTCTGCTAAATCCTGAGTATGGCTATCCCAGGGCAGCCCAGAGGCCAGGCTGTGCCTGTGGGAGCACTGGAGAATGGGTCAGGCTTTTCCCCTGGCCTGCCTCAAGTGTCTGCCAGCAGGAGCATGTTTCCCTGTGCAGTTGTATAGAAGTGTCCAGGAAGTCTGTCCCATGAAATATGGAGCTTCAGATGCTTTAGATTTACTTAGTGGGCTCTGTTACGTTTTGTATCTCCACTTTGCAGGCCTGACTGACTCCAGTATTTCCAAGAGTCTTCCACAGACATGTCCGTCTTCACTCCTTCCATCCAAGCCCTTGCCTCCCATCCCAAAGAGCTGTTTTTCCATCAAGCGAAGCGCTATGTATGATGGAGAGAAAGAGAAAGGGAAAACTAGCACTGGATACAATGATATCAGAAGAAGCATCCAGGAGCAGAGTTCAGAGGGAAAAGGACATAAGGTAAGGAGAACAAGGACTAAGTCCTGTATGGTAGATTTTCAGTTTATGTGCTGTAGGCAGAGCTTGGAGAGCTTTTCCTGTGCTGTGAGCCCAGGGAAGCAGCTGAGCCAAGGAAGAGCTCAGCTGGACACTGCGCTACAGGCTGTCTTTGCAATGGGTGTGAAGAGCAGACTTCATGTCCTCATCAGCATGTATCAATAGCAGGAGAAGTCTTTGAATGGTTTCTGGGCTGTGTCATGGTTCCTCCTCCATCTTATGGCTGAGAAAACACCAACAAGCAGTCAGAGCAGCTCAAGTTGTCCAATCTGGAAAAGCAATCCTTCACCAGTTAGTAACCTATGGGTATCTGTGAAGCACCTCTATGTCTTGGTGGTGTTTTCTGTCAGCTGTGTCTGCTTTGGATGGAAAAAGGTGTTTGCTGGAAGATGCTAAGTGAGGTTGTCTCAGCTTGAGAGTTGTACAGCCATGACCTCTGCACAGTTGTCTCTGATGCTATTTGCAGACTCCATCAGCTCCTGGGCAGCTGTGTGCTCTGGCATGGCTTTGTGCAGAGGGAAGGGATGGGAGGTGGCCATGGGGAGGGCAGCCCAGAGCCCAGGCACACGATGGCCTTTGCAGCAGGGCCAGGACCTGCAGTTGCTTTGGGTTTGCTGTGGGGTGCAGGAGGAGGCAAATGAACAACAGCTTTGGTAGAGAGAATGTGCAATCCAAGGCTTGGGTACTTGATTTCAGCCTTGCAGAGAAAGGGCCCAAGGTAACCCTGACAGGAACTGACCCTTTCAGTGAAGTTTGAACAGGTCCTGATTTGGCTCTTCAGCTGGGCCAGAAATGATGGGATACTAAGGGTGGGTGTGCATCTACCCCCAGTGCCTCGAGCCCCATTCCTGGCCATGGCATGGGGGTCTGGAGCAGCTTGGGCAGGCAGAGAGCTTGCAGAGAGCAGCAGGGCAGGGAGCTCTGCTGAACTTGCTAAATGCCAGTGAGCCTGAGCTGATGGATGTGTGGGAGCTGGAGAGCAGCGAGCATGCCGAGAGCTCAGCAGCATCTGGGCTCAGAGGCTGCTGGGGAACTGTAGGAGAGAAGGGCAGCAGCAGAAGAAATGATGAGGGCCTTGAGAAAAGCAGGTTTTGGCATCCTGCAGATTGGCTTTGTGGGGCCATGGCTGGAGATCAGCAGTGGCTGTGAGCCACCTTAGGGGCAGGGAGAGAACAGGGATCTAAAGCCACTGCCATGCCATCCAAAAGGCCAGTGGAGGCAGTGGCACTCTGGAACACCTTGATGTCCAGGATGTGGCTGCCAGCTGGGAATGTAGGCACACTTGCAGAGGAGGGAGCAGGAGGGGAGAGGGTTCAAATGTGCGACACTGTCTCTCCCTCAACAGTTCCCTTTCCATTCCCCATCCTGTGCCAATTTGCTCCATCAGTTTGACTTGTTTATTCCTGCCAGATTCCAGTTGAGGGCATATGTAAAAGTCTTGAGTTATGGATGTGGGCAAGGGCAAGGCAGGATGCTTTATCTGAGCACTGTGTTCTTCTCTTTCCAGACCTCCTTGCCATATCGCAGTGGTGGGGAAATGAAGAAGGCATCATTTGGACTGCCTTTGATCCCCCCAATTCGCAAGGCAGGCAGTCTCCCTCTTGACAGTGCTGTGGGGTCTCTGCCAAGCTCTCCCCAGGTGGATTTGCAGGAGTCCTGGGAGATGAGGTAAGCCAAGCTGTCTGCTGCTCCAGTGTGCTGCTCACCCCTCTTTTCCATCTACTGTGGTCATTCTGCACATTCAGCTGTTCCACGTATTCAGGCAAACCTCTGTGTATTCAGCATTTTGCCCATCCAATGTCAAACCCAACAGCAATGCCCCAAGCCCAGAGGTGGTGGTGGGGAATAGGAGGCAGGGCTAGAAAGCATCTAAAGATGGCTCCCCTGCTGGACTTGCCTATTATTACAGCCTGATCTTGGCCACCTCTGTGCGATTTTGGGTTTATGTGTTGCATCTCCTCCTTCACAGAAGTGTCCATGCTGAGAAGGTTCACTTCCTTTCATGGTACACCCCTTCCCTCCCTTCTCTTTCTACCTCTTCACATTTTCTTTTGTCATCCATCTTCTCCAGGCCAGGATCCAGCAGCAGAAGTGAAGAGGATTTCTTTGAAGATGCAGGTAGGTACAGGGCATGTCTGTCCTCAAATGACCTTTCTAGTCTTGACTCTGAGGTGACAATTGGAAAGCTCGGTTAAAACACAATATTTTGAAAGTTTCCATTCCTTGATGAGCAGAGTCGATTCTCACAGAGCCAAGTCCTTTGGGAGAGTTCTCCAGAGTTGCAGTGAAAATCCCTCCAGTCAGTGTGAAGAGTTAAGTGGCAGGAGCTGGAGTGGTGCCTTGGGGTCCTGGAAATGCTGTGCAGGAAAAGGAAACATTCCTCTCCATCCTGCACATGACTTTTATCTCCTGGCAGCCTATCTCGTGTTAAAATGAGACTCAAAAAGGAAGACATTTAGCAGGAACTGAGAAATTTTCCCACTCCTTTCACCTGCCCTTGAAGGAGAAAAGCTTTCCTTGGGGCTGTTTCTGAGCTGAATCCTCTGAGATGTGAAGGAGATTAATGGACATTGCCTGGTTTTGCACTGGGAGGACTAGGGAAACCTCCTATGATAGAAAGTCCTTTTGACTTTTCCAATGAAGGAGAAGGAGAAGGAGACTTCCAAATGGATGCAGCCAAGGCAGGGTGTGAGTTTGTCATCCTCTGATAGCACAGGCCCAAAGCCACCTCTGGCAGGTTCACAATGACAAATCTCTTCCCCGGCTGTCTCTCCCTGTGTCAGTGTTGCAGGCTGAGGCTGGGGCAGGAGATGCCTTGTGCCTGTCCCTGCCTTGCCTGATCCCTGACAAGTGGAATTGTGCCAGACAAAATGCAGTTTCTGGTGCATCTGCTTCAGGCAATGCTTTCAAGTTGAAAGCCTCATTGACAGTGTTGTTGTGCCTTTGGCATTTCTGAGGGGTTCCCTCCTGGGCTGGCCAGTCCTGCTGTGGGCACTGTCTGGCAGGGAGTAGGAGCTCTGCGGCCTCAGGAAGCTGCTGCTGGCTGTGGCACCTGTGGCACTTGGGAGCTGGCGCTGTGGGGGCAATTGTCAGCTTCTGCCTGGAGCTGTGCCCAGCTGGGGGAGGCTGGGAGCAAGCAAGGAGCTTCAGGATGCAGGCAGCAGGGAATCTCTGAGGCAGTGGCAGCGTGTGCCACACGGAGCCCTGGCTGGGAGATGGGGCTGCAGGCCGCGCCATGGCGGGTGCCGTGCCCGGGGCTGCAGTGCCCATGGCCGACCCTCTCCTTACAGTGACCCCGCAGATGGCCACTGGTGCCAAGCGCCGAGAGGAGCCGCTCCGTGGGCGTGGGCAGAAGGACGGAGCATTTTCAGACCCACAGCAGTCCTTGCAGGAGGCACTCTCCATGCTGGACAGCGATGACTGGTAAGAAAGGCCCCGTTCCCTCTGTGTCCCTCTGAGCGTTAAGGTTGGTCAGAAGCTTTTGTGTCTTGCTCCTGCCTCGGAGCCCCGAGAGCCCAGAGGGCCAAAGGGCACTGGTGAAAGCCCTGCAGAGCAGGGAGAGCATAAAGATTGGAGAGCAGCCTTTTCTTGGCCTTGCTCTGCAGCAGTGCTGCAGCTGCAGCAGGTCCGTGCTGTTTCCTGGCTTTGCCTGCTTCTCCTTGGAGCTGCAAAGGAAATGCTGAGAGAAGAGAGAGAGCTGTGGGATGAGATGATTTGCTGGCTGAAGGCAGAAGCAGGATGGCAGCAGTTTTGAGTGTAGAGATTTGGGTGCCTTGGGCCCCTGGCCCAGTGGAACTGAGTAAGATTCCTCTCTGCTCCCACTGCTGTCAGCAATGGCAGGGACTCCTGCATGTGAGTCCCAAAAGCAGCTCCAGGGAGCTCCTCTTTTTGAGAAATGGGCTGAGCTGTGCTTTCAAGTCCCTCAGCCTGCCATTACTCCTGAAGGGCTCATGGCAGAAGAGAAGGAAAAAGAAATAAAATCATCTAGGTATCTTGCACTTTTGGAATTCAACTTTTCCTTCTCACTGCTGGGACGATATCCTGGTGCTTTTTTGGGGAATGTGTGAGGTGGAGTGGAGTGAGCGACAGACAGGCCTAGATTGTAGAGCGGGAACTCAGCTCCAGAGTGGCAGTGCAGACTCTCAGGGCTGAACTGCCTGTTGGGGCTGACAAAGAAGGAAAATACTGTCTCAGGAACAGCCCAATGGGACTGTGTCTCAGGGACAGGTACAGGGAGGTGACAAGAAACAGCAGCATGGCCCAGCCTCTGAGCTTCTCGGAAGCAGTGACGGAGGGACTTAATAGCAGAGATTTTCAGAAAGGCCACACATGAACACTCTGAGAGCTCTCTCTTTGCCTCTTGCATTTGTGTATGCTTTTGACAGCCACAGCATCCTGTGGCAATGGATTCCATGATTTCATTAAGTGCTCCTTGAAAAGCACCTCCCATGGTTTGACTGAGCTGCCAGCCTGGTCATTTCAGAGGGGGCTGCCTAGTTCTTGGGTCGAGAGAAAAATCAATCTTTTTGGTACTTGTCTTTCAGGGAACTGAAGAAGAAGGGACTCTTCAACATCCCACAGCTGGCTGAGTCCCATCCAGAAGTCCTGCTGTGTCGACTTCATGAGATTTGCTTGGCAGCTACCAGCGAGGTGAGAACATTGTTTTGAATTGTCCCCCATGCTTCATACACGGCTTGTAGAGGAGATATGTGCTTGTTCATCTCCATGTGTGCTCAGGGACTGCCTTCATTTCTGGTTTTAGACCTTCTAATGTCTGTCAGCTGTCGGTAGGATCTGTGTGTACGTGCAGCTGTATTTACTGCCAGATTGGGTATCTGGCACTTGTCTTTGAGTGTGGTGCCATTATAATGCAAGGCAGAATGGGAGACACCAATGACATTCTATGCCAGAGTCCCAATCTCTGCCCAAACTGCAACTGAAGATTGCAAATGAGTCTGTAGCTCTGAGCCTGTGTTTTCTGTTTCCTGTCTGAGTGCTTCAGCTACAGGTGTTGCTGTTTTGAACAGGAGCACCTGACTGTTTTATCTTTATGAGTTGTGCCTTTATGGTTTGAAAGCATGCCTTACTTAATTTTGCTTCTTTGTTTTTCAAAACAAGGGGCCTAAAATCAAAGCAGTTGACATTGTAGAAGCGTTAAGTAGAAGACTTTAGTGAAAGATATTTTTTTATGCCTGCAGTAAGCAGGAGTGAAGCCAGAAATTGGTTCCAGAGGAAGTGCCTTTCTGTGTTTGGGCTCTTCTGCTCTTCCTGTGCTTTTATGTTCCTCTGCAGACAGTGGGACGTGCCGTGATTTTGTGGGAGTTTTGTCTAAGGAAACTGGTTTTCTTTTCAAGGTGATTCTTACGTTTCCCCTCATGACTTCCCCAGGTGACCAACCTCCGGTCCAAGGTGTCCTGCTTGGCAATTGTCACTCTGGGAGAGCTCTTTGCCATCTTGAAGAAGGACATGGACTCCGAGGCAGATGAGGTTGCTGCGGTCCTTCTCCCCATGGTGTGGAACTCGCCAGAGTTTATTCAGAAGGCAGCCTGTCAGAGCCTGGGGATGATGGTAGAGAATGTGACTCCTGCCCGAGCAATGACTGTTCTCATGGACAGGGGAGTCAAGTAGGTTCTTCTTCTTTTAGTGATGTTCTTCACCTTCCAGTGTGTGGGTGGGGGAAGAGATCCGAGAGAGAGAATGGGAATGCTGGGAGGGAAGGATCCTGTATCCTGCATCTTCTGTGGACTCAGTGACTTGATTCTCTGATCAACCTCATTTCTTTCCTCTTGTCACCTATTTCAGCCCCCCTGCAGCCCATTAGGTCACAGAATCAAAGAACTGTAGAATATGTGGAGTTGGATGGGTCCCATCAGGACCATCCAGTCCAGCTCCTGGCCTTGCACAGAACAACCCAAGGGTCACAGCGTGTGCCTGAGATTGTTGTCCAAATGCTTCTTGAACTCTGCCAGGCTGGGTGCTGTGAGCACTGCCCTGGGGAGCCTTTTGCAGGGCCCAAGCACCCTGTGGGTGAAAAGCTTTTTCCTGATATCCAAACTAAAGCTCCTCTGACTCAGCTTGCTGCTGCTTCCTGGAGTTCTCCAAGTCTGTCAGAGTCTGCTAGATGTGGGTAACAGTGGGGAAGTGAAAGTGCCTGCAAAGGCTCAGGATACAGCTATGTGCTTTTGTGGGAAGAGGGACAATTGCAATTGCAGCTGTGAGCACTGTTGCATATTTCACAGCTCTAACCACAGAGTCCCTGGGGAACACCACGTATCCTCATGATGCCATTAACCTGGGAAATAAGGAGTGTCCTTGCTGGGGTGTGGAGCATATGGGGGAGAATGTGCTGGGTGTGGCACAGGCTGCCCAGAAGGTGCAGCTGCTGCCAAATGGAGTCTTGTATGAGTGTCTTGTATGAGTGTCCTGGCCTTAGAGCTCTGCTTTCTATTCAAAATGATGTTTCATGTTAGCCTTGAGATGATGATTCACTTTCCAGGCACCTTCACAGGCCGAGGGCCATGGGACAGTATTGGAAAAAAGGCTCCCAATATTACCAGTAAGATTGTGCCTGGGCCAGTCTGACCCTCGCTGCTGGGCCAAAGGCAGCAACTGCGGTGTATCACCGCAGAGATACCTTGGCTTGCTGGTGGTTGCAGCTGGGCACTGAACAAGTCCAGGCTTGTAAGGGACCCCGTTACCTCAGGAGGAATGGCTTCAGGCGATGGTGAAGAGAAAAAGGAGAGGATTCTGCTGGAGGGTTTAATGTCCAGAGGTTTATTCCATGGTTACAGAGGTCTGAACGTGAGGAGCTGCTCCAACAGAACAATGACCGCATGGTCTGATCACCTTTTTAAGCTCAGGGACAGGGGGAGGGGAGGTACAGGTGAGCCACCAACCAGGTGAGAGGGGCAGGGTCTCAGAGGAAGATGACACCCAGCCAGGCCAATGACCCCTGGGCCTGAGGGGCATCCTTTGAACTTGACCAACCACACGACGCCTTGCTGGAACGTTTAGCCTGATTGACAGGACTCACTCAGCATGGGGGCAAGGGGGAAGGGATAGACGTACAGGCACACCTGGGAAAGTGACCTGGAAGGCCAAAATGGGACATCACAGCACACCACAACAGGACAGCTGAAGCAAATGCTGCCCTAAGTGTTGGTGCTGGGCCTGATAGCTCCCAAGAGATTCTCTCTAGATCAGGACAGCCTGGCTCAAATGCCTGCCACCCTTTCCTCAGCTTTGGAACAGGGTAAAACACTCAGATGTATCCCTTGCCAAGCTTTACAAAAGAAACAGGCTGCATTGCTGGATAATCCACAACATCGTGCCCCACAGTGTGTTTGCCCTGCATTTGTTTCTTTCCAGAGGTCTGCAGATTTGGGGATGAATGGGTGGAAAGAGCCTCATCCTGCTGCAGCTCTGTGTAGTGGGTGCCCTCTGAGGGGTCAGCATGAATTGTCCTTAATTTCTAAATAATTCATATGTGATCTACTACTTTAATCTTTCTCTGAGTAAATTTTGGGAAAGAAATGGAGTATCAGCTAGTGCAGGGAGACTGAACTCTTCTGTGCAGGCAGTCCTTCTGTACAATGCTAACTTAGTGTTTCTCTGAGGACAGAACCTTCTGCAGGTGTTGAAGGTGCAGGGAGAGCCCAGGCTCCTTCCCCCAGCAAGGACAGGGAGCACGCTCCGGCCAAGGCCTGTGCTGCTGCTGCTCCTTGTCCCTGTGGCCCAGGGTTTGCTCTCTCCTTCCCAGGAGCCGCTACGTCCAGGTGCGCAAGTGCGCGGCCCAACTCCTCCTGTCCTTGATGGAGAAAATGGGAGTCACCAAGCTCGCAGGCACCCCCAGGGCTGAGAGGCTCCCACAGGTAGCAGGGAGACTGGCTCAGGACTGTCACAAGGACACAAGGTAATGATCTTCATCTCACCTCCAAAACCAGGAAAACCGTTTTGTGTTAGGCTTTAAAGGTAAAACCATGAAAGAGTGGAAACTCAAGGAAATAATGAGCGACCTCACTGTGTGGCTAAGGGGCATAGAATCATGGAATATGCTGAGTTGGAAGGGACCAATGCAGGTCATCCAGTCCAGCTCCTGGCCATGTGCAGGACAGCCCAAGAGTCACTCCATGTGCCTGAGAGCATTGTCCAAACGCTTCTTGAACTCTGTCAGGCTTGGTGCTGTGATCGCTGCTGTGGGCTGCCTGGGGAAATGACTGTACCGGGTAACCTGAGGCTGGCCAGCAAGAAGCATTGCCAACTTCCTGTGACTTGAAGGAGTCTTCACTGAGCTCAAAAGAGCTCAGATTAGCCAGTCCAATAGTTTTGACTGGCCTTAGGTGCACAACAGAAAGCCAAAGTGTTGGCTAATGTTCATCACTGGAAGATCCCAAACATCTATTTCACATTAAGACTTCCCTAGAAATACTTCAGAGGTCTTTAGGCAACATATTCAGTCTTTCTAAACCTCTTCTGCAGATTTCTAGAATGCTGTTATGTGTGGCTCAGTGACCTCCAAATTTCTTCTTGAAGAAATCTTTGGTGACCTAGTGGCAAAATCACCCCAAACCACCAAAATCCCCTTACTTGGAGGATTAAATTCCCATTAATAGCTGCCAAGAACACCAGTGCACCTAGCTGACCCTGTGCATACATATAATATAGAACAATCAAAAGCCAGCATGAGGTGAGAAAGGTAAATTCTTGTGCAAAGGCAGCAGGACACTGCTAACAGGCTCTGACAACAAAGCAGATGTGTTTTGCTGGTTGCCTGAGATCCTTTGATCCCAGAGAAGCACACCCCCAGTTTCAGAGAGAAATGGTATTTTTCTCTTGCCCCACATTCTCCTCCTGCCCCTTGTGTTCAGCTACAGCACTGTGCAGTGTCAAGTGAGGTAAATCTCCCTCTTTGCTGAGTAGGTAGTGCCTTCTGATGCAAGCATTGCACCTGATGAGTTTAAGGCATCAGCCTCTTCTGTTAACACTTTCTTAATTTTCTGTTGTTTCCTTCCTTCCTTCCTTAGGCATTATGGACAGGAAATGGTGAAGATGTTGCTGAATAATCAAAAATTTAAAAAGCTTTTGGAGCAATGCCTTTCCCCGTGTGACCTGGAAGATATTCTGACCAGACTTAAGAAGAAGGTAAGTGCTTGACAGGAGAAATATCTCCTTTGTGCAAGTATTGCCACTGCTAATACGAGATCAAACATACCCAATGTGTCTTTATCCTATTCCACTTCTGCTGAATGATTTTGCTCCTGGGAATGAGCTGTTAATCCTCAGCCTGTTCATCTGCAGAGCACAGAGGAACTGCTATTATCAGGGGAAAAGTGGGGTTTTGAATACTTTGAATATTGGTCACAAAGAGCAAATGGAAAGAAGGGAAAATGGGTTTACACTCACATGTACACCTCTACCACACTCTCCCTACTCTGCCCCCAGTAAAGCAATTAAGTGAGAACAGTGCTTCTGAACATAACAGAGTCTTTGCAAAAGAGACTGGAATTAGCAGTGCCAAGAAAATTTCCAAATATACCAAAGATGTCCAAGTCAATCCTAGTTACTACAGTTGCTGTCTGTCTTTTGGGAATACTGCCCTGCTGTCAAGCCCTGTGGAGCTGGAAGAAGCTTGGTGAATTCAGCAGCATCCAGTGGAAAATCATGTGTTTGTTTGGGGGGGATTTTATCCTTTTCATCAACATTACAGAAGGGAGTGTGCCTTGGTGCACGAGCAGGGAGAGTAAGTGTTGAACCAAATCAACTTCCAACACATTGAGCCAACCTCCAAAGAGTCCAACTTTTTTCTCTAAGACCACTCATTCCCTGTCAGTTTGCATTATTCCCATTTATGCTCAAGACTAATGAATTTGGGATTTTAGACGGCTGCTCAGTGTGGTAGCACCCATAACCTGCCTTGGGCTATTGAAATCAAAGAGCTGGCATCACTGAACCTCTGGTCTGTTTATTTCTGTAAGTTAGGAAATGTTTCCCTAAGCCTTGGTAGCAGTGATCCTGGTTCTAACGTGTGTTTTAAAGAGGGCATTTCCTATTTTATATTCTAAAGATTCATGGGGTTTCTTTATGTCTTCGTAGGAGATGGAAAACCAGCAGGGTGAACGCCCCTCTGTCAAGGAGCCCGGGAAGAAGAGGAATGATGGCTCAAAGGAGCCCCAGTCCCCATTGCCCTCTAGCAAACGGTACTGAGCACTTTTGTCAGATGTGACAAAGCACATGACAAGCTCTACATGCCTCTTCCTCAGGCAAATCTTTCTGCTGGAGATGACCAGTGCCAGATATTGTTTCCCTTCCTTACAAATGCTCTAGGATAAAAATGTCAACTTCTGCATTGTGTTGAACACCACTTCTCTGGAGGGCTTTCCACAGAAATTGGGTGACACAAAGACACCCATTGGTTGCAGCTCAGACGATCCAGTGCAGTGGCAAGGGCAGTGCTGTGGAGGCTGGGAGAGGGCCAAGTCTCTGCTGCCTGGCTTGAGACAAGGAAATTCAACCAGGGTTTTTTTTTATCCAAGTGAAGTCCTTTGTAGATGGGTGTTTTAATGAGAAGTCCCAGTTTGGAAGCAGGATGCCATTCCCCAAACTCGCAGTTCCCATCCATGTGGTTTGGCCTGGCTGATTCCTGGTTTTCTTACCCTCAAACAGTACCAAGTTTGAGTAGTAAGGAGCAAGGCAATTCCTGAGCCATTTTGGTCAACAGGTGTCTCAATGTGGACTTTTTGTTTTGGTATTCCTGTCCTTCATATGGTTTGCTTGATGGAGAGCGTGTTTGGTTTATTTCCCCCTGTGCTGCAATCAGCATTTAAGACAGGAATTTGGTCCTTGCTGTCTCTTCATGCCAGTGGCAGAGCTACTTGTACCTGTTCTCCTCTTTTACCAGAGGGGATTTATTTAGCTCTGTCATGCTCAGTGGTGGCAGGAAGGTGACCACATGCCTCAGTAGCATGGCTAGCATCTTTCCATGCTCATGGAAGAGACAGGTTGATCCCAGAGGATAATTCCCAGAGGATTTGTTAAGCTGTGCATCTAGTCTCTAGAGAAGCAAATGAAATGTGAGTGTAGTTCTGGCATGTCTGGCTTCTGTTCTTATCTCTGTTCCTGATTTTCTGGATCCTTCAGATATGCCCCTGTTCATCTGTTCACATGCATCTGAACTACTTTTCCAGATTGTCATGCTGGGTGTAGAGACACTTGTTCAGAGTGATGACTTTCCTTATTATAAAACACACATGTGCCACATGAGGAGGCATTTAAACTTGGAAGTAGTGTCTCCCTTTCCCCACAAAGCAATGTGTGCCTTGGAAGGCATCTGAAGATAGATCAGATGCATCTCATCCTTGGTTTTCCTGAGTGAGCAGTGGTGAGAATTTCACTTGCAGATTGTCTGCCATAATGATTGTCACGAGGTCCACGTTGTTCCTCAGAGCTTCATGATTTTCTAGCTTGAAATCACATCATTAGGAAAGCTCCTCAGGATGTTTTGCTCACAATTAACTGAAGGCATTACCAGCAACAGGTCCTAATTTGGTTTGGTTTTCCAGGGTGAAGTCTGCCCCTGGTGGACGCCTCCTCCACCGTCCAAAAGCCCAGGTCACGTTACCTGCAACTGTGGAAGGAAGGGAGTCACTGCAGAAGCTTTACCATCTCCTGGAGGCCAAGGGGTTTCAGACAAGGATGGAAGGAGTGGCACTCCTCCTAGATCTGTGCAAAACCAGCCCCCAGCTGATCTCCAGTAACATTGTCCAAGTATGTAGGGTATCTTCATGGTTTCTTTCCTTTAGCTCCTTTCCCAAGCCTGGGGAAGTAAAGTTAATTCAGTGTGTCTTGGCACTACTGCATCCTGGCTGTTTGGGACAGGCTGGTCCCTCTTACCCAGACAGATGCAATTGAAGTCCGGGCTTCAGGACAAGTTCTTTCAGTCCAGCTGTATTTGTCTGGCAGGTGCCTATTGCTGATGTTCATCAGATGATGGCAGAAATTTTCTGCTGGTGTAATTGTTGCTGTCTCCTACTCCCAGTTGGGTTAAGTGAAGGGAATCCAGCCACTGAAAGCATGGCAATTATTCTCTAGACAAAAAATAGGTTTTCATGGGGAAGAGAAGTATCAGGCTGGGTTGGTTTAAACAAAATCTTTTAAAAAGGACACTTCTGTAAACTCCATTTTGTCTTGCACAGGCACAACTCTGGCTCTCATTTCTATCCTCATTCCTATTCCTCTTGGTAAAGTTGGTGCTCACCCTTTTTGGGGGGCCTTTTTTTCTCTTTGGAAAAAGAGGAAAACAGCTAAGGACTTATCCATCCTTTCTTCTCCCAGTAGCTGCTTTTTCCCTTTGTCCGGAAAATGGTGCCTGATACTGTGGCTGTCAAGGGACTGAACCTGCTCTAATGAGAGCTGTAGAGCACATTACATTTCCGAAATCTACCTCTTAGTTAAAGAATTGGTCAGAATAATGGAAGAGTTGACCAGAGCCCTGTCCTTCTCCAGAAGCAGGTTCTGAGACACTGAGACAGACAAAAGAAAAATTAGATCTCCTCCCACTACAATTTTGGCAAAATCATAACTGCCCTCAGTACTTGAGGCAACTGTATAGAAAAATGGGCATGGTAAATATATGCTTCCATACTTTGAAAGCAAAGGTAGCCTTTTGAATTAATAAATGAAATTGATTTGATGATTTATAGGTGGAGAGAAACACCATAGGAACTATTCTGGCCCCAGCCAAAACTCTCAAAAACAGATGAAAATATGTCAAGCAGCATCAGGTTGCACAACCATTCCAGTGAGTGGCCCACAGGAAAACAGTGAAATTGTGCAAGCAAGGGCTGACCTGACAGAAAGGATCACTTTCATCTTTTATATTGCTGAGTGCTCATTTCTACATCCCCTCTTCAGACAAGGTCATTTTAATCCAGCTTTCATGTTGTTTGTTCTCTTCACAGATTTTTGATCATTTTCTCCTGAGAATCAATGACACCCATAAGAAGGTGAAGCAGCAGGCGCTGGAGGTGCTGGCAGAAATGATTGGAGTCCTGGAAGAGGCCCTGAACCCGGTGATGGTCCGTTTGGTGGAGGGAATAACAAAGAACCTGAACTCAAATGATCCTGGGGTTCATGCCGCAGCTGTGACCGCACTGGACCAATCTGTTGTTCATTTAGGTAAGGCTGAGCCTGGCATGGACTCCCCTCACCTGTGTCTCTGTCTGTCCCACGCAAGAGAGCGCCGAGTGCCTTGGGAGCTGTTGTTGTCTGTGGAAGGCTCCAGCTGACACCCACCAGAAGCTGGGCAGGTGCAGTCCTTATGCACCATCCCCAACAGGCTGGAATGTGCAGCAGCATTTCCCAACAGTCCCAGGCTGCCTTGGCTCTGTGCCGCTGCTCTGAAGAGCAAGTCCTGGATTCCAGCTTTGCTACAATTCAGAGTCAAAGGGGTTTTGCAGTTTGCTTGGGCCCCGTCTGACTTGCCAAGTGAACAGCTTTGCTGCTGGCATGAAGGGACACCGGCCCATCAGAGTTTCTGCAGATCAGCCACTGGAAGGCTCTGCATTAGAGGCATTAGCTGCCTATTTCCCACCTTCCTCATTTGTCTTCTTTTTCCAAGGGGGAACTGATGATTCATCAAGTTCATTTCTTTAGAACAAATGGGTCTAAGTCCAGCTGTCAACGATGCCTTGTTCCACATGTCTTTTTGGATGGGGCAAGATGGCAATAGCAAATACCTGCCTGGGGAAGGGCTGCTGTAAATTCCTCTGCCGCACAGATTTATGTCAGCTCTGAAAATGCCGCACTGGGGGAATACGCCTGAAAAATGGAGTGTTGAAGAGTCAGGTCTTGAGGGGCAGTTTCCACTTTCTCCACCTCAGCTGCTCTGTGAAGTCACAAACTGCCTGACTCAGTGCCTTTCTGTGTCCCAAGTATGGGCTTCTTCCTTTTTGCTCTGGGATGCAAAACCTTTCCACTGTTTTCATGTGACTGAACTCTTGAGGTCCCTGGTGTGAAATGTTTTAGCATAGCTCCTGGTCCAGCAGACAACTTTGAATTTACACATGTGAAAGGAGAGCTTTTCTTTTGGAATTTTAAACCCTGCCAAGTAGGCTGGAAGGAAAGAAGAAAAGGATTCAAAAATTAGCAGAAATTGACTTTATTGCATCAAATGGGGTTGCCCCTGCCCTTTCCCTCCCCACTGTCCTTTCTCCTGTGCCCTCAGAAGAGTGAGCAGAAGCGTGTGTTTCACTTGTAGATGAAGTGTCACTGATGAAAGAGCTCAGCCACCAATGGAGCAAACTGAGTGGTGATGCTCTTCTGGAAGTCACAGAGTGCATCACAGGTATGGCCTCCCTTTGTAAGCCAAGAAGTCTCTGAGGGAGTATTGTCAGGGAATGCCTGTGAGCAGAGAGCAGAGTAGCTCCTCCACATGAGGAGGTGCTGAGCTTGTCCCTCCTGCCCAATGGCCAAGGCAGGTGTATTTGGCAGCTTTCCCTGGCTGCTGCAGAGCTGTGCAGCATCTGAGATGGGGGCAGCGCTCGGCCTCGGGGCTCAGCTCTCACTGGGGCTCTTCTCAACTTCCACAGTGACCCATGTCTTTAATTGCATTTAAACTCAAATGAAGTCTCATTTTTAAATGGGTACCATAACCCTTTTCCTGCTTAGCAGAATTGGTTTGGGGTTACTTTCAGGAGCTCTTTCAATGTTGATGACTGCTGGTGGATTAACAGCATAGAGAACATGAAATCTCTTCCAGCACAGAATAATAAATAGCTACCACATAACATTTTGTCTGATCAGAAAATAAGACTGGTCTCCTGAGCATTTCAGGTTTTGATCTCTCAGCCAAATCTGCCATGCAAGGAGCCTGTTGGTAGTAAATTTTTGTCTGTGTTTGATATAGTTCAGTTCAGAAAATGAGCAGAGAGCAGATTCCAGAGACAATGTGAGACAACACTTGTGTTCTGGCTAAATTTCAGTCCCCTGTGTAGCCTTTTTCTCTCTCTATGCCCCTATTTCAGTGCACATTGTAAGAAAAAATGCCATTAGCATTGAGAGGGGAAATGGCATTAAAGTGTGGAGATGCTCAAATGCCAGGGCAATGGGGTCTGGGTAATTCTCTAAGACACCCTGAGGATTGAAAGAGCTCTTGGTTGGAAGGCACAAAAGCATTCTGCCAAAGACACCAGCTAGGCACTGATGTTTCTCATCCAGCTGTCAAGCAGCACCCATCTCTGGTGGGCTGGAGTTTCGAAGTGTGTTCTAATACTGCACTTTGCTGTGTGCCACTGAGGAAAGGGAAGAGCCAGATGAGACTTTTGGCCCTTGACATCAAAGTTACAAAAATGGAATCATCCCTTTTATTAGAAATCTCTCAATTGCCTCTCTAGGGTGCATTTCCAAAGCTTCCGTGTGGGTTTAGACAAGTTGTCAATGGAAATAGCAGGCAATTTGACATTTTATTCATTGTCCATGCAGAAACAATTGATGAAATAATTTAGTAACGGTACAAAGACTCTGCCACAGCTACAAGGCTCTGGCTGGAGAAATTAGTCTGGAGGGGTTGGTGGTTCTGTTTCAAGGATGATCAGCTGCATTGCCCGTTTCTGGGTCATGGGGCTCTGTGTGCTATTTCAATGATCTTGGCCAGAGAGGCTCCCAAGAAGCAAAAGCAGAGGTAGATCCTTGTTTGCATTGAGGCTGGTGGGTAAGGAGCTGTGTATCTGTCCCGGCAGTGCTTGTGGAATGGGTTCATGCCAGGAGCCCTGAAGTGGTGCAGCGCTACGCCCTGCCCGTGCTCTGGTCCTGCCTGGAGAACAAGGCGCTGCTGGTGCAAAGCGCCAACGTCTGCGCTGTGGTCACCAATCTGGCCTGTGCCCTCTGCGAGGTGATGGGCACCCAGCTGATTACGTGTGCTGAGAGCAAGCCTCCACACGTGCAGGAAAACCTCTCCAGCCTTTTGGGCTGGTGAAGGTTTCATGTTCTCCAGAAAGCTGACCAAGTGCTGAGTTGGACACCTCCGGATGGCACTTTTCAGCTGTGCCAGAAATGACAAAATACTAAGGAAGGGTGTGCATCTGCCCCCGCTCTCTCCATTGCCCTTCCTAGTCATGGCATGGGGGGCCTGAAGGAGGTCCAGACTGAGGGCAAGGTGAAGACCAAGCATGGATCAGCCTCAGAAAAAGGTAAGCAGTTACCTGGGCCACCGCCTGATGGGAGGAAGGCTCTTGTGGCAGCGCAGAGAGGCTGTGCACATTGGCAGGGAACAGCTGTGCCCTGCATGTGCCCCCTGCAAGGAGCTGTGCTGCTGCCAGTGCCCCTGGAGCTGTAGGGCTGCTGAGCTGTGGGGCAGGGAGAGGAGCAGCAGGGTGCATGTGCAGCTGAGCCATTGCTGGAGAGCACAGGGCTCTGGGCTCCCTGCTGTCCCAGGGCAGCCCAGAGGCCAGGCTGTGCCTGTGGCAGCTCTGGGCAAGTGGCTCAGGGTTTTCCCCTGGCCTGATTCAAGAGTCTGTCAGCAGGAACATGTTTCCCTGTGCAGCAGTTAAGAATTCTCGTTTCCAGGAAGTCTGTCCCCTGAAATATGGAGCTGCAGATGCTTTAGGTTTGCATTGCAGGATCTGATCCATTTTGTGTCTCCACTTTGCAGGCCTGAGTGGATAGAGTCTTGCCAAGTGGTTTTGTCAGGTACCTTCCGATGTTTCCGTTGTCAACCAAGCCCTTGCCTCCAGTCCAGAAGAACTGTTTTTCCCCCAAGATCAGGAAGAGGCCGCCGACTGACTGAAGAGTTTTTCACTAACAGGATTTATGTTTTAAGCTTCATAATTACAACTGTACATATATTATTTAGATGTAATTATTTTTGTACATTTATAAATATGTTATTTATCTATGTACATATGATATTTCAATGTAGTTTTAAATAAATGTTTTTTGATTGTATCTTTAAGTTTTGATGACATCATTTTAACTGTATATATTTAATTTTGATGATTTAAAAAAAATAAAAAATTTTAAAAAATTAAAGAAACCAAAAAAGAGATTGTGACACCAGGACCTGCTGGCCTAGAGGTTGTGAGAATGCAGCTCACTCGATGTGCCAGTGTCTCACCACGTCCTTTCCTCATTGGGCCTCTCCTTTTCCTCTTTTGCCATGTTTTCTTTCTGTCATTTGTGCTGCTGTTTTTAACGTGTGCCCTGGGCTGACTATATGATGCTTTTATCCCCCATCGTCTTGTTCTGTTTATGCTGAATAACAAGTTTTGCACCTTTAAGACGTATTCCAGAGAGTGAAGGGGGGAGAGTAGAAGTGCACAGTTCTGTTTTCACTGCCCTCCTCCTACACATTCCTGCTCCAGACTGTGTTGTCTGTGGATGGACAGACAGTGGGACAGAGCTCTCTTTTGCTTTTAGTTAGTTTAGCTAGCTGAGGCAGAGAAGTTCCCTGGACTGTGGTTTTCTCCCCTTTTCTTTGGACCTGTTCAAACCTGCTCTGGACTGAACACCCAGGGGAGCACCGGCAGCTGCACCTGTGGCCCACCGGGCCGGGCCTGGCCTGCGACATTTCCAGCACTGGAGGGACTGACCAGAGACTGAGTGAGCTCAGCTGTAACCCGAGGACGGGGCTTTCTCAGTTGGTCATCTCTTTTGGAGCGGCAAGGGGTTTTACTGTTTAATATTGTTTAGGTTTTATTGTTTAAAAACCAGTTTTTTCCCCTTTTCTCCAAAGAGGTAGTTTCTCCCGGACCGTTGAGGGGAGGGGCCAATAGAATCTGCTTTATTAAAAGAGCCCCTTTGGGGGTTCTCTCCAAAATTTGCTCTGAGCCAGGACAACGTGTCATTACAACAGCGTCACACATTGACATGTTTGGGGGACAACGGATCCAAAAGATCCTGTCGAGTCAAAAGTTTTCTATCTAGATGTGGTTCTGTGCTCACCAAAGGCCTGAACAAAGAAACAAAGAGAAGTGTGCCCAAATGGCCAAGCTTTGCTCCTTTGCAATCTCACACAGATCTGGCTCTCAGGTGTCTTCAATCACAGTTTCATAGGCAAGACGAAGTTGTGTTTTTCCCTGGGAAATGATGCACTGCTTTGGAAAAGTCATCTGTATGTATATTTACCCAGGACAGCAGTCCAGCTGTGTTGTTTGCAAGTTGTTTGCAGAAGGATGAGTGGACTGTGAGGCCGAGAACAAGCGACAAGGGTTCCTCAAATCTAAACTGCAGTCTGGGTGCCATTCAGTGCAGTCTCGTCCTGCGGCCACTGGAGCTGACGGGTGCTGGCTAGCTGCTCCTGGAGTGACCGGTGCAGACCACGAATCCCGCCACTCCCAGGTTCTCTGCAAGAACCCCTGAGTTGTGGCTCCGTCTGCAGCGTGGTGATGCAGGCGAGAGCAGGACTGCGAAGTACTGAGGCAAAGGAAGGAGGGAGTGGACACACGAATGGATGCCAGGGCGCTTTACCTGGGACCAGTAACGTTGTCAGGGAAAAGCCGTCGGGGAGGCACTTATAAAGGGGAAGGGCGTGACACGAGGAGCCACGAGGGACCATTGAACGATGCTCAGGGGAGGAGCAAGGTACATAACTGAGCCAATAGTAATGGCCCAGGGGAGGGACAAGGCTCAGGGGACAAATCATATGTTAAGCAAGGGAAGAGTGACATAGAAATTTCTCAAAATGAAAGGGCGTTGGTTACAATGATAGACAGGTAACTGGCAGGAGGAACAAACCATTAGGAGGGAGAACATGGGGGGAACTGATGGTCAAACCAAAAGCTTAACTTATAAAAAAATGAACAACTTTACAAGAAAACCCATACAGGACCCACAATGCTACAATTCAGCGCAGAGATGATAAATCATTTGTTCCCATGGAGCTGTGCTTGCCAGTGCAATGAATTCCTGCGTAGCTGGAGCAAGCAATTCTGGATTCAGCTCCAGCTCTTGGTTGTCTGCATGATCATTGACAATGCTCCCTATTGTCCTTGGTTACAATATAAAGATGTATTCTATTCCCATCTTCAAGAGCTATTGA
Source organism: Melospiza georgiana (assembly GCF_028018845.1). Taxonomy (NCBI): domain Eukaryota; kingdom Metazoa; phylum Chordata; class Aves; order Passeriformes; family Passerellidae; genus Melospiza; species Melospiza georgiana. The sequence continues at coordinate 25,009,438 of NC_080432.1, read as the reverse complement.
AACCAGGAGTGGCATTGTTCTTTTCCTTATCTCCTGTTAATGGGCCCATCAATGCCTTTCCCCATGACTCAGAGATAATTCCCTCTGGGAGCCCTTTCTGTCTCATGGACCCACCCCATGACTCATGGAATGATAAGAGCCCATTGTGAGATGCTGTGCCTGGGGGGAGGAACTAAGCATCCCCACCTGGATATAATCTGGAGTTTGGGATAGAACAAGCAGCCTTTCCACTGGATTCCCAGAGGAATGGCCGCCTTTTCCACTGGATCTTCAGAGATCCTTCTATACCCTATACCCTTCTACAGGCTCACATGTGCCACTCCAGGAGGAGTGCAGCCACTAATCCAACTGGACTGCTACCAGTACCCTGAACAACAGTGTGTCAGAGCTTGTATTCTGACTCTGTCACTGGTTTTTCTTTTACATTATTGCATGTATTTTGGATGGAGTATTTTTGTGGGTTTTTTTTCCCCTTTTCCTAATAAATTGTATTTCTGACTTGGAGTCTCTCACTGGTTTTGCTTTCAAACCAGAACACCTCTCCAGAAATTATTTTGCAGTTTTCTTTCATAGTCGTTTGAAGCTTTTAAACTTCACATTTCAATTTGCTTTGCCTGAAAGAAAACCGCTTCTGGTCCCAGTGCATACTGCAACCTTTTGCCAGCAAAATCCTCATGGCTGCCAGCTTCTGATGTTACAGGTGAAACTGCATGTGAATGTGTTCATTAGGTTTTCTGATGGAAAAACTCCATGTCACATGGCCACACACATGTGTTTGCTTAGCTATGGGTTTAGTCCTGGCCTAGTAAAGCCCAGGCAGGGTGGCATGTTTCAGGGAAAACTGGGCCATGAGCTTATGGGGTTGCCATCAGCAGGAGACTGAATGTCTCCTTTGGGGATTTCTCTGGAGACACAATTAGGGACCAGCTCTATGCTGCAATATTCTCTTAGATCTTTCAAAAATATCCTAGAAAAGGCAGTGAAACTTCATATCTCCTTTCATAGCCACTGTTGAAGAGGGGCATTCTTGTCCCTCCTCAAAGCCATTGCTCTTGCCCACCAGAAACGTGAACATCCACAAACAGCAATGACGCATGGTCCTCCTTCTGCTGCTTCAGAGCTCTGGGGAGTGCAGACCTGGGTATTACCAATGGGAACACTTGAATAGCATTTCATGCTCCTTCAAGATATCCAGATCTCAGGGCTTTTAGTTTCAAAGCAGCCACTGTACTGGCTCTAGGGAAGAACAGTAAATGGGAAACAGTGACTGCCAGCCTTGCAGGGGTGTGGGGGCAAACCTGGAGTGTCTGTGTCAAAAGATGAATGGGAAGAGTGCAATTGCCCAAGCCAAAGCTTCATTAGGAGAGCAAGATCAGTTCTTTACTGCATGCTTGCATGAAAATCATTTGGGACCTCCTTTTTTGTATCTCATGCAGAAAAAGGGGGCTTAATAATTCAGTGCTTCCTAAAAACACATTGGGATGTAGCTCTGTAGTGGTTCACAATGAAGCAGACTGCCTGCTTTGTCACTGCCAGCCCTGGTGACCCTACAAGGGACTCTAGTGTATCCCATGCCTGTTTTGCCTCCAAGCAAAGCTTGGATTTGCCTATGAGTTGTGCAATAAATACAAGAGTAATACAATGGACAATTAAACTGGTCACTTTAGAGGATATGCTCATGGTTTCGCACATCAGTCCTGTACCTCTTGCTCCCAAGGCTTGTCACTCATCATGAAATATTTCAATGGAAAAACTCAGATCCCATGTTACATGTCAATCAAATTGCATCAGATCATCAAGAATTCTGGTGGCAAGAACAAGACAAAAGCCTTCTGCCGCTCACTTTAAGCTGTCCTGGACTTCTGCTGCCCTTTGTGAAAGCTGCTGTAGACAGAGTGTTTGTAGTTGTTTGAGGCCGTTATGAGAGATATGAGGAACAGTCTGCAGGGCTCTCCTGGCAGAAATCTGTTTGTCCAAGCCCAGGCACACGGAGCCGGCAGAAGCCGAGCGGCCCCGCTCCCAGCCCGAGAGTGTGTGAGCTGAGCCACAGCAGGGAGAAAAGACACCGAGGGGCTCCAGCCCAGCTGCTTCACCTGCCGTGGCTGCTCCACAGAGCTCTGCCATTGGGAGAAAGTCGATGCTGGACAAGCCCCTGAACTTTCATTGCTGCTGGAACTACTCCGTGATAGCTCCTGTTCTTCCTGAGGGAGAACCCGGCGCCATCTTGGAACGTGAGTCCTGGGGGGATTTTCCTCTGGCATTTTGGGTCTTTGTTCCAGTGAGGGATGGTGAGGTCTGACAGTTTGATATCTAGAAATTACTGGCCTACTTTCTTGCTTTGTAGGCATTCTGTTTGCTAAGAAACTGTTGGTTTCTTTCCACTTTCATCTATTAGTATTCATTTCCTATTGCTGGAAGGGGATTGTTGGAACACATTAGAGGAGATGACTTATTACAGAGTGTTGGTTTTAAGTTGTCTCCAACTGTGTGAGACAGGTGGCTTCACACAGGAGCATCCCCAAAGCTGCTGAGGGGAAGGCAGAGTGGGAGACAAACCCAGGATTTCTGAGGGAAATTCCTTGACGCCAAACCAACCTGAGTCATCAAACAGCTGACCTGACCTTTCGAGACATGGGCCAAAGGGGAAACCTTTCAGGGTGTTTGTTCCAGGCCGGGCTAGGCCCAAGGCAAAGGTGTGTCAGTGCACGTGGCTCCTTCTCTCCTCATTGTGTCTGGCACACACAGGAGCCCAGAGCTCTTGCAGGAACCATCCCAGCACTCAGTGGGAGCAAGTTGTGTCCAGTGCTCACACAGAGCTGTGGTGTCCAGCACTGCAGCTCATTGGAATGAGCAGCACATTCTAGCCCTCTTGGAAGGAACTAAGGAGCTAAGGAGCTTTGGCCTTCAGATCGGCTCCTTCCCAGCTCATGATTTGCTGCCCTGGGGGAGCTGCTACTTGTGGCAACACTTGTTTCAGAGCTGACAGCCCTGCTCTGCTGGCCAGCAGCCATTGCAGGAGCTTGTGCTGGTGACATTGAAACTTTCAGATCTTCCTAAGGAAAGCTCAGGGCAGAACTTGTCAAAAGAGCACTGCCTGGGCGATGGCTGTGACATTAAATCTTTCTTCTGTGCTCCATGTCACACACAGTAAACATTTGAGGAAGCAATTTTCTGGTCCAGTAATTTCTGAAATCAGTCAGTTAGATCATAACAGAACATGATCTGGGATGTGTAATCTCACTTTAATTCATTGAGCAGAAAGCTGCAGGAGCACTGCTTGTGAGCTGTGTGTCTAACCTAAGTGACCTTGCCACCAAGAACGTAGAAAAGAGGGGAGAGATGGAATCAGCAGCACAAGGATCTGCATTGTGATACTCCCACAGGCCTGAGGACTGGGCCCACTTCCACTGGGCCTTGGCTTTTTACCCTCCATCAAAACTTGGTGCTTCAGATTGTGGTGGTGAGTGGGCCCGGCCTTGTGCGGCCCCAGGGTGATCTGGGAAACGCTTGTCAGGCCTGGGCCTTGCTGAACAGCCCCTGGGCTCAGCTCCAGCTGAGCTTATCAGGGACAAGGAGCGCTCCCAGGAGCTTGTGCTGTCTAACGAGCTCCTGGGGTGTCTGGGAACAGCTTTGGAAACCACTTTTCTTGCCTGAATGGCATGGCATCCTTCTCCTCCTACTTTCCAAGACAGGCTGCTGACCTGCAGTGCGGCCATGAGGAAGCATTTTACGGCTGAGGCCCACTCTCTTGTGGCCCATGAAGAGCGCTGCAAAGGAGGCCCTTGGAGCTCTCCTGGAGCACAGTGGCTGCCAGCAGCAACCTCCCTCTGAGTGGGGCCTCTCAGAGTCAGTGAGCTCTCAAGTTTGCTGCACTGGCAGGATCACTGATCAGCAATGGATCCTGGGCCAAGAGCCCCACTCCTGGAGGCTCCAGTTCAACCACTGTTAAGCTGGAGGGCTCTTAAGCTTTTAGGCCGTATTCCTTTTTAGCCTTGTCCTTGCTGTCCCTTTGTCAAAAGCACCTAAAGACACACACACACACACAGAGACACACAGACAGAGACATACACACACAGACACACGCAGACACAGACACACACACACACTTCTCAGAATGTTTCTTGTTTGATTGACTGAATTTTGTTTGTTGCTATTGCTATTTTCTTCCTTGTTGTACCTTAAACGACCTGTAAGAGTGTGAATGTTGCCAATGAATTTTCTTGAGCTGTTCCTTAATATTCAATCTGGTTTTGCTGAACCTTGCCTGAGAATTTTTAAGCCATCTCAGGTACTTGTTTGTAGCAAGCCTTGGGAGCATGAGGTGCAGGATTGACAGTGGAAAGCAGGAGAGTCATTCCAAAGGGATGAGTTTGACTGTCCATTTTATTACTCTTCTATTTCTTTCACTCTAATAAGCCAAGCCAAGTTTTTCTTGGAGGCAGAATGTGTGTGGGATGCACCATAGCATTGTCCCATAGCTCTGGGCTGAATAGCACCCAGGCTGGAGTGTAAACAGATTTGAGGCACCCTTGTCACTTGTCATTGGCCTCACAGTCCACTCATCCTTCTGCAAACAAGTTGCAAACAACACAGCTGGACTGCTGTCCTGGGTACATATATATACAGATGACTTTTCCAAAGCAGTTCACTATTTCCCAGTTAAATACACAACCTCCTCTTACCTATGAAATTGTGATTGAAGACACCTGAGAGCCAGATCTGTGTGAGATTGCAAAGGAGCAAAGCTTTGCCATTTGGGCACACTTCTCTTTGTTTCTTTTCTCAGGCCTTTCGTGATCACAGAACACATCTAGGTAGAAAACTTTTGTCTGTACAGGACTTTGTATCCATTGTGCCCCAAACATGTCAATGTGTGGCCCTGTTACAATGACAAGTTACAATAGCAGCACAAATGTCACAAAGAAAACATGGCAAAAGAGGAAGGGGAGAGGCCCAGTAAGGAAAGGACGTGGTGAGACACTGGCACATTGAGTGAGCTGCACTCCCATAACCTCTAGGCTAGCAGGCCCTGATCTCATATTCTCCTTTGGTTTACTTAAATATATTTTTTTTTTAGTTTTCTAAAATGATGAAAATAAAATATATACGATAAAAACCTGTCATAGAATTAAAAGATATCTTCACCTAACAGCCTTCTTTAGGCATCCACAGCTCCTCTGGGCAACTTGTTCCCAGTGCCTCACCGGCCTCACTGTTGAGAATTTCTTCCTAGAAGATTGCAAAGAGGATAAAAATGTTTCTGTAAATACATCAGCAATGAATGGAGGTCTAAGGAGAAGCTCTGTCTTCTCCTGGACATGGAGGGAAACACAGAACAAAGGTTGAGGAAAAGACTGAGAACTGAATGCACTCTTCCCTGGGTAAAAACTGTCAGGATGGCTGGGCCCAGGGAGTGGTGGAATTCAGTGGAATTAAATCCAGCTGGCACCTGGTCACAAGTGGTGTTCCCCAGGTTTCAGCACTGGGCCAGCTGTGATTCACATCTTTGTCAATGATGTGGAGGGGAGGATCAAGGGCACCTCAGGCAGTTTACAGACAATGCCAGGCTGGGTGGCAATGTTGATCTGCCGGAGGGCAGGAAGTCTCTGCAGAGAGATCAGGACAGGCTGGATCATGGGCTGAGGCCACTTGCATGAGGTTCAACAAGGTGAAGTGCCCTGTCCTGCCCTTGGGCCACAGCAGCCCCACGGAAGGCCACAGGCTGGGGGCAGAGGGACTGGAAAGGCGCCAGCAGAGGAGGACCTGGGGGTGCTGGTTGGCAGTGGCTGAAGGTGAGCCAGGTGTGCCCAGGTGGCCAAGAAGGCCAATCCTGTCCTGGGTGATGCTTCAGTGGTGGCCTTGGCAGTGTCAGGGGTCTCAGGTTATTGGAAGGACTCGATGACCTTAAAGGACTTTCCAATGGAAACAGTCCTGCAATTCTAAACCTCCATTTGTGCTTTTGAAGGATACAGTCCAAAATACACCTGCATGTGTGTTTTTAAGGGATTTAACATTCACCTCTCCTTGAAAGTAATAGAAATCAGGTGTTAAATGCCCCCAAAACACTTTTATTCCTTGATCTTAAGCTGTGTGTTTGAATTGAGGTGCTTTTGTTGGACCATGGGATAAATGCAGGCAATTCAGCTGCAAGGGCACTTGTTTAATCTACTTTTCTCTTTCCTTTCCCCAGTGGGGGCAGATTTGGGAGTATTTGTCTTGTGCTTTGACTTCTGGCTCAGACTTGCTCATGGAGGTGTTGTAAAATCTTATCTACCCCTTTGTAGTGAAAATTGCTTGCGGACTGCTGGGAATTGGTAGAGACAAGGCTTACAAAGCAGTCCCCAGTATGATTAGCCCAGTGTCCCTGCTTAAATCCAGGTATGCTTGTATTAAAAAGGAACTGAGTATTCCAACTCCCCTATCCCCTGCTCTTTTCAAAAAAATTTTGTAGCTCTTGGGGCAAGTCCTGTGTGCCATTTCAACTCTTTGTTATCAAATGTGTGAAGTGATGCTGCTGCTGTAGCAGCAGGTTCAGTGGGAACAAGCCCAAAGCGCTGGGTCCCACAGCAGTGGGCACGGTGGGAGACTTGCCTCTGCTGCCGTGGCCATCCAGCCATGGGCAGAGCAGCTGCTGGGGCTTCCCCCATTCTGCCAACAGCAGTCTGCCTCCAACATGTGGCCATGGTTTTGCCAGAATGTGGAAAACACATTGTTTGAATGTATTTTGATGTGTCCTGATGTGACAGTTTTCACAGGGGTTCTTGGATGAGGGAAGAGACAAGAATGTTGACTCCATGTTCAGAAGGCTTGATTTCTTATTTTATGATATATATATATATTACATTATAAGTATACTAAGAAGAAATAGAAGGAAAGGTTTTCTCTCAGAAGGTAGCTAAGCTAAGAATAGAAAAGAAAAGAATGAATAACAAAGATCTGTGGCTCGGACAGAGAGAGAGAGCCAGCTCTGCTGTGAGTGGTCACTAAATCAAAACATCCACGCAAGACCAATCACAGAGCCACCTGTTGCATTCCCCAGCAGCAGATAATCATTGTTTACATTTTGTCTCTGAGGCCTCTTAGCTTCTCAGAAGGAAAAATCCTAAAGAAAAGGATTCTCACACAAAGATGTCTGTGACATTCTGACATCACCTGAGTGGAGCAGTTTGGTGGGCAGGATGCTCTGTGTGCAAGGGTCCTGGCAGGGATCGGTGGTGGGCACAGGCACTGGCAGTGTTATTTTCCCAGGCAGGCTCCTGATCCAGCTGTGGGGGAAGGCAGCAGCAGCTGGATCAGCCCAGCAGCAGCAGCAGCACACGGAGGAGACGCTCATCTGCACAGAGCCCGTCAGCCCTATGGCTCCCCTCATGGCAGCGAGGGATTATCCCGCCGCAGGGGAAGGGCTGCGGCAGCCTGGAGACTCCTTCAGCCAGGACTTGTTGCAATCTCCTTCCTGCAGCTGTGCCTGGAGCATGCTGGCCTACAGGAGTGCTGCAGGGTCCCAGGGATGCTGCTGGGCTCAGGGGGCAGAGTGTGTACAAAAGCTGATTATATCAGCCCACTGAACACTGGGGGCATCTGATGCAGAGTGCAAAGCCTCTTTGAACAGAGAGGAGAGATGAGACTTGAAGAAATAAGTTTGCAGATGCAGAAAAAGGGATCAGACCCACAGGTCCCATGGCTCAGGCTTACTTCATCCAAATCAAGGATGATTAGTTTGATCTGCTCTGTTGAGGAGCGATTTAGAATGACCTGCCCTGTGCTATTTCCATTAAGAAAATTTGGAATTGTCAGGAACTGCCAGGATCAGAAATGTTTTGAGGCAGATCATGTTTATGGGTGTCTCTGCAATAAAGAAAGAAGAGAATAAAGCCCTGGAACAATGAAGTGGAGCAAAAAGGAACATACAGCTCTTGGCCAACTGAGTTTTGGGGCCATCCACCAGGGAGTTCAAAGCTGCTTCTACTTCCACTGCCCGGTGCCATTGTTTGTGTTCCTCCTCTTTGTATGATGTGAAGAGAATGAAACAAAATCCCACACCAACAAGCTGCAACCCAGAACTGAGTAGGAAGTACAGAATGAAAGGCCTTGCAAAGTAACTTTAGAAAGGGTCTACATCCTAGACAGTGTGAAAGCCTCAGGCCTGGCCAGGCTGGGCTTAGGGCTGGCTGGCCTTGGGAAGGGAATGGAAGGGGATGGAGTTGGGGTGGGGTTTTGCAGCCATGGAAACGAGAGAAGCATGGGCAGCGTGTCACAAAGGGGCAGCCCCAGGCTGGGCTGGTGCAGGTTGTGCTGGACACGGCCCCAGCGGCAGCAGACGCGTCTGGCTCTGCCTCTGTGTGCCGAGCGCCGGCGATTGGAGTCACCCGGCCTTGTTCTGAGGCTGGGTACCCAGCTCCTGTCGCTGCCAACTCCGAGAGCCATCCCAGATTCAAACCCTGACACTTCTGCCTGGCAGAAGCACGGGTTTGAAGATGGATTCAACTAGAAAAGGAAAGATCATTGAAGGAAAAGGTGAGGATAGAAGGGATCTAAAAGGCTGGAGTAAATGGAAAGAAGGTCCTCCCAGATTCCAGGGAAAACTGGTCCATGGTGTCAGTGGTGGCTCTGTGTCAGAGTAGGTGTCTGACAGCTACAGATGATCCTGCAAGGACACCCATGGCATCCCAACATTGTCTCATTAGTTTATACTGCTTTCTCCTTTTTGACAGAGTCCAAATGACTCCTTCTGTCAGCCAGGACAGGGTCTGTGGCCACAGCTGACCCCAAATTGGACATGGTCATGAGATGCAAATCCTGTTGCTTTCTCTCCCATAAATGTCTGGTCTCACTGTAGATAAATGTTGTGTTCTTTCTCTGCTTGCTAATCGGGTCTAACATTGAGGATGGTATTAGGGTGCTACAGAAACATCAATAAGGCCTGCCTGCTTGCAGAGAGGTCTTTGTGGTTTTCAGAGCTAGCAGTCACAGCTGTGTGGGTTTCTCTTGTGGATTCAGACAAGGCCAACCTCAAGAAGCAATCTTTTTTCCCCTCTTACCATTGGAGCCTTCCATCTTTCCTTTCAAACTTGCTAAATGAATATAGTTCAGAAGAATTAAACACAGGCTAGTTCTGGGAAAAATAAAACCAAAGAAATTGTCTCAAAAATGAAGAAAACCCCTTGACTGTCTCACCCATTAGAGATGTTGATGAAAAAGTGGGAGTTCACTGAACTCATTTCTTGCCTTGTGAGCATGGCTCAGCCTCACACAGAGGTGAGGCTCCTGTGTCCTCCCTGCTGTCCCAGGGCAGCCCAGAGGCCAGGCTGTTCCTGTGGTAGCTCTGGGGAAGTGGCTCAGGGTTTTCCCTCAGCCTGATGAAAGGGTCTGCTGGCAATGACCATGTTTCTCTGTGCAGCTATTTAGAAGCTTCCAAAGAATCTGTCCCATGAAATACGGAGCTTCCGATGCTTTAGGTTTGCATTGCAGGCTCTGATACCTTTTGTGTCTCCACTTTGCAGGCCTGACTGGCTATCCTCTTGCCAAGAGGTTTTCTCTGGCCAGTCCGTCCATGCTCCTTCCCTCCAAGCCGTTGCCTCCCATCTCCAAGAGCTCTCCTTCTATCAAGGCAAGCAAGATGTGCCACGGAGAGCAGGAGAGTGGGAAACCTGGCATCGGCTTGGATGAGGAGAGTAGAATGAAAAAGGTGATCACTTCAGAGGAAAAAGAATGTAAGGTAAGGAGAGCCAGTTAAGTCCAGTCTGGTAAATTTTCAGTTTATGTGCTGTTGGCAGAGCTGTGAGACTTATTGCCCTGACAGGAACTGACCCTTTCAGTCAAGTTAGAACAGCTCCTGATTTGGCTCTTCAGCTGGGCCAGAAATGATGGAATAGCTGGGATGGGTGTGCATCTGCCCCAGTGCCTCCAGCCCCATTCCTGGCCATGGCATGGGGGCCCTGGAGCAGCTTGGGCAGGCAGAGAGCTTGCAGAGAGCAGCAGGGCAGGGAGCTCTGCTGAACTTGCTAAATGCCAGTGAGCCTGAGCTGATGGATGTGTGGGAGCTGGAGAGCAGCGAGCATGCCGAGTGCTCAGCAGCATCTGGGCTCAAAGGCTGCTGGCGAACTGTAGGAGGGAAGGGCAGCAGCAGAAGAAATGAGGGGCCTTGAGAAAAGCAGGTTTTGACATCCTGCAGATTGGCTTTGTGAGGCCGTGGCTGGAGATCAGCAGTGGCTGTGAGCCACCTTAGGGGCAGGGAGAGAACAGGGATCTAAAGCCACTGCCATGCCATCCCAAAGGGCAGTGGAGGCAGTGGCACCCCAGAACATCATGATGTCAATGGGAATGTAGGCACACTGGCAGAGGAGAGGGCAGGAGGGAAGAGGTGTCAAATGTGGGACATGATCTCTCCCTCACCACGTCCCTTTGCATTCCTCGTGCTGGGCCAATCTGCTCCATCAGTTTGACCTGTTTATTCCTGCCAGGTCCCAGTTGAGGGCAAATGTAAATGTCCTGAGGGAGGACTTGGGGCAAGGCTGGATGCTTCATCTGAGCACTGTGTTCTACTTTTCCAGGCTTCCTTGCCATATGCCAGTGGTGGGGAAATGAAGAAGGCATCATTTGGACTGCCTTTGATCCCCCCAATTCACAAGACAGGAAGTCTCAATGTTGGCAGTGCTGCGGGATCTGTCCAAAGCTCTCCCCAGGTGGATTTGCAGGCATCCTGGGAGATGAGGTAAGCCAAGGTGTCTGCTGCTCCAGTGTGCTGTTCACCTCACTCTTCCCTTCTCCTTTGGACATTTTGCACAGTCTCCCATTCAGGCAAGCCTCTGTGTATTCAGCATTTTGCCCATCCAATGTCAAACTCAACAGCAATGCCCCAAGAGCACAGGTGGTGCTGAGGAAGAGCAGGCAGGGCTTCAAAGCACCTCCAGAAGGGTCCCCTGCTGGATTTGGCTCTTGATTACCTCTGTAATTTTTGTGGGGTCATTTGGGAACTGTTTTGCATGGGCCTGGATCCTGCAGAACTTTGGATGCTGAGATCCTTGACTGTTAAATTCTGCAGCCAGGAGAATATGCATGGGCAAATATTGGCTCCTGGAGAGGTGTCTGCAAATTCAGGCGCTGCTTCTCTAATAATCTGGTGTAATTTCTCTGAGCCTGGGCCTCCACTGTGAAATGAGATCCCTGATAACTTTTGGGATGCAGATGTATAATCTGATTGATGTTTAATGTTGAGATCTGGGCTTAAGATCAAAGAGGGCAAGGTGATAGAGAAGAGTTCTAGGACTGTACCTGATGGAAAGATATTGGCTTGGATATGTGTGATAAAATGTACCTGTGATGTTTTTCTGAGGGACAACCATAAAGAGGGAGCCACTGAAGTATCATTCCAATAGAAAATCTTTGGCAGGGCTTTGAAAGTGCAACATGAATATTCTTCCCTAGCAGCTGAGTTGGAAAAAGCCATTTTGTTCTGGAAAGAGCCAGGAGGTGTAAAAGCATTCTCAGGAGACAGCAGTGCTCTGCCCATGCGTAGCACAAGGCTGTCACCAGGGTGAGGCACGAGCAGGCCAAGTCAAACTTTGTGAGAAGTACAAAAGTAGCCCTCCATCCAAACTGGTATCAGAGCCCAGCAGCTCTTGCTGCTTCAGAGAGGCTGCAGGAGCCACTTGGCTCCAAAAGGAGAGGCAGCAGAACTGGAGAGTTCTGGTGCAAGTTGAAGAATGACTGATGTGTTTCAGCCAGAGCTGGGCCAGGTCTGTGTGACTGCAGCAACTGAAAGCTTAAGGACAATTAATCAGCTTTGCATCCTTTTGGGTTTATGTGTTGCATTCCCTACTTCATAGAAGTTACCATGCTAAGTAGGTTTGCTTCCTTTCATGGTACACCCATTCCCTCTCTTCACTTTCTACCTCCTCATACGTTATTCTGTCCTCCATTTTCTCCAGGCCAAGATCCAGCAGCAGAAGACAAGAGAAACTCTCTGAACATGCCGGTATGTGCAGGACATGTCTGTCCTAAAATAGCCATGGGTATCTGATCTCAGAGGTTACATTTGGAAAGCTCAGTTGAAACTCATTGTTTTAAAAATTTCTTTGAATTCGTTTCAATTCCTTGACGGGCTCAGTGGATTCTCCCAGATCCCAGTCCCTGGATGCATTCTTGTGGAGCAGTGAAAATTCCTCCAGGTGAAGTGTTGAGTAGCAGGAGCTGGAGTGGTACCTTGGGGTCCTGGAAATGCTGTGCAGGAAAAGAAAACATTCCTCTCAATCCTGCACATGCCATTTTTTCCCCTGTAGCCTTTATAATGTCAGAATTAGTAGAGAAAAGGAAGTAATTTATCAGGAAATGAGAAATGTTCTGAATCCTTCCAGCTGCTCTTGTAGTAGAAAAGCTTTCCTTGGGGTAGTTTCTGATCAGAACCCTATGAGATGTGAAGGAGATTCATGGACATTGCCTGGTTTTGCACTGGGAGGACTAGGGAAACCTCCTATGATAGAAAGTCCTTTTGACTTTTCCAGTGAAGGAGAAGGAGACTTCCAAATGGATGCAGCCCAGGCAGGGTGTGAGTTTGTCATCCTCTGACAGCACAGTCCCAAAGCCACCTCTGGCAGGTTCACAGTGACAAATCTCTTCCCCGGCTGTCTCTGCCTGTGTCAGTGTTGCAGGCTGAGGCTGGGGCAGGAGATGCCTTGTGCCTTGTGCCTGTCCCTGCCTTGCCTGATCCCTGACAAGTGGAATTGTGCCAGACAAAATGCAGTGTCTTGTGCATCTGGGTCAGGGAATGCTTTCAAGTTGAAAGCCTCATTGACACTGTTGTTGTGCCTTTGGCATCTCTGGGCGTGTAATGATAGGAGAGATGGGACTTGGAGAAATAATTCTGCTGATGCAGAGAAAGGGATCAGATCTCCTGGTTCCTTGGCTTAGTGTTAGTTCTGCCAAATCCTGGTTATGGTGCCTTTGGAATGACTCCTTCATTGCTGATCTGCACCTGGAATGCTTAATGCAGCTAGGGAGAAGTACTGCTCATTGAAGAAGTTAAATTTTTTTCTGGAATAATTCTGGACTTGGAATGACTTCTCTCATTAATCCATGGCTTTCTCACTTTTATTACTGACTGGGACATTTTACAGAGGGCAAGCAATCCCATTTTTAGACAGGATTCCTTCTCACAGTGCTTGACTGCCACATGATTTTATCCTTTGAGAAGCCATGTAAAGAATTAGCTCTCCTAGTTCCAAAAGCTGTGTTGGAGAGTATTTCAGAATGACTGGCCATCAGCTCTTTCCATTAAGGACATTTTCATTTGACATTATTAGCCAAGATTAAAATTGTTTTGAGATTGGTTGTGTTTATTTGGGTTTGGTGTCTCTGCTGAAAAGAAAGCAGAGAATAAACCCCTAGAACAAGGATGCACAGCAAAAGAGGAACGTTTGCATACTCAGAGAGCCAACATCTTTTGGCCAACTGAATTCTGGGGACATCTACTGGGGAGTGCAAAGCTTCTTTTACTTCCACTGTCTACTGGCATTGTTTGTGTTCCTCCTCTTTGTTTGATGTGAAGAGAATGAAACAAAATGCCACACCAACAAGCTGCAACCCAGAACTGAGTGGGAAGTACAGAAAGAAAGGCCTTGAAAAGAAGCTTTGGAGAGGGTCTACATCCCAGAGAGTGTGAAAGACTCAGGCCGGGCCAGGCTGGCCTAGGGAAGGGAATGGAAGGGGATGGAGTTGGGGTGGGGTTTTGCAGCCATGGAAACGAGAGAAGCATGGGCAGCGTGTCCCAAAGGGGCAGCCCCAGGCTGGGCTGGTGCAGGTTGTGCTGGACACGGCCCCAGCGGCAGCAGACGCGTCTGGCTCTGCCTCTGTGTGCCGAGCGCCGGCGATTGGAGTCACCCGGCCTTGTTCTGAGGCTGGGTACCCAGCTCCCGTCGCTGCCAACTCCGAGAGCCATCCCAGATTCAAACCCTGACGCTTCTGCCTGGCAGAAGCACGGGTTTGAAGATGGATTTCAGCAGAAAGGGAAAGACAACTGAAGGAAAAGGTGAAGATTGAAGGGAGCTGTAGGGCTGCTGAGCTGTGGGGCCGGGAGAGGAGCAGCAGGGTGCATGTTTAGCTGAGCCATTGCTGGAGAGCACAGGGCTCTGGGCTCCCTGCTGTCCCAGGACAGCCCAGAGGCCAGGCTGTGCCTGTGGCAGCTCTGGGCAAGTGGCTCAGGCTTTTCCCCTGGCCTGATTCAAGAGTCTGTCAGCAGGAGCATGTTTCCATGTGCAGATGTTGAGAAGTTTCCTGGAAGTCTGTCCCCTGAAATACAGAGCTTCAGGTTTGCATTGCAGGCTCTGATCCATTTTGTGTCTCCACGTTGCAGGCCTGTCTGCCTATCCTCTTGCCAAGAAGTTTTCCCTGGCAAGTCCCTCTATGCTCCTTCCCTCCAAGCCTTTGCTTCCCTTCCCCAAGAGCTCTCTTTCTCCCATGGCAAGCAAGATATGGAGTAGAGAGCAGGAGACTGGGAAACCTGGCACTGGCTGTGAGGAAGAGATTAGAAGGAAAGGGCTCACTTCAGAGGGAAATGGATGTCAGGTAAGGAGACCAAGCAAAGTCCAGTGTGGCAAATTTTCAGTTTATGTGCTTTTGGCAAAGCTCTGAGACTTTTTGCCCTTACAGGAATTGACCCTTTTAGTCAAGTTAGAACAGGTCCTGATTTGGCTCTTCAGCTGGGCCAGAAATGATGGGATAGCTGAGATGGGTGTGCATCTGCCCCAGTGCCTCCAGCCCCATTCCTGGCCATGGCATGGGGGCCCTGGAGCAGCTTGGGCAGGCAGAGAGCTTGCAGAGAGCAGCAGGGCAGGGAGCTCTGCTGAACTTGCTAAATGCCAGTGAGCCTGAGCTGATGGATGTGTGGGAGCTGGAGAGCAGCGAGCATGCCGAGAGCTCAGCAGCATCTGGGCTCAAAGGCTGCTGGGGAGCTGTAGGAGGGAAGGGCAGCAGCAGAAGAAATGATGAGGGACTTTAGAAAAGCAGGTTTTGGCATCCTGCAGAATAGCTTTGTGGGGCCATGGCTGGAGATCAGCAGTGGCTGTGAGCCACCTTAGGGGCAGGGAGAGAACAGGGATCTAAAGCCACTGCCACGCCATCCCAAAGGGCAGTGGAGGCAGTGGCAGCCAAGAACATCTTGATGTCAAACATGTGGATGGCAACTGGAGATGTAGCCATATTTCCAAGGAAATGAGAAAGCTTGTAAATGTGGGACATGGTCTCTCCCTCAACAGTTCCCTTTCCATTCCCCATCCTGTGCCTATCGACACCATCAGTTTGACTTGTTTATCCCTGCCAGGTTCCAGTTGAGGGCATATGTAAAAGTCTTGAGTTATGGATGTGGGCAAGGCTGGATGCTTCATCTGAGCACTGTGTTCTACTCTTTCCAGACCTCCTTGGCATATCCCAGTGGTGGGGAAATGAAGAAGGGGTCACTGAGACTACCTTTGATCCCCCCAATTCGCAAGGCAGGCAGTCTCCCTCTTGACAATGCTGTGGGGTCTCTGCCAAGCTCTCCCCAGGTGGATTTGCAGGAGTCCTGGGAGATGAGGTAAGCCAAGGTGTCTGCTGCTCCAGTGTGCTGCTCACCCCTCTCTTCCATCTACTGTGGTCATTCTGCACAGTCAGCTGTTCCTGTATGTTGACAAACCTCTGTGTATTCAGCATTTTACCCATCCAATGTCAAGCCCAACAGCAATGCCCCAAGCCCAGAGGTGGTGTTGGGGAAGAGGAGGCAGGGCTAGAAAGCATCTCAGGCTGGGTCCCCTGCTGGATTTGGCTTTTATAACAGCCTGAACTTGGCCTGCTCTGGGTGACTGCAGCAACTGTAATCTTAAGGACAATTAATCAGCTTTGCATCCTTTTGGGTTTATGTGTTGCATCCCCTCCTTCATAGAAGTGTCCATGCCAAAAAGGTTTGTCTCCTTTCATGGTAAACCCATTCCCTCTCTTCTCTTTCTACCTCCTCATATGTCCTTTTTACTCCATTTTCTCCAGGCCAAGATCCAGCAGCAGAAGCCAAGAGAAGTCCTCTGAACATTCAGGTAGGTACAGCGCATGTCTGTTCTAAACTGACCATTGGAATCTTGACTTAGAGGTGACATTTGGCAACCTTGGTTAAAACCCATTCTTTCAACAATTTCCTTAAATTCATTTCAATTCCCTGACGGGCTCAGTGGACTCTCCCAGAGTCCAAGTCACTGGGAGAGTTCTCTGGTGTTGCAGGGAAAATTCCTCAAGTGTGAAGTGTTGAGTAGCAGGAGCTGGAGTGGTACCTTAGGGTCCTGGAAATGCAGCGCTGAAAAGAAAACATTCCTCTCCATCCTGCACATGACTTTTATCTCCCTGTAGCATTTCTTGTGTCAAAATGAGACTAGAAAAGGAAGGCATTTAGCAGGAATTGAGGAATGTTCCCACTCCTTTCACCTGCCCTTGAAGGAGAAAAGCTTTCCTTGGGGCTGTTTCTGAGCTGAATCCTCTGAGAGGTGAAGGAGATTCATGGACATTGCCTGGTTTTGCACTGGGAGGACTAGGGAAACCTCCTATGATAGAAAGTCCTTCTGACTTTTCCAATGAAGGAGAAGGAGACTTCCAAATGGATGCAGCCAAGGCAGGGTGTGAGTTTGTCATCCTCTGACAGCACAGTCCCAAAGCCACCTCTGGCAGGTTCACAGTGACAAATCTCTTCCCCGGCTGTCTCTGCCTGTGTCAATGTTGCAGGCTGAGGCTGGGGCAGGAGATGCCTTGTGCCTTGTGCCTGTCCCTGCCTTGCCTGATCCCTGACAAGTGGAATTGTGCCAGACAAAATGCAGTTTCTGGTGCATCTGGGACAGGCAATGCTTTCAAGTTGAAAGCCTCATTGACACTGTTGTTGTTCCTTTGGCATTTCTGGGCGTGTAATGATAGGAGAGATGAGACTTGAAGAAATAATTCTGGTGTTGCAGAAAAACGGACCAAATCCCCTGGTTCCTTGGCTTAGTGTTAGTTCTACTAAATCCTGAGTATGGCTATCCCAGGGCAGCCCAGAGGCCAGGCTGTGCCTGTGGGAGCGCTGGAGAATGGGTCAGGTTTTTCCCCTGGCCTGCCTCAAGTGTCTGCCAGCAGGAGCATGTTTCCCTGTGCAGCTGTTTAGAAGCTTCCAAGAAGTCTGTCCCATGAAATACGGCGCTTCAGATGCTTTAGGCTTCCATTGCAGGCTCTAATCCATTTTGTGTCTCCACTTTGCAGGCCTGACTGGCTATCCTCTTGCCAAGAGGTTTTTCCTGTCAAGTCCCTCCATGCTCCTTCCCTCCAAGCCATTGCTTCCCATCCAGAGGAGGTCTCCTTCTACCAAGGCAGTCAAGATGTGCCATGGAGAGCAGGATAGTGGAAAACCTGGCACCAGCTGTGAGGAGGAGAGCAGAAAGAAACAGGAGCTCAATTCAGAGGAAAAAGGAAGTTGGGTAAGGAGACCAAGCTAAGTCCTGTACAGTAAATTTTCAGTTTATGTGCTGTCTGCGGAGCTCTGAGACCTTTTCCCTGACAGTGAATGACCCTTTCACTGAAGTTTGAACAGGTCCAGATTTGGCTTTCCCGTCTGTCCCAGGGCAGACCAGAGGCTATTCCTGTGGTAACTCTGTGGAAGTGGGTCAGGGTTTTCCCCTGGCCTGCCTTCAAGGTGCTACTGGCAGGAGCATGTTTCACTGTGCAGCTGTTTAGAAGCTTCCAAGGAATCTGTCCCATGAAATACGGAGATTAATGTGCTTTAGATTTACTTGGTGGAATCTTTTACATTGTTTGTCTCCACTTTGCAGGCCTGACTGACTACAGCATTGCCAAGAATTTTCCCCAGGCATGTCCTCTACCCTCCTTCCCTCCAAGCCCTTATCTCCCATCCGAGAGAGCTCTTCCATCAAGCCAAGCACAATGTATGATGAAGAGAATGAGAAAATGAAAACTAGTCCTGGGTACAAAGATATCAGAAGAAGCAGCCAGGAGCAGAGTTCACAAGGAAAAGGACGTAAGGCAAGGAGAGCAAGCTAAGGCCTTATGATAGATTTTCAGTTTATGTGCTGTAAGTAGAGCTTGGAGACCTTTTCCTGTGCTGTGAGCCCAGGGAAGCAGCTGAGCCAAGGAAGAGCTCAGCTGGACACTGCGCTTCAGGCTGCCTTTGCAATGGGTGTGAAGAGCAGACTTCATGTCCTCATCAGCATCTATCAATAGCAGGAGAGGTCTTTGAATGGTTTCTGGGCTGTGTCGTGGTTCCTCCTCCATCTTATGGCTGAGAAAACACCAACAAGCAGTCAGAGCAGCTCAAGTTGTCCAATCTGGAAAAGCAATCCTTCACCAGTTAGTAACCTATGGGTATCTGTGAAGCCCCTCTATGTCTTGGGGGTGTTTTCTGTCAGCTGTGTCTGCTTTGGATGGAAAAAGGTGTTTGCTGGAAGATGCCAAGTGAGGTTGTCTCAGCTTGTGAGTTGTACAGCCATGCCCTCTGCACAGTTGTCTCTGATGGTATTTGCAGACTCCATCAGCTCCTGGGCAGCTGTGTGCTCTGGCATGGCTTTGTGCAGAGGGAAGGGATGGGAGGTGGCCATGAGGAGAGCAGCCCAGAGCCCAGGCACACGATGGCCTTTGCAGCAGGGCCAGGAGCTGCAGTTGTTTTGGGTTTGCCGTGGGGTGCAGGAGGAGGCAGATGAACAACAGCTTTGGTAGAGAGAATGTGCAGGCCAAGGCTTGGGTACTTGATTTCAGCCTTGCAGAGAAAGGGCCCAAGGTAACCCTGACAGGAACTGACCCTTTCAGTGAAGTTTGAACAGGTCCTGATTTGGCTCTTCAGCTGGGCCAGAAATGATGGGATACTAAGGGTGGGTGTGCATCTGCCCCAGTGCCTCCAGCCCCATTCCTGGCCATGGCATGGGGGCCTGGAGCAGCTTGGGCAGGCAGAGAGCTTGCAGAGAGCAGCAGGGCAGGGAGCTCTGCTGAACTTGCTAAATGCCAGTGAGCCTGAGCTGATGGATGTGTGGGAGCTGGAGAGCAGCGAGCGTGCCGAGAGCTCAGCAGCATCTGGGCTCAAAGGCTGCTGGGGAGCTGTAGGAGGGAAGGGCAGCAGCAGAAGAAATGAGGGCCTTGAGAAAAGCAGGTTTTGGCATCCTGCAGAATGGCTTTGTGGGGCCATGGCTGGAGATCAGCAGTGGCTGTGAGCCACCTTAGGGGCCGGGACAGAACAGTGACCTAAAGCCACTGCCATGCCATCCCAAAGGCCAGTGGAGGCAGTGGCACTCTGGAAACCCTTGATGTCCAGGATGTGGATGCCAGCTGGGAATGTAGGCACACTTGCAGAGGAGGGAGCAGGAGGGGAGAGGTGTCAAATGTGCGACACGGTCTCTCCCTCAACAGTTGCCTTTCCATTGCCCATCCTCTGCCAATTTGCTCCATCAGTTTGACCTGTTTATTCCTGCCAGGTTCCAGTTGAGGGCAGATGTAAAAGTTTCGAGTTATGGATGTGGGCAAGGGCAAGGCAGGATGCTTCATCTGAGCAGTGTTCTACTCTTTCCAGACCTCCTTGCCATATCCCTGTGGTGGGGAAATGAAGAAGGCGTCACTGAGACTACCTTTGATCCCCCCAATACGCAAGGCAGGCAGTCTCCCTCTTGACAATGCTGTGGGGTCTCTGCCAAGCTCTCCCCAGGTGGATTTGCAGGAGTCCTGGCAGATGAGGTAAGCCAAGGTGTCTGCTGCTCCAGTGTGCTGCTCACCCCTCTCTTCCATCTACTGTGGCCATTTTGCACAGTCAGCTGTTCCATGTATTCCAGCAAGCCTCTGTGTATTCAGCACTTTGCCCATCCCATGTCAAACCCAACAGCAATGCCCCAAGCCCAGAGGTGGTGGTGGGGAATAGTAGGCAGGGCTAGAAAGCATCTCAGGCTGGGTCCCCTCCTGGACTTGGCTTTTATTACAGCCTGAGCTTGGCCGCCTCTGTGCGATTTTGGGTTTATGTGTTGCATCTCCTCCTTCACAGAAGTGTCCATGCTGAGAAGGTTCACTTCCTTTCATGGTACACCCCTTCTCTCCCTTCTCTTTCTACCTCTTCACATTTTCTTTTGTCATCCATCTTCTCCAGGCCAGGATCCAGCAGCAGAAGTGAAGAGAATTTCTTTGATGATGCAGGTGGGTACAGGGCATGTCTGTCCTCAAATGACCTTTCTAGTCTTGACTCTGAGGTGACAATTGGAAAGCTCGGTTAAAACACAATATTTTGAAAATTTACATTCCTTGATGAGCAGAGTCGACTCTCACAGAGCCAAGTCCTTTGGGAGAGTTCTCTGGTGTTGCCGTGAAAATCCCTCCAGTCAGTGTGAAGAGTTGAGTGGCAGGAGCTGGAGTGGTGCCTTGGGGTCCTGGAAATGCTGTGCAGGAAAAGGAAACATTCCTCTCCATCCTGCACATGACTTTTATCTCCCTGTAGCATTTCTTGTGTAAAAATGAGACTCAAAAAGGAAGGCATTTAGCAGGAATTGAGGAATGTTCCCACTCCTTTCACCTGCCCTTGAAGGAGAAAAGCTTTCCTTGGGGCTGTTTCTGAGCTGAATCCTCTGAGAGGTGAAGGAGATTCATGGACATTGCCTGGTTTTGCACTGGGAGGACTAGGGAAACCTCCTATGATAGAAAGTCCTTCTGACTTTTCCAATGAAGGAGAAGGAGACTTCCAAATGGATGCAGCCAAGGCAGGGTGTGAGTTTGTCATGCTCTGAGAGCACAGTTCCAAAGCCACCTCTGGCAGGTTCACAATGACAAATCTCTTCCCTGGCTGTCTCTGCCTGTGTCAGTGTTGCAGGCTGAGGCTGGGGCAGGAGATGCCTTGTGCCTTGTGCCTGTCCCTGCCTTGCCTGATCCCTGACAAGTGGAATTGTGCCAGACAAAATGCAGTTTCTGGTGCATCTGGGACAGGCAATGCGTTGAAAGCCTCATTGACACTGTTGCTGTTCCTTTGGCATCTCTGGGCATGTAATGATAGGAGGGATGAGACTTGGAGAAATAATTCTGCTGATGCAGAGAAAGGGATCAGATTCCCTGGTTCCTTGGCTTAGGGTTATATCTGCCAATTCCTGTTCATGGCTCTTTTGGAATGATTCCTTCATTGCTGATCTGCCGCTGGAATGCTTAATGCAGCTAGGGAGAAGTATTATTCAGTAAGTAAGGTGACATTTTTTCTGCATTAATTCTGGACTAGAAATTACTTATGTGATTAATCCTTTCCTGTCTTACTTTTGCTACTGACCTGCGCATTCTGCAGGGTGAATGAATGCAGTTTTAAGAGAGATTTTCTTCTCATAGTGCTTGACTGCCACATGATTTTATCCTCTGTCAAGACATGTTAAGAATTAGTTCTCCTAGTTCTAACAGCTCTGTTGGGGAGTATTTCAGAATGACTGGCCATCAGCCATTTCCATTTAGGACATTTTGAATTGTCAGTATTAGCCAAGATCAGAATTGTTTTGAGATAGGTTGTGTTTATTTGGGTTTGGGTGTCTCTGCTGAAAAGAAAGCAGAGAATAAACCCCTGGAAGAAGTACGTAGAGCACAAGTGGAACTTTGGGATGAGCACTTTGTTCCCTACAAAGACTCACAGAATACTGGGCATATCTAATTGAGAAAGCAAAACTGCTTTTGGCTGTAACACGTTGTGCCATTGTTAGTGTCCCAGACCTTCCTTTGTTGTAAAGTGTAATATAAAAAATCCCCAAAACTGCAGAACCCGACCTAGAACAGAGTGAGAAATACAGAAACAGAGGCCTTAAAAGCTCATTTTGAAAGCAATGACTTCCTTGCCAGTGTCAGATTCTAGAGAGCACTGTGAATTCCGAAGTGTTTGGAAGGAAAGGGATCCTGTAGTAGTGGGGAGGCAACGGGCAGTGCTCTATAAAATAAAGAAACTAAGCAATATTTTTAGTAACAAAAATGCACTTGAATTCCTCACCCATTAGAAGGGCTGATTACAAAGGTGTGAGTTCAATTAATTCACTTCTTCTCTTGTACCTGGTTGACAGCTTCTTCTGAACCTACAGCAAAAGCCCAGAGAAAGGAGGAAGAGAGCTCTCAGTGTAAGATCGGACCTGGGATGCCTCTGTTCCCAAGGGAACTCACAGACCTCTTTGGTTTGGATATTCCTGTGCCAGAACCCGGCCTTGGGAATGGAGGTCTTGGAGCCCGGCCGCCTCAGGGGGCCTTGGCCCAGGAGCCCCAGGAGCACGGATCAGCCTCAGAAAAAGGTAAGGTGGGAGCAGGGCCACCATCTGGTAGGAGGAAGGGTCTTGTGGCAGCGCAGAGAGGCTGTGCACATTGGCAGGGAACAGCTGTGCCCTGCATGTGCCCCCTGCAAGGAGCTGTGCTGCTGCCAGTGCCCCTGGAGCTGTAGGGCTGCTGAGCTGTGGGGCAGGGAGAGGAGCAGCAGGGTGCATGTGCAGCTGAGCCATTGCTGGAGAGCACAGGGCTCTGGGCTCCCTGCTGTCCCAGGGCAGCCCAGAGGCCAGGCTGTGCCTGTGGCAGCTCTGGGCAAGTGGCTCAGGGTTTTCCCCTGGCCTGATTCAAGAGTCTGTCAGCAGGAGCATGTTTCCCTGTGCAGCAGTTAAGAATTCTTGTTTCCAGGAAGTCTGTCCCCTGAAATATGGAGCTGCAGATGCTTTAGGTTTGCATTGCAGGATCTGATCCATTTTGTGTCTCCACTTTGCAGGCCTGAGTGGATAGAGTGTTGCGAAGTGGTTTTGTCTGGTACCTTCCGATGTTTCTGTTGTCAACCAAGCCCTTGCCTCCAGTCCAGAAGAACTGTTTTTCCCCCAAGATCAGGAAGAGGCTGCCGACTGACTGAAGAGTTTTTCACTAACAGGATTTATGTTTTAAGCTTCATAATTACAACAGTACATATATTATTTAGATGTAATTATTTTTGTACATTTATAAATATGTTATTTATCTATGTACATATGATATTTCAATGTAGTTTTAAATAAATGTTTTTGATTGTATCTTTAAGTTTTGATGACATCATTTTAACTGTATATATTTATTTTTGATGATTAAAAAAAAATAAAAAATTTTAAAAAATTAAAGAAACCAAAAAAGAGATTGTGACACCAGGACCTGCTGGCCTAGAGGTTGTGGGAGTGCAGCTCAGTCGATGTGCCAGTGTCTCACCACGTCCTTTCCTCATTGGGCCTCTCCTTTTCCTCTTTTGCCATGTTTTCTTTCTGTCAATTTTGCTGCTGTTTTTAACGTGTGCCCTGGGTTGACTATATGATGCTTTTATCCCCCATAGTCTTGTTCTCTTTAGGCTGAATAACAAGTTTTGCACCTTTAAGACATGTTCCAGAGAGTGAAGGGGGGAGATTAGAAGCGCACAGTTTTGTTTTAAGACACTGCCCTCCTCCTACACATTCCTGCTCCAGACTGTGTTGTCTGCGGATGGACAGACAGTGGGACAGAGCTCTCTTTTGCTTTTAGTTAGTTTAGCTAGCTGAGGTAGAGAAGTTTCCTGGACTGTGGTTTTTTTCCCTTTTCTTTGGACCTGTTCAAACCTGCTCTGGACTGAACACCCAGGGGAGCACCGGCAGCTGCACCTGTGGCCCACCGGGCCGGGCCTGGCCTGCGACATTTCCAGCACTGGAGGGACTGACCAGAGACTGAGTGAGCTCAGCTGTAACCCGAGGACGGGGCTTTCTCAGTTGGTCATCTCTTTTGGAGCAGCAAGGGGTTTTACTGTTTAATATTGTTTAGGTTTTATTGTTTAAAAACCAGTTTTTTCCACTTTTCTCCAAAGAGGTAGTTTCTCCCGGACCGTTGAGGGGAGGGGCCAATTGAATCTGCTTTACTAAAAGAGCCCCTTTGGGGGTTCTCTCCAAAATTTGCTCTGAGCCAGGACAACGTGTCATTACAACAGCGTCACACATTGACATGTTTGGGGGACAACAGATCCAAAAGATCCTGTCGAGTCAAGAGTTTTCTACCTAGATGTGTTCTGTGCTCACCAAAGGCCTGAACAAAGAAACAAAGAGAAGTGTGCCCAAATGGCAAAGGTTTGCTCCTTTGCAATCTCACACAGATCTGGCTCTCAGGTGTCTTCAATCACAGTTTCATAGGCAAGACAAAGTTGTGTTTTTCCCTGGGAAATGATGCACTGCTTTCGAAAAGTCATCTGTATGTATATTTATCCAGGACAGCAGTCCAGCTGTGTTGTTTGCAAGTTGTTTGCAGAAGGATGAGTGGACTGTGAGGCCGAGAACAAGCGACAAGGGTTCCTCAAATCTAAACTGCAGTCTGGGTGCCATTCAGTGCAGTCTCGTCCTGCGGCCACTGGAGCTGACGGGTGCTGGCTAGCTGCTCCTGGAGTGACCGGTGCAGACCACGAATCCCGCCACTCCCAGGTTCTCTGCAAGAACCCCTGAGTTGTGGCTCCGTCTGCAGCGTGGTGATGCAGGCGAGAGCAGGACTGCGAAGTACTGAGGCAAAGGAAGGAGGGAGTGGACACACGAATGGATGCCAGGGCGCTTTACCTGGGACCAGTAACGTTGTCAGGGAAAAGCCGTCGGGGAGGCACTTATAAAGGGGAAGGGCGTGACACGAGGAGCCACGAGGGACCATTGAACGATGCTCAGGGGAGGAGCAAGGTACATAACTGAGCCAATAGTAATGGCCCAGGGGAGGGACAAGGCTCAGGGGACAAATCATATGTTAAGCAAGGGAAGAGTGACATAGAAATTTCTCAAAATGAAAGGGCGTTGGTTACAATGATATACAGGTAACTGGCAGGAGGAACAAACCATTAGGAGGGAGAACATGGGGGGAACTGATGGTCAAACCAAAAGCTTAACTTATAAAAAAATGAACAACTTTACAAGAAAACCCATACAGGACCCACAATGCTACAATTCAGCCCAGTGATGAGAGATCATTTGTTCCCATGGAGCTGTGCTTGCCAGGGTAATGAATTCCTGCGTAGCTGGAGCAAGCAATTCTGGATTCAGCTCCAGCTCTTGGTTGTCTGCATGATCATTGACAATGCTCCCTATTTTCCTTGGTTACAATATAAAGATGTATTCTATTCCCATCTTCAAGAGCTATTGAAATCAGGAGTGGCATTGTTCTTTTCCTTATCTCCTGTTAATGGGCCCATCAATGCCTTTCCCCATGACTCAGAGATAATTCCCTCTGGGAGCCCTTTCTGTCTCATGGACCCACCCCATGACTCATGGAATGATAAGAGCCCATTGTGAGATGCTGTGCCCGGGGGGAGGAACTAAGCATCCCCACCTGGGTATAATCTGGAGTTTGGGACAGAACAAGCAGCCTTTCCACTGGATTCCCAGAGGAATGGCCGCCTTTTCCACTGGATCTTCAGAGATCCTTCCATGCCCTATACCCTTCTACAGGCTCACATGTGCCACTCCAGGAGGAGTGCAGCCACTAATCCAACTGGACTGCTACCAGTACCCAGACCAACAGTGTGTCAAAGCTTGTATTCTGACTCTGTCAGTGGTTTTTCTTTTACATTATTGCATGTATTTTGGATGGGGTATTTTTGTGGGTTTTTTTTTCCGCTTTTCCTAATAAATTGTATTTCTGACTTGGAGTCTCTCACTGGTTTTGCTTTCAAACCAGAACACCTCTCCAGAAATTATTTTGCAGTTTTCTTTCATAGTCGTTTGAAGCTTTTAAACTTCACATTTCAATTTGCTTTGCCTGAAAGAAAACCACTTCTGGTCCCAGTGCATACTGCAACCTTTTGCCAGCAAAATCCTCATGGCTGCCAGCTTCTGATGTTACAGAAGAAACTGCATGTGAATGTGTTAATTAGGTTTTCTGATGGAAAAACTCCATGTCACATGGCCACATGTGTTTGCTTAGCTATGGGTTTAGTCCTGGCCTAGTAAAGCCCAGGCAGGGTGGCATGTTTCAGGGAAAACTGGGCCATGAGCTTATGGGGTTGCCATCAGCAGGAGATTGAATGTCTCCTTTGGGGATTTCTCTGGAGACACAATTAGGGACCAGCTCTATGCTGCAATATTCTCTTAGATCTTTCAAAAATATCCTAGAAAAGGCAGTGAAACTTCATATCTTCTTTCACAGCCACTGTTGGAAGAGGGGCATTCTTGTCCCTCCTCAAAGCCATTGCTCTTGCCCACCAGAAACGTGAACATCCACAAACAGCAATGACGCATGGTCCTCCTTCTGCTGCTTCAGAGCTCTGGGGAGTGCAGACCTGGGTATTACCAATAGGAACACTTGAATAGCATTTCATGCTCCTTCAAGATATCCAGATCTCAGGGCTTTTAGTTTCAAAGCAGCCACTGTACTGGCTCTAGGGAAGAACAGTAAATGGGAAACAGTGACTGCCAGCCTTGCAGGGGTGTGGGGGCAAACCTGGAGTGTCTGTGTCAAAAGATGAATGGGAAGAGTGCAATTGCCCAAGCCAAAGCTTCAT
The DNA here is from genome assembly GCF_028018845.1 of Melospiza georgiana. NCBI lineage: Eukaryota > Metazoa > Chordata > Aves > Passeriformes > Passerellidae > Melospiza > Melospiza georgiana. The sequence goes on along the minus strand of NC_080432.1, from coordinate 24,982,968 downwards.
TAGGAGAGCAAGATCAGTTCTTTACTGCATGCTTGCATGAAAATCATTTGGGACCTCCTTTTTTGTATCTCATGCAGAAAAAGGGGGCTTAATAATTCAGTGCTTCCTAAAAACACATTGGGATGTAGCTCTGTAGTGGTTCACAATGAAGCAGACTGCCTGCTTTGTCACTGCCAGCCCTGGTGACCCTACAAGGGACTCTAGTGTATCCCATGCCTGTTTTGCCTCCAAGCAAAGCTTGGATTTGCCTATGAGTTGTGCAATAAATACAAGAGTAATACAATGGACAATTAAGCTGGTCACTTTAGAGGATATGCTCATGGTTTCGCACATCAGTCCTGTACCTCTTGCTCCCAAGGCTTGTCACTCATCATGAAATATTTCAATGGAAAAACTCAGATCCCATGTTACATGTGAATCAAATTGCATCAGATCATCAAGAATTCTGGTGGCAAGAACAAGACAAAAGCCTTCTGCCGCTCACTTTAAGCTGTCCTGGACTTCTGCTGCCCTTTGTGAAAGCTGCTGTAGACAGAGTGTTTGTAGTTGTTTGAGGCCGTTATGAGAGATATGAGGAACAGTCTGCAGGGCTCTCCTGGCAGAAATCTAATTGATCAAGCCCAGGCACACGGTGCCGGCAGAAGCTGAGCGGCCCCGCTCCCAGCCCGAGAGTGTGTGAGCTGAGCCACAGCAGGGAGAAAAGACAGCGAGGGGCTCCAGCCCGGCTGCTTCACCTGCCGTGGCTGCTCCACAGAGCTCTGCCATTGGGAGAAAGTCGATGCTGGACAAGCCCCTGAACTTTCATTGCTGCTGGAACTACTCCGTGATAGCTCCTGTTCTTCCTGAGGGAGAACCCGGCGCCATCTTGGAACGTGAGTCCTGGGGGGATTTTCCTCTGGCATTTTGGGTCTTTGTTCCAGTGGGGGACGGTGAGGTCTGACAGTTTGATATCTAGAAATTACTGGCCTACTTTCTTGCTTTGTAGGCATTCTGTTTGCTAAGAAACTGTTGGTTTCTTTCCACTTTCATCTATTAGTATTCATTTCCTATTGCTGGAAGGGGATTGTTGGAACACATTAGAGGAGATGACTTATTACAGAGTGTTGGTTTTAAGTTGTCTCCAACTGTGTGAGACAGATGGCTTCACACAGGAGCATCCCCAAAGCTGCTGAGGGGAAGGCAGAGTGGGAGACAAACCCATTATTTCTGAGGGAAATTCCTTGACACCAAACCAACCTGAGTCATCAAACAGCTGACCTGACCTTTCGAGACATGGGCCAAAGGGGAAACCTTTCAGGGTGTTTGTTCCAGGCCGGGCTAGGCCCAAGGCAAAGGTGTGTCAGTGCACTTGGCTCCTTCTCTCCTCATTGTGTCTGGCACACACAGGAGCCCAGAGCTCTTGCAGGAACCATCCCAGCACTCAGTGGGAGCAACTTGTGTCCAGTGCTCACACAGAGATGTGGCGTCCAGCACTGCAGCTCATTGGAATGAGCAGCTCATTCCAGCCCTCTTGGAAGGAACTAAGGAGCGAAGGAGCTTTGGCCTTCAGATCGGCTCCTTCCCAGCTCTTGATTTGCTGCCCTGGGGGAGCTGCTACTTGTGGCAACAGTTGTTTCACAGCTGACAGCCCTGCTCTGCTGGCCAGCAGCCATTGCAGGAGCTTGTGCTGGTGACATTGAAGCTTTCAGATCTTCCTAAGGAAAGCTCAGGGCGGAACTTATCAAAAGAGCACTGCCTGGGCGATGGCTGTGACATTAAATCTTTCTTCTGTGCTCCATGTCACACACAGTAAACATTTGAGGAAGCAATTTTGCTGCTCCAGAAATTTCTGAAATCAGTCAGTTAAATCATAACAGAACATGATCTGGGATGTGTAATCTCACTTTAATTCATTGAGCAGAAAGCTGCAGGAGCACTGCTTGTGAGCTGTGTGTCTAACCTAAGTGACCTTGCCACCAAGAACGTAGAAAAGAGGGGAGAGATGGAATCAGCAGCACAAGGATCTGCATTGTGATACTCCCACAGGCCTGAGGACTGGGCCCACTTCCACTGGGCCTTGGCTTTTTACCCTCCATCAAAACTTGGTGCTTCAGATTGTGGTGGTGAATGGGCCCGGCCTTGTGCGGCCCCAGGGTGATCTGGGAAATGCTAGTCAGGCCTGGGCCTTGCTGAAGAGCCCCTGGGCTCAGCTCCAGCTGAGCTAAGCAGGGACACGGAGCGCTCCCAGGAGCTTGTGCTGTCTAACGAGCTCCTGGGGTGTCTGGGAACAGCCTTGGAAACCACTTTTCTTGCCTGAATGGCATGGCATCCTTCTCCTCCCACTTTCCAAGACAGGCTGCTGACCCGCAGTGCGGCCATGAGGAAGCATTTTACGGCTGAGGCCCACTCTTGTGGCCCATGAAGAGCGCTGCAAAGGCGGCCTTTGGAGCTCTCCTGGAGCACAGTGGCTGCCAGCAGCAACCTCCCTCTGAGTGGGGCCTCTCAGGGGCAGCGAGCTCTCAAGTTTGCTGCACTGGCAGGATCACTGATCAGCAATGGATCCTGGGCCAAGAGCCCCACTCCTGGAGGCTCCAGTTCAACCACTGTTAAGCTGGAGTGCTGTTAAGCCTTAAGGCCGTATTCCTTTTTAGCCTTGTCCTTTCTGTCCCTTTGTCAAAAGCAGCTAAAGACACACACACACACACACAGACACACAGACACAGACATACACACACAGACACATGCACACACAGACACACACACACTTCTCAGAATGTTTCTTGTTTGATTGACTGAATTTTGTTTGTTGCTCTTGCTATTTTCTTCCTGGTTGTACCTTAAACGACCTGTAAGAGTGTGAATGTTGCCAATGAATTTTCTTGAGCTGTTCCTTAATATTCAATCTGGTTTTGCTGAACCTTGCCTGAGAATTTTTAAGCCATCTCAGGTACTTGTTTGTAGCAAGCCTTGGGAGCATGAGGTGCAGGATTGACAGTGGAAAGCAGGAGAGTCATTCCAAAGGGATGAGTTTGACTGTCCATTTTATTACTCTTCTATTTCTTTCACTCTAATAAGCCAAGCCAAGTTTTTCTTGGAGGCAGAATGTGTGTGGGATGCACCATAGCATTGTCCCATAGCTCTGGGATGAATGGCACCCAGGCTGGAGTGTAAACAGATTTGAGGCACCCTTGTCACTTGTCATTGGCCTCACAGTCCACTCATCCTTCTGCAAACAAGTTGCAAACAACACAGCTGGACTGCTGTCCTGGGTACATATATATACAGATGACCTTTCGAAAGCAGTTCACCATTTCCCAATTAAATACACAACCTCCTCTTACCGATGAAATTGTGACTGAAGACACCTGAGAGCCAGATCTGTGTGAGATTGCAAAGGAGCAAAGCTTTGCCATTTGAGCACACTTCTCTTAGTTTCTTTTCTCAGGCCTTTCGTGATCACAGAACACATCTAGGTAGAAAACTTTTGTCTGTACAGGACTTTGTATCCATTGTGCCCCAAACATGTCAATGTGTGGCCCTGTTACAATGACAAGTTACAATAGCAGCACAAATGTCACAAAGAAAACATGGCAAAAGAGGAAGGGGAGAGGCCCAGTAAGGAAAGGACGTGGTGAGACACTGGCACATTGAGTGAGCTGCACTCCCATAACCTCTAGGCTAGCAGGCCCTGATCTCATATTCTCCTTTGGTTTACTTAAATATATATATTTTTTTTTAGTTTTCTAAAATGAGGAAAATAAAATATATACAAGAAAAACATGTCATAAAATTAAAAGATATCTTCACTTAACACCCTTCTTTAGGCATCCACAGCTCCTCTGGGCAACTTGTTCCCAGTGCCTCACCGGCCTCACTTTTGAGAATTTCTTCCTAGAAGATTGCAAAGAGGATAAAAATGTTTCTGTAAATACATCTGTAAGTAGTGGGTAAAAACTGAAAATACTAGGTAAAAACTGTCAGGATGGCTGGGCCCAGGGAGTGGTGGAATACAGTGGAATTAAATCCAGCTGGCACCTGGTCACAAGTGGTGTTCCCCAGGTTTCAGCACTGGGCCAGCTGTGATTCACATCTTTGTCAATGATGTGGAGGGGAGGATCAAGGGCACCTCAGGCAGTTTACAGACAATGCCAGGCTGGGTGGGAATGTTGATCTGCTGGAGGGCAGGAAGTCTCTGCAGAGAGATCAGGACAGGCTGGATCATGGGCTGAGGCCACTTGCATGGGGTTCAACAAGGTGAAGTGCCCTGTCCTGCCCTTGGGCCACAGCAGCCCCATGGAAGGCCACAGGCTGGGGGCAGAGGGACTGGAAAGGCGCCCAGCAGAGGAGGACCTGTGGGTGCTGGATGGCAGTGGCTGAAGGTGAGCCAGGTGTGCCCAGGTGGCCAAGAAGGCCAATCCTGTCCTGGGTGATGCTTCAGTGGTGGCCTTGGCAGTGTCAGGGGTCTCAGGTTATTGGAAGGACTCGATGACCTTAAAGGACTTTCCAATGGAAACAGTCCTGCAATTCTAAACCTCCATTTGTGCTTTTGAAGGATGCAGTCCCAAATAGACCTGCATGTGTGTTTTTAAGGGATTTAACATTCACCTCCCCTTGAAAGTAATAGAAATCAGGTGTTAAATGCCCTCAAAACACTTTTATTCCTTGATCTTAAGCTGTGTGTTTGAATTGAGGTGCTTTTGTTGGACCATGGGATAAATGCAGGCAATTCAGCTGCAAGGACACTTGTTTAATCTACTTTTCTCTTTCCTTTCCCCAGTGGTGGCAGATTTGGGAGTATTTGTCTTGTGCTTTGACTTCAGGCTCAGACTTGCTCATGGAGGTGTTGTAAAATCTTATCTACCCCTTTGTAGTGAAAATTGCTTGCGGACTGCTGGGAATTGGTAGAGACAAGGCTTACAAAGCAGTCCCCAGTATGATTAGCCCAGTGTCCCTGCTTAAATCCAGGTATGCTTGTATTAAAAGGAACTGAGTATTCCAACTCCCCTTACCCCTGCTCTTTTTATAAAAAATTTGTAGCTCTTGGGGCAAGTCCTGTGTGCCATTTCAACTCTTTGTTATCAAATGTGTGAAGTGATGCTGCTGCTGTAGCAGCAGGTTCAGTGGGAACAAGCCCAAAGCGCTGGGTCCCACAGCAGTGGGCACGGTGGGAGACTTGCCTCTGCTGCCGTGGCCATCCAGCCATGGGCAGAGCAGCTGCTGGGGCTTCCCCCATTCTGCCAACAGCAGTCTGCCTCCAACATGTGGCCATGGTTTTGCCAGAATGTGGAAAACACATTGTTTGAATGTATTTTGATGTGTCCTGATGTGACAGTTTTCACAGGGGTTCTTGGATGAGGGAAGAGACAAGAATGTTGACTCCATGTTCAGAAGGCTTGATTTCTTATTTTATTATATATATATATATATTACATTATAAGTATACTAAGAAGAAATAGAAGGAAAGGTTTTCTCTCAGAAGGTAGCTAAGCTAAGAATAGAAAAGAAAAGAATGAATAACAAAGATCTGTGGCTCGGACAGAGAGAGAGAGCCAGCTCTGCTGTGAGTGGTCACTAAATCAAAACATCCACGCAAGACCAATCACAGAGCCACCTGTTGCATTCCCCAGCAGCAGATAATCATTGTTTACATTTTGTCTCTGAGGCCTCTTAGCTTCTCAGAAGGAAAAATCCTAAAGAAAAGGATTTTCACACAAAGATGTCTGTGACATTCTGACATCACCTGAGTGGAGCAGTTTGGTGGGCAGGATGCTCTGTGTGCAAGGGTCCTGGCAGGGATCGGTGGCTGGCACAGGCACTGGCAGTGTTATTTTCCCAGGCAGGCTCCTGATCCAGCTGTGGGGGAAGGCAGCAGCAGCTGGATCAGCCCAGCAGCAGCAGCAGCACACGGAGGAGACGCTCATCTGCACAGAGGCCGTCAGCCCCATGGCTCCCCCCATGGCAGCGAGGGATGATCCTGCTGCAGGGGAAGGGCTGCGGCAGCCTGGAGACTCCTTCAGCCAGGACTTGTTGCAATCTCCTTCCTGCAGCTGTGCCTGGAGCATGCTGGCCTGCAGTGGTGCTGCAGGGTCCCAGGGATGCTGCTGGGCTCAGGGGGCAGAGTGTGTACAAAAGCTGATTATATCAGCCCACTGAACACTGGGGGCATCTGATGCAGAGTGCAAAGCCTCTTTGAACAGAGAGGAGAGATGAGACTTGAAGAAATAAGTTTGCCGATGCAGAAAAAGGGATCAGACCCACAGGTCCCATGGCTCAGGCTTAGTTCATCCAAATGAAGGATGGTTAGTTTGATCTGCTCTGTTGAGGAGCGATTTAGAATGACCTGCCCTGTGCTATTTCCATTAAGAAAATTTGGAATTGTCAGGAACTGCCAGGATCAGAAATGTTTTGAGGCAGATCATGTTTATGGGTGTGTCTGCAATAAAGAAAGAAGAGAATAAAGCCCTGGAACAATGAAGTGGAGCAAAAAGGAACATACAGCTCTTGGCCAACTGAGTTTTGGGGCCATCCACCAGGGAGTTCAAAGCTGCTTCTACTTCCACTGCCCGGTGCCATTGTTTGTGTTCCTCCTCTTTGTATGATGTGAAGAGAATGAAACAAAATCCCACACCAACAAGCTACAACCCAGAGCTGAGTGGGAAGTACAGAATGAAAGGCCTTGCAAAGTAACTTTGGAAAGGGTCTACATCCTAGACAGTGTGAAAGCCTCAGGCCTGGCCAGGCTGGGCTTAGGGCTGGCTGGCCTTGGGAAGGGAATGGAAGGGGATGGAGTTGGGGTGGGGTTTTGCAGCCATGGAAACGAGAGAAGCATGGGCAGCGTGTCACAAAGGGGCAGCCCCAGGCTGGGCTGGTGCAGGTTGTGCTGGACACGGGCCCCAGCGGCAGCAGACGCGTCTGGCTCTGCCTCTGTGTGCCGAGCGCCGGCGATTGGAGTCACCCGGCCTTGTTCTGAGGCTGGGTACCCAGCTCCCGTCGCTGCCAACTCCGAGAGCCATCCCAGATTCAAACCCTGACACTTCTGCCTGGCAGAAGCACGGGTTTGAAGATGGATTCAACTAGAAAAGGAAAGATCATTGAAGGAAAAGGTGAGGATAGAAGGGATCTAAAAGGCTGGAGTAAATAGAAAGAAGGTCCTCCCAGATTCCAGGGAAAACTGGTCCATGGTGTCAGTGGTGGCTCTGTATCAGAGTAGGTGTCTGACAGCTACAGATGATCCTGCAAGGACACCCATGGCATCCCAACATTGTCTCATTAGTTTATACTGCTTTCTCCTTTTTGACAGAGTCCAAATGACTCCTTCTGTCAGCCAGGACAGGGTCTGTGGCCACAGCTGACCCCAAATTGGACATGGTCATGAGATGCAAATCCTGTTGCTTTCTCTCCCATCAATGTCTGGTCTCACTATAGATAAATGTTGTGTTCTTCCTCTGCTTGCTAATTGGGTCTAACATTGAGGATGGTATTAAGGTGCTACAGAAACATCAATAAGGCCTGCCTGCTTGCAGAGAGGTCTTTGTGGTTTTCAGAGCTAGCAGTCACAGCTGTGTGGGTTTCTCTTGTGGATTCAGACAAGGCCAACCTCAAGAAGCAATCTTTTTTCCCCTCTTACCATTGGAGCCTTCCATCTTTCCTTTCAAACTTGCTAACTGAATATAGTTCAGAGGAATTAAACACAGGCTAGTTCTGGGAAAAATAAAACCAAAGAAATTGTCTCAAAAATGAAGAAAACCCCTTGACTGTCTCACCCATTAGAGATGTTGATGAAAAAGTGGGAGTTCACTGAACTCATTTCTTGCCTTGTGAGCATGGCTCAGCCTCACACAGAGGTGAGGCTCCTGTGTCCTCCCTGCTGTCCCAGGGCAGCCCAGAGGCCAGGCTGTTCCTGTGGTAGCTCTGGGGAAGTGGCTCAGGGTTTTCCCTCAGCCTGATGAAAGGGTCTGCTGGCAATGACCATGTTTCTCTGTGCAGCTATTTAGAAGCTTCCAAAGAATCTGTCCCATGAAATACGGAGTTTCCGATGCTTTAGGTTTGCATTGCAGGCTCTGATACCTTTTGTGTCTCCACTTTGCAGGCCTGACTGGCTATCCTCTTGCCAAGAGGTTTTCTCTGGCCAGTCCGTCCATGCTCCTTCCCTCCAAGCCGTTGCCTCCCATCTCCAAGAGCTCTCCTTCTATCAAGGCAAGCAAGATGTGCCATGGAGAGCAGGAGAGTGGGAAACCTGGCATCAGCTTGGATGAGGAGAGTAGAATGAAAAAGGTGATCACTTCAGAGGAAAAAGAATGTAAGGTAAGGAGAGCCAGTTAAGTCCAGTGTGGTAAATTTTCAGTTTATGTGCTGTTGGCAGAGCTCTGAGACTTATTGCCCTGACAGGAACTGACCCTTTCAGTCAAGTTAGAACAGCTCCTGATTTGGCTCTTTAGCTGGGATATCCCAGAAATGATGGAATAGCTGAGATGGGTGTGCATCTGCCCCAGTGCCTCCAGCCCCATTCCTGGCCATGGCATGGGGGCCCTGGAGCAGCTTGGGCAGGCAGAGAGCTTGCAGAGAGCAGCAGGGCAGGGAGCTCTGCTGAACTTGCTAAATGCCAGTGAGCCTGAGCTGATGGATGTGTGGGAGCTGGAGAGCAGCGAGCATGCCGAGAGCTCAGCAGCATCTGGGCTCCGAGGCTGCTGGGGAACTGTAGGAGGGAAGGGCAGCAGCAGAAGAAATGAGGGGCCTTGAGTAAAACAGGTTTTGACATCCTGCAGAATGGCTTTGTGGGGCCATGGCTGGAGAGCAGCAGTGGCTGTGAGCCCCCTTAGGGGCAGGGAGAGAACAGGGATCTAAAGCCACTGCCATGCCATCCCAAAGGCCAGTGGAGGCAGTGGCACCCCAGAACATCATGATGTCAATGGGAATGTAGGCACACTGGCAGAGGAGAGGGCAGGAGGGAAGAGGTGTCAAATGTGGGACATGATCTCTCCCTCACCACGTCCCTTTGCATTCCTCGTGCTGGGCCAATCTGCTCCATCAGTTTGACTTGTTTATTCCTGCCAGGTCCCAGTTGAGGGCAAATGTAAATGTCCTGAGGGAGGACTGGGGGCAAGGCTGGATGCTTCATCTGAGCACTGTGTTCTACTTTTTCCAGGCTTCCTTGCCATATGCCAGTGGTGGGGAAATGAAGAAGGCATCATTTGGACTGCCTTTGATCCCCCCAATTGACAGGACAGGAAGTCTCAATGTTGGCAGTGCTGCGGGATCTGTCCAAAGCTCTCCCCAGGTGGATTTGCAGGCGTCCTGGGAGATGAGGTAAGCCAAGGTGTCTGCTGCTCCAGTGTGCTGCTCACCTCACTCTTCCCTTCTCCTTTGGACATTTTGCACAGTCTCCCATTCAGGCAAGCCTCTGTGTATTCAGCATTTTGCCCATCCAATGTCAAACTCAACAGCAATGCCCCAAGAGCACAGGTGGTGCTGGGGAAGAGCAGGAAGGGCTTCAAAGCACCTCCAGAAGGGTCCCCTGCTGGATTTGGCTCTTGATCCCCCCTGTAATTTTTGTGGGGTCATTTGGGAACTGTTTTGCATGGGCCTGGATCCTGCAGAACTTTGGATGCTGAGATCCTTGACTGTTAAATTCTTCAGGCAGGAGAATATGCATGGGCAAATATTGGCTCCTGGAGATGTGTCTGCAAATTCAGGTGCTGCTTCTGTAATCATCTGGTGTAATTTCTCTGTGCCTGGGCCTCCACTGTGAAATGAGATCCCTGATAAGTTTTGGGATGCAGATGTATAATCTGATTGATGTTTAATGTTTAGATCTAGGCTTAAGATCAAAGAGGGCAAGGTGCTAGAGAAGAGTTCTAGGACTGTACCTGATGGAAAGATATTGGCTTGGATATGTGTGATAAAATGTAGCTGTGACTCTTTTCTGAGGGATAACAATAAAGAGGGAGCCACTGAAGTATCATTCCAATAGAAAATCTTTGGCAGGGCTTTGAAAGTGCAACATGAATATTCTTCCCTAGCAGCTGAGTTGGAAAAAGCCATTTTGTTCTGGAAAGAGCCAGGAGGTGTAAAAGCATTCTCAGGAGACAGCAGTGCTCTGCCCACGCGTAGCACAAGGCTGTCACCAGGGTGAGGCACAAGCAGGCCAAGTCAAACTTTGTGAGAAGTACAAAAGCAGCCCTCCATCCAAACTGGTATTGGAGCCCAGCAGCTCTTGCTGCTTCAGAGAGGCTGCAGGAGCCACTTGGCTCCAAAAGGAGAGGCAGCAGAACTGGAGAGTTCTGGTGCAAGTTGAAGAATGACTGATGTGTTTCAGCCAGAGCTTGGCCAGGTCTGTGTGACTGCAGCAACTGAAAGCTTAAGGACAATTAATCAGCTTTGCATCCTTTTGGGTTTATTCCCTACTTCATAGAAGTGTCCATGCTAAGAAGGTTTGTCTCCTTTCATGGTACACCCATTCCCTCTCTTCTCTTTCTACCTCCTCATACGTTCTTTTGTCCTCCATTTTCTCCAGGCCAAGATCCAGCAGCAGAAGACAAGAGAAGCTCTCTGAACATGCAGGTATGTGCAGGACATGTCTGTCCTAAAATAGCCATGGGTATCTGATCTCAGAGGTTACATTTGGAAAGCTCAGTTGAAACTCATGGTTTTAAAAATTTCTTTGAATTCGTTTCAATTCCTTGACGGGCTCAGTGGATTCTCCCAGAGCCCAGTCCCTGGGTGCATTCTTGTGGAGCAGTGAAAATTCCTCCACGTGAAGTGTTGAGTGGCAGGAGCTGGAGTGGTATCTTGGGGTCCTGGAAATGCTGTGAAGGAAAATAAAACATTCCTCTCCATCCTGCACATGCCTTTTTTCTCCCTGTAGCCTTTATAATGTCAGAATTAGTAGAAAAAAGGAAGTAATTTATCAGGAAATGAGAAATGTTCTGAATCCTTCCAGCTGCTCTTGTAGTAGAAAAGCTTTCCTTGGGGTAGTTTCTGATCAGAACCCTATGAGATGTGAAGGAGATTCATGGACATTGCCTGGTTTTGCACTGGGAGGACTAGGGAAACCTCCTATGATAGAAAGTCCTTTTGACTTTTCCAGTGAAGGAGAAGGAGACTTCCAAATGGATGCAGCCAAGGCAGGGTGTGAGTTTGTCATCCTCTGACAGCACAGGCCCAAAGCCACCTCTGGCAGGTTCACAATGACAAATCTCTTCCCCGGCTGTCTCTGCCTGTGTCAGTGTTGCAGGCTGAGGCTGGGGCAGGAGATGCCTTGTGCCTTGTGCCTGTCCCTGCCTTGCCTGATCCCTGACAAGTGGAATTGTGCCAGACACAATGCAGTTTCCAGTGCATCTGCTTCAGGCAATGCTTTCAAGTTGCAAGCCTCATTGACACTGTTGTTGTGCCTTTGGCATTTCTGGGCGTGTAATGATAGGAGAGATGGGACTTGGAGAAATAATTCTGCTGATGCAGAGAAAGGGATCAGATCTCCTGGTTCCTTGGCTTAGCGTTAGTTCTGCCAAATCCTGGTTATGGCGCCTTTGGAATGACTCCTTCATTGCTGGTATGCAGCTGGAATGCTTAATGCAGCTAGGGAGAAGTACTGCTCATTGAAGAAGTTAAATTTTTTTCTGGAATAATTCTGGACTTGGAATGACTTCTCTCATTAATCCATGGCTTTCTCACTTTTATTACTGACTGGGACATTTTACAGAGGGCAAGCAATCCCATTTTTAGACAGGATTTCTTCTCACAGTGCTTGACTGCCACATGATTTTATCCTTTGAGAAGCCATGTAAAGAATTAGCTCTCCTAGTTCCAAAAGCTGTGTTGGAGAGTATTTCAGAATGACTTGCCATCAGCTCTTTCCATTAAGGACATTTTGAATTGTCAGTATTAGCCAAGATTAAAATTGTTTTGAGATTGGTTGTGTTTATTTCGGTTTGGGTGTCTCTGCTGAAAAGAAAGCAGAGAATAAACCCCTAGAACAAGGATGCACAGCAAGAGAGGAACGTTTGCATACTCAGAGAGCCAACAGCTTTTGGCCAACTGAATTCTGGGGACATCTACTGGGGAGTGCAAAGCTTCTTTTACTTCCACTGTCTACTGGCATTGTTTGTGTCCCTCCTCTTTGTTTGATGTGAAGAGAATGAAACAAAATCCCACACCAACAAGCTGCAACCCAGAACTGAGTGGGAAGTACAGAAAGAAAGGCCTGGAAAAGAAGCTTTGGAGAGGGTCTACATCCCAGAGAGTGCGAAAGACTCAGGCCGGGCCAGGCTGGCCTAGGGAAGGGAATGGAAGGGGATGGAGTTGGGGTGGGGTTTTGCAGCCATGGAAACGAGAGAAGCATGGGCAGCGTGTCACAAAGGGGCAGCCCCAGGCTGGGCTGGTGCAGGTTGTGCTGGACACGGCCCCAGCGGCAGCAGACGCGTCTGGCTCTGCCTCTGTGTGCCGAGCGCCGGCGATTGGAGTCACCCGGCCTTGTTCTGAGGCTGGGTACCCAGCTCCTGTCGCTGCCAACTCCGAGAGCCATCCCAGATTCAAACCCTGACACTTCTGCCTGGCAGAAGCACGGGTTTGAAGATGGATTTCACCAGAAAAGGAAAGACAACTGAAGGAAAAGGTGAAGATTGAAGGGAGCTGTAGGGCTGCTGAGGTGTGGGGCAGGGAGAGGAGCAGCAGGGTGCATGTGCAGCTGAGCCATTGCTGGAGAGCACAGGGCTCTGGGCTCCCTGCTGTCCCAGGGCAGCCCAGAGGCCAGGCTGTGCCTGTGGCAGCTCTGGGGAAGTGGCTCAGGCTTTTCCCCTGGCCTGCCTCAAGTGTCTGCCAGCAGGAGCATGTTTGCATGTGGAGATGTTGAGAAGTTTCCTGGAAGTCTGTCCCCTGAAATACAGAGCTTCAGGTTTGCATTGCAGGCTCTGATCCAATTTGTGTCTCCACTTTGCAGGCCTGTCTGCCTATCCTCTTGCCAAGAAGTTTTCCCTGGCAAGTCCCTCTATGCTCCTTCCCTCCAAGCCTTTGCTTCCCTTCCCCAAGAGCTCTCTTTCTCCCATGGCAAGCAAGATATGGAGTAGAGAGCAGGAGACTGGGAAACCTGGCACTGGCTGTGAGGAAGAGATTAGAAGGAAAGGGCTCACTTCAGAGGGAAATGGATGTCAGGTAAGGAGACCAAGCAAAGTCCAGTGTGGTATATTTTCAGTTTATGTGCTTTTGGCAAAGCTCTGAGACTTTTTGCCCTTACAGGAATTGACCCTTTCAGTCAAGTTAGAACAGCTCCTGATTTGGCTCTTCAGCTGGGCCAGAAATGATGGGATAGCTGAGATGGGTGTGCATCTGCCCCAGTGCCTCCAGCCCCATTCCTGGCCATGGCATGGGGGCCCTGGAGCAGCTTGGGCAGGCAGAGAGCTTGCAGAGAGCAGCAGGGCAGGGAGCTCTGCTGAACTTGCTAAATGCCAGTGAGCCTGAGCTGATGGATGTGTGGGAGCTGGAGAGCAGCGAGCATGCCGAGAGCTCAGCAGCATCTGGGCTCCGAGGCTGCTGGGGAACTGTAGGAGGGAAGGGCAGCAGCAGAAGAAATGATGAGGGCCTTGAGAAAAGCAGGTTTTGGCATCCTACAGAATGGCTTTGTGGGGCCATGGCTGGAGAGCAGCGGTGGCTGTGAGCAGCGAGAGAACAGAGATCTAAAGCCACTGCCATGCCATCCAAAAGGGCAGTGGAGGCAGTGGCAGCCGAAGACATCTTGATGTTAAACATGTGGATGGCAGCTGGAGATGTAGCCATATTTCCAAGGAAATGAGAAAGCTTGGAAATGTGGGACATGGTCTCTCCCTCAACAGTTCCCTTTCCATTCTCTATCCTGTGCCTATCGACACCATCAGTTTGACTTGTTTATTCCTGCCAGGTTCCAGTTGAGGGCATATGTAAAAGTCTTGAGTTATGGATGTGGGCAAGGCAGGATGCTTCATCTGAGCACTGTGTTCTACTCTTTCCAGACCTCCTTGCCATATCCCAGTGGTGGGGAAATGAAGAAGGGGTCACTGAGACTACCTTTGATCCCCCCAATACGCAAGGCAGGCAGTCTCCCTCTTGACAGTGCTGTGGGGTCTCTGCCAAGCTCTCCCCAGGTGGATTTGCAGGAGTCCTGGGAGATGAGGTAAGCCAAGGTGTCTGCTGCTCCAGTGTGCTGCTCACCTTACTCATCCCTTCTCCTGTGGTCATTTTGCACAGTCAGCTGTTCCATGTATGTTGGCAAACCTCTGTTTATTCAGCATTTTGCCCATCCAATGTCAAACCCAACAGCAATGCCCCAAGCCCAGAGGTGGTGGGGGGGAAGAGGAGGCAGGGCTTCAAAGCATCTCAGGCTGGGTCCCCTGCTGGATTTGGCTTTTATAACAGCCTGAGCTTGGCCTGCTCTGGGTGACTGTAGCAACTGTAATCTTAAGGACAATTAATCAGCTTTGCATCCTTTTGGGTTTATGTGTTGCATTCCCTCCTTCATAGAAGTGTCCATGCCAAAAAGGTTTGCTTCCTTTCATGGTAAACCCATTCCCTCTCTTCTCTTTCTACCTCCTCATATGTCCTTTTTACTCCATTTTCTCCAGGCCAAGATCCAGCAGCAGAAGCCAAGAGAAGTCCTCTGAACATTCAGGTAGGTACAGCGCATGTCTGTTCTAAACTGACCATTGGAATCTTGACTTAGAGGTGACATTTGGCAAGCTTGGTTAAAACCCATTCTTTCAACAATTTCCTTAAATTCATTTCAATTCCCTGACGGGCTCAGTGGACTCTCCCAGAGTCCAAGTCACTGGGAGAGTTCTCTGATGTAGCAGGGAAAATTCCTCAAGTGTGAAGTGTTGAGTAGCAGGAGCTGGAGTGGTACCTTGGGGTCCTGGAAATGCAGCGCTGAAAAGAAAACATTCCTCTCCATCCTGCACATGACTTTTATCTCCCTGTCGCATTTCTTGCGTCAGAATGAGACTAGAAAAGGAAGGCATTTAGCAGGAATTGAGGAATGTTCCCACTCCTTTCATGCGCTAGGGCGTACGCGGCCCTATGTCCGGCTAGCTGAAGGGGTGAAGATGGCCGACGCCCCTGCGCATCAGAGGCCAGCCCCCCTTGGCGTCCTGGCCTCGGGCTGGGCTGGATCTCGGAGTCGGACTGCCTGCGCTTTAGTGGACGAATAAGGAGGCGACCACTTGCTCGGGAAACACGTCGGTTTATTGAGGAATCCCACCGCAGAGGGCAACCAACTGATGGTAGAACCCCGGGCAAATGGCCCAGAACAGGGGGAGTAACAGGGTTTTAAAGGGAGGGGGTGGAGAAAGGGGGGAAACCCGGCAAACCAATCCATGAATAGGTAGGGAGGTACATAGCATAACTGACATGAGGATAAAACCAATAAACGTACAACAGAGGAGGGGCCCCGGGACACCAGCCAACCACGGCCCCCAGAGAGAAGAAGTTTCTCGAAGCTTGGGAGGAGTGGGGGGTGATTGACTGGGCCCAGGGAGGAGAGAAAACTTACTTATAAGGTAAAATCTGGGAGGGGGAATTACATAACACAAAGGATTGACAGCGGAGGGGGGAGGGGTTAACCTTGGAAACTAACCAATCGGGAAGGCACTGGCGGGAAAACCAGGGGAGGGAGGAACCATTCCACAGAACTGGGGGGAGAATACATAAAATAGGAAAATAACTGGGGAATCAAACAACACAACACAACATCTCCCCGTTTCTTAACAAATAAAATAAAGGAACATAGAAGTCCATGTAAACTCAAACTTCGGGGACCCGCGGCTGGTCCGGCCAATCCTCGCCTTCTTCGAGCTGGGGCTCGTCCGCCCAGGGATGGCAAACGGGCGACACGGTTGACCCCTCCTCTTCTACAGCTTCTCCGGCCTCCGAGGAGAGGTCCCCCAGCTCGACGTGCTCCTCGACGGGCACGGTGGCGTGACTGACGTTCGGCGAGGTGGCTTTTGATACCAGTCTTTGAACCAGGCCGCGGATCACCATAACGAAAACTGAAAAGACAATCAAACTCAAAACGACTTTAATAATACTTTCGATAATGGACGTGGCCCACCCGCTCAGGCCCCAACCCTTGAAGAGGTCCCCCAGCCAATCAGAAGTCTCTTGTTTAACTTGATGTACAAGGTCTTGAAGTTTTCTGATGGAGTGTCTGGCGTCCTCAGCTCGAGAGGACAGGTTCAGACAGCAGAGGCCCTCAAACTCCTCACAACGATGGTGATGGAGCAGCAATAGAAAATCTATCGCTGCCCTATTTTGGAGCGTCGCCTTCCTTGTTATTTCCTCGTCTGTGAGGAGGTCGTAAAGCGCAGCTGATGTAAGATTTGCTTGTTTAGCTACCCAACACTCTAGGCGGCCCAATTCACCTAGAGCCTTCGCTACCGATACCCAAGGCAATAGAATGGTAAAGGCAACGGATTTTGAGTGAGACCAATGCGTAATTTCATCATCACAGTCTTCGGTGAGGCCCTTCAGGTCTCTTTTGGCTCTGTCCAATTCAGCTGTGATGTTCGTTCTTTTCCAATTAATAATTTGGGTAATGTTGGGAGTAAACAGCGTCAGCCGGCCAAAGGTGCACGGCCCTCCGACCAGGCCAGAGGGGATGCCTGCCCACGCTCGGTCACCACAAATTAAGAACACGCCTCTTGGAAGGGAGTAAGGGGTCCGTCCAGTAGTGGTGGGGCCAAGGATCTTGAGAACGGCCCGGCACCACTGTTTAGCTTGGTACTCCTTCTTAGACTGGCGGACCACCTCACTACCCTTCTCTATGGGGGTAATGCCATAATCAAACTGAAAACAAACGGAGGCGTTGGCTGACCCGAGGAGATGTAACTCAGTGGGCTCGGAGGGTGCAGGATCCAGCCTGACCACTCCGTCTCTCCAGGCCTTGGACGAGTCAAAATTGGGGAGAATGGTAAGACTCTGGGATAGGATTGGGGAAAAGGTATGTCGGAACGTAACAGGGAACTCGCCTGGAGAGGAAGGGATCCCCACAAGGCAAGACGACATCGGGTCCTCTGCTGCGCCGGTGTCTAGGCATATACTGTCCTGTCCTAACGATTGTGCCAAGGCACGCCAGACGTTGACCTTTGGCTGGGGGATGACCCACGGCTCCGAAGGTGACAGCAGGAGTCCGCAGGTCAACATAAACATCATCAGTGGACCAGGGTTGGGAGCCAGCGATGTTGATACCAGGGCCATTGGAGAGTTGCAACTAAAACGAAAGAAACAAGGAAAAGTATCACGAAATCACAGGAATGGTTCCTCACCAAACAGCCAATTTAAATAAAATGTGCGGGGGGTGCTTTCTGGAGCCGGGGGAGATTGGGAAGCAACATAACACAAGAAATCCAGGGGTGGAGGTGAAGAAGGAGGGGAGGGCTCCTCAGTTACTGGGAGGAGTTCAGGAGAGAAAGACAAAGGATTGTTGTGTGCCTTCCTTCGCCGTCGCCAACAAGCTTGCCGGACCTGTGGTATCGCCTCCTGCTTTGTCCTCTGCTTCGGGACGAAAGGCCTGACCCATTTAGATGGTATCCACTTGGGGCCTGAGGGAGTGGACACGCAAGCATATCCCCTCCCCCAGGTCACCAGGTCAAAAGGGCCCTCCGTCCGCCAGGTCTCCGGATCTTTTACAAGAACCGGGGGCCTGGCTTTCGGCTGCAGCTGCTGGTGACTGCCGAAGTGCCGGACCACCGGAGGATTCTGGCTGTCAAAAGAGCAGTTCAAGAAATTAAGTGTGTATAAAGCTCTTGCCAGTCGGACGTGGGGGGTTTCCACCTTCATCGCCGATTGTTGTCGAGATAGGATCTTCTTAAGGCTCTGGTGGGCCCTTTCCACCATGGCTTGGCCTGTCGGGGAATAGGGGATGCCGGTCTTATGCACTATTCCCCATTGCTGCAGGAAGCTCCGCAGCTCCTTGGAAGTATACGCAGGGCCATTGTCTGTTTTTAGGGCCCTAGGGATGCCCAAGACAGCGAATGCCTGAAGCAGGTGCTTCTGGACATCCGCTGCCTTCTCTCCTGTGTGGGCGGAGGCATAGATAGCCCCGGAGAAAGTGTCCACTGAGACATGGACGTAACACAGTCGACCAAAAGACGGGACATGTGTTACGTCCATCTGCCACACCTCGCAGCTTGCCAAACCTCGGGGGTTAACCCCCGAGGTCACAGTGGGCATTTGATCTTTCTGGCACTGGGGACATGTGGCCACTATCGCCTTAGCCTGGTCCTGCGTAAGATTGAATTGCCGAACCAGGCCAGGCGCATTCTGATGAAACAGTTGGTGGCTGATCTTAGCCTGACCGAACACGTCTGGGAGAGGGCCCAGCGTCACGGCAGCCGCGGCCAAAGAATCGGCTCGGCGGTTGCCCTCCGCTATGAACCCAGGCAAATCAGTATGCGACCTAACATGCATAACATAGAAGGGATGCTCGCGGTGGGAGACCAGTTCCACGAGCCTATTAAGCAATTCAAACAATCTCTTGTTGGACACTTCTTGAAGGACTGCTTGTTCAGCCCGAGACACTACACCCGCGACATACGCAGAATCTGTGACCAGATTGAAAGGTTCAGGGAATCTCTGAAATGCCCTGACGACTGCGTCCAACTCAGCAATCTGTGGAGAACCCTCCACAATAGCAACATCAGCCTCCCACTGCTGAGTCTGAGGATCCTTCCAAGTCATAACTGACTTGTGGGATGCTCCAGACGCGTCCGTGAAAACTGTCAGGGCATCTAAAGGTTCCCGACTTTGAACCCTTTTTAAGGATAATTTAAATTCCGAATTAAACAATTTGTGGGCCGGCCGATCTACTGCGATGCGCCCGGTGTAGCTATCCAGTGCAAACTGTAGATATTCATTCGTTTGCAGCAGCTCTTCAAAGGTCCTTAATTTAAGTTGGCCCGAATCCAATTTAATTGGGATGTGTATGCATGAAAAGTCGCACCCTGCCAACTCCCTGATCCTTGATCTTGCCTTAAGGATCAGTTCGGCTACCAACTCTTGTGGCCTTGTCATTCTTTTGGACCGATGGTGACTGAGGAACACCCACTCTATTATCAAGAGGGGGTCACCCAGCCCTTGGTCCCTTTTCTCAACGTCCCATTGATGGATAATGCCATGGAGGTGTGGCAACTTTCCCAGAATTATGAACTTAAAGGGCAGGCCCGGGTGGTACCGGTGGGCCTGCCTGGCCGAAATGGCCTTTTGGATTTTCTCCAAGGCTACCCGTGCCTCTGAGGTGAGAACCCTAGGGGAACTAAGCCCCTCTCCCCCTTTCAACAAATTGAAAAGAGGGGCTAGGTCTTCGGTCGAGATGCCCAGCCAGGGTCTCACCCAATTTAAGGACCCACACAGTTGGTGAACATCCGCTAGGGTCTGGACTTTTGTCCTGATAGCCAATTTTTGCGGAACAATGGTCCGCTTAGTAATTTCAAGGCCCAGGTATTTCCAAGGTGGCATCCGCTGAATCTTATCCTGCTGGAGCTCGAACCCTGCAGCAACCAACGCATTGGTTGTCAGGTCAAGCGCATGGGCAAGCAGACTGTGGTCGGGCGCACACACGAGGATGTCGTCCATGTAATGATGAATAATGACAACATCCCCGAGGGTTGTACGTATTGGAGACAGCAGCGAAGCGACGTACCATTGACAGATCACAGGGCTGTTCTTCATGCCCTGTGGTAATACCCGCCAATGATAGCGCTTGGCTGGGGACTCACGGTTGATGGATGGAACCGTGAATGCAAAACGCGGGGCATCGTCAGGGTGAAGGGGAATTTGGAAAAAGCAATCCTTTATATCTATTACTGCCAATTCCCAATTTTGGGGGAGCATTGCTGGGGAGGGCATCCCTGGTTGGAGAGACCCCATATCTACAATTTTGTCATTAATTTGGCGAAGGTCGGTCAGGAGCCGCCACTTATCCTTATTGGGCTTTTTGATGACGAAAACTGGAGAATTCCAGGGAGACATTGTCTCCACAATGTTGCCCTTCAGTAGCTGCTCCTGAACGAGCTCGTTGAGCGCCTTCAATTTTTGTTTATTAAGTGGCCACTGCAAGACCTGTACTGGTACATCAGTCAGCCAATCCAGCTTCCAGGTCTGGCGCTCCTCAGTGGCCACTGCCCGAAAAACCTGAGGAGCCTTCGGAAGGTCAATTCTGGCTCCCCATTGGGCAAGTAGGTCTCTCCCCCAGAGAGGCTCTGTATAGTCTAATACGAACGGGCGTACAGTAGCCAATTGCCCGTCTGGCCCCGTAATTTGGACAACGCCCCTTGATCGTTTAGCCAATTGAAGCCCTCCAACACCCCGAATCGTGTCGGCAGCGTTTTGCAAGTCCCAATGAGACGGCCACTCCCGAGAGGGAATGACCGTCACATCTGCCCCTGTGTCCAATAGACCCCTCACGATCTTCCGATCCCCGCCCAACGAAAGCTGACAAGTTAGGCGGGGCTTCTCCCTCCCCACTACCTGCGCCCAGGCCACTGTCGGAGGCGATGTTTGCTCCTGTGTCTTCTTCCAATGGTCCCTTCCTGGAACCGGAATGGCCTGGGCGATAACCTGTCCTTTGGGGAGGAAGAGAGGGGGTCGGACACAGTACAACCCTACCGCGAAACGGTCCCGGTCGGTAGTTACTAAACCCGGGACGATGTAAATGTCTCGCGGTGTGTGCTTTGTATCTCCGACGACGGTCCACCTGCAACGTCCTAATTTCCTCCAGTGACCCGGATGTTGGAGGTCGACAGACACCAGCTGTAAATCACTATTAGGAAGGTGTACGTCCCTAGTGAGCTGCAGCCTGTAAGGAGAAGCAGAGGACAAGGTGTTAAGCGCAGGTGTGGGCTGAATACCACAGGTGTAGGTCACATCAGGTGCTAAGTAAGACAAGTCCGGCATGGAGTATGGCGGCTCTCCTGTATCTCCCTCCTCCCCGCTAGATGACACTCGTCCCGCCGCACTTTTATCATAGCGCAGGGAGGGGCTGCGCTCCTGGTCTAGTTTTTTTGAAGTTTGTTCTCCTCCCTTTCCCGCTTCCTGCGGTACTCCAGATAATCCAGACGCATCGGGCACTGCGGCATCCAGTGCCCGATTTTTCCGCATAGATGACAGGGGTGGGTGGCCGCTGATCTCCTGCCGGACCCAGGTGTTGGGGGTCCAGCCACGGGGGCAGCTTCCAGCTCTGAGAAGTCCGGCTCGGGGCATTCCGCAAAGGCCACTGATGACCTTTTTGGTCGTGATGTTAAAACGACCTGGCCAACCACGGCCTCTATCATGGCCTCTACCGTGGGCCGGGGACTTCGAGGGAGGGCCTTGATGGCCCTTCGACACTCCGGATTGGCATTACTGAAGGCCATTCTCCGAAGCATCTTTTCCCTGTCTTCGTCCCCGGTCGCCTGCGCCTCCACATATCGGTAGAGGCGCTCGATAAAGGCCATGTAAGGCTCTTGTGCCCCTTGCCGAACCTCATCATCCTCCCACTGGGAGGTTACCGCCTGCAGCTTGTAGAAAGCCCGCTCGGCTGCTTTTGCGGTCTCCACAAGCTGCGACGGAAACAGAGCCTTAGCTTGAACTGCCCCCTCTGCCCATTGTCCCTCGCCCAGCAGATGTTCCTGGGAAATTACCAGCCCATCCGCATCATGAGATGTTGAAGGACTCCCCCAAAGACTTGGGAGAGCCTCCAAGATCTCCCTCCTCCATTCCGCCACCCAGACCCGGAACTCCATGGGTCTAGTAAGGCTGGTGAAGAGGGCCCTCAGGTCCGCGGGCACCAGATCTCCCCGCGCAAGGGCATTGCGGAGCATCCCCCGGAAGTACTCGGACTCCCGGGAGTAGTCCTTCTGCGCCTTGCACAGTTCCTTGATCTGGGCCTGTGCAAGTGGCACCCAGTGGGCCTGAGAGGTCCCCTCCCCGCTGAGGTGGTAGGTGACCGGAGCGGCTTCCAATGAAGGCGCCTGCTCCGGCTTCCGGTCTCCCACCCCCCCCCCCCCCGGAACACAAAGCGTGGGAACCGGAAGAGGGAGCGTGGGAACCGGAACTGGAGGAGGTTGAGGCGGGGTCTGGCAAAGAGGCGGGGTGAGGGAGTGGGCACGGCACACCCACCTTCTCCGCCTCCTTGATGGAGTTCGGAGGCGGAGCAGAGTACAGAGGCGGAGCGGGGGAGGAGTCAATGAGGGGCGGAACTGGGGGAGGAACCTGGGGAGGAGCCGAAGGAAGAACAGAGGGCGGGACCGGGGGAGGAACCTGGGGTGGAGCCGGAGGAGGAGCAGAGGGCGGAGAAATGGGTGGGACTGAAGGCGGGTATGAAGGGGGGACGACCGAGAAATGGGTGGGGTCAAGGGAAAGGAAAGGGTTTGCATTATGGAGGAAGGGGTTAGGAGGAGAAGAAGGAGCCCCGGCAGAAACGGCCACATGGCCACCGCCATCTTGGGCACCGAGGGAGCCATTTTGGGATTCTTCAGCAAACCGAACAACTTTGGGATTAAGAACTGGGGACTTGGGAACAAGGGCTGAGGAAGAGGAGAGAGAAGGAGCCTGGCCAGGGCTCCTCGAAGGGGGAGGCCGAGCAGATCGAGGGGGAGCAGGGGCAGGATGGACCCCCTGCCTCTGGTCGGCCCTTAAAATCCCCCTCGAGGGCTCCTGCCTACGGGATGTGGGTGAGGTTCGAGGGGCAAGGGCAACAGAACGAGGAGAACGAGGGGATAAACTAGAACTGGCAGGACCTTTCTTAAGTTCCCCAAACGCGCGGAGTGCTGCATGCACTCTGCGCGCCCAATAAGCCACGGTGGCCAACTTTGCCTCCCCGGAATTTATGGCCTCGTCTAATTTGGCTATAACAGCTGCCCAATATCGTGGCTGTTTTACAAGTTCCGGAGAGGTTTCGGGGAACTTAGAAAAGATCCATTTAACCAAACACTTTAACGCCTGCTTGGGGGGCTTCTGCCCATTCCCCAGCAATAAACCTTTAATAACATAATAAAACTCCTTTTGGGATTTCCCCAAGCCTGCACCCATGGCACCTTTCTAGCACAGGAATTACTGCTGCTAGAAAGGGGGGAAATCCTCTGATGGCTCAACCACCCGCCAAACGTATAACACGAACTAAAACAACAATTCGCCAACCACCGCCCCTGCTCCCCCCCACCGCCCCAAAGTCTGGGCCAGCCGAAGGGAGAAGAAAGAGATTGGGGGATGGGTCCGGGCCCCAAGTCTGGGGAAGCCGGCAGCCGCAGGGAAAGGAAAACAAAAAAGGCACGGGGATGAGGAAATACCTCAGGGAAAGAGGGCAGGGAGTAGGTCCCCAAGGCAGGGCATGTACTCCTAGGGAAAGATAAAAAGGCAGGGGGGGAAGCCCGGAGAGTCCCCAAGGCAGGGCCCGGACTTACCAAACCGGTGGCGACGAGAAACAAAACTTGGCGGTGGTCTCCGTCCCTGGAGTCCTCCTCTTGTGGTGCTGAGGGCTGGGACTCCAATCCCCGGGGAGCGCTACCCCTAGAACGGGGTCTGCTACTACCCGAGGTAGCGTAGCGTCCAAAGGAAAACTATAATTCCAACTCCGAGGGGTCCGGTCCGTGGTCAACTGTCCAGCTGTCCACTTCCAGGCCCCACGTTGGGCGCCACGCTGCGCTAGGGCGTACGCGGCCCTATGTCCGGCTAGCTGAAGGGGTGAAGATGGCCGACGCCCCTGCGCATCAGAGGCCAGCCCCCCTTGGCGTCCTGGCCTCGGGCTGGGCTGGATCTCGGAGTCGGACTGCCTGCGCTTTAGTGGACGAATAAGGAGGCGACCACTTGCTCGGGAAACACGTCGGTTTATTGAGGAATCCCACCGCAGAGGGCAACTAACTGATGGTAGAACCCCGGGCAAATGGCCCAGAACAGGGGGAGTAACAGGGTTTTAAAGGGAGGGGGTGGAGAAAGGGGGGAAACCCGGCAAACCAATCCATGAATAGGTAGGGAGGTACATAGCATAACTGACATGAGGATAAAACCAATAAACGTACAACAGAGGAGGGGCCCCGGGACACCAGCCAACCACGGCCCCCAGAGAGAAGAAGTTTCTCGAAGCTTGGGAGGAGTGGGGGGTGATTGACTGGGCCCAGGGAGGAGAGAAAACTTACTTATAAGGTAAAATCTGGGAGGGGGAATTACATAACACAAAGGATTGACAGCGGAGGGGGGAGGGGTTAACCTTGGAAACTAACCAATCGGGAAGGCACTGGCGGGAAAACCAGGGGAGGGAGGAACCATTCCACAGAACTGGGGGGAGAATACATAAAATAGGAAAATAACTGGGGAATCAAACAACACAACACAACACTTTCACCTGCCCTGGAAGGTGAAAAGCTTTCCTTGGGGCTCTTTCTGAGCTGAATCCTCTGAGATGTGAAGGAGACTCACGGATATTGCCTGGTTTTGCATTGGGAGGACTAGGGAAACCTCCTATGATAGAAAGTCCTTCTGACTTTTCCAATGAAGGAGAAGGAGACTTCCAAATGGATGCAGCCAAGGCAGGGTGTGAGTTTGTCATCCTCTGACAGCACAGTCCCAAAGCCACCTCTGGCAGGTTCACAATGACAAATCTCTTCCCTGGCTGTCTTTGCCTGTGTCAGTGTTGCAGGCTGAGGCTGGGGCAGGAGATGCCTTGTGCCTTGTGCCTGTCCCTGCCTTGCCTGATCCCTGACAAGTGGGATTGTGCCAGACAAAATGCAGTTTCTGGTGCATCTGCTTCAGGCAATGCTTTCAAGTTGAAAGCCTCATTGACACTGTTGTTGTTCTTTTGGCATTTCTGGGTGTGTAATGATAGGAGAGATGGGACTTGAAGAAATAATTCTGGTGTTGCAGAAAAACGGACCCAATCCCCTGGTTCCTTGGCTTAGTGTTACTTCTGCTAAATCCTGGGTATGGCTGTCCCAGGGCAGCCCAGAGGCCAGGCTGTGCCTGTGGGAGCACTGGAGAATGGGTCAGGCTTTTCCCCTGGCCTGCCTCAAGTGTCTGCCAGCAGGAGCATGTTTCCCTGTGCAGTTGTATAGAAGTGTCCAGGAAGTCTGTCCCATGAAATATGGAACTTCAGATGCTTTAGATTTACCTAGTGGGCTCTCTTACGTTTTGTATCTCCACTTTGCAGGCCTGACTGACTCCAGTATTTCCAAGAGTCTTCCACAGACATATCCGTCTTCACTCCTTCCATCCAAGCCCTTGCCTCCCATCCCAAAGAGCTGTTTTTCCAACAAGCAAAGCGCTATGTATGATGGAGAGAAAGCGAAAGGGAAAACTAGCACTGGATACAATGATATCAGAAGAAGCATCCCGGAGCAGAGTTCAGAGGGAAAAGGACATAAGGTAAGGAGAACAAGGACTAAGTCCTGTATGGTAGATTTTCAGTTTATGTGCTGTAGGCAGAGCTTGGAGAGCTTTTCCTGTGCTGTGAGCCCAGGGAAGCAGCTGAGCCAAGGAAGAGCTCAGCTGGACACTGCGCTTCAGGCTGTCTTTGCAATGGGTGTGAAGAGCAGACTTCATGTCCTCATCAGCATCTATCAATAGCAGGAGAGGTCTTTGAATGGTTTCTGGGCTGTGTCGTGGTTCCTCCTCCATCTTATGGCTGAGAAAACACCAACAAGCAGTCAGAGCAGCTCAAGTTGTCCAATCTGGAAAAGCAATCCTTCACCAGTTAGTAACCTATGGGTATCTGTGAAGCACCTCTATGTCTTGGTGGTGTTTTCTGTCAGCTGTGTCTGCTTTGGATGGAAAAAGGTGTTTGCTGGAAGATGCTAAGTGAGGTTGTCTCAGCTTGAGAGTTGTACAGCCATGGCCTCTGCACAGTTGTCTCTGACGCTATTTGCAGACTCCATCAGCTCCTGGGCAGCTGTGTGCTCTGGCATGGCTTTGTGCAGAGGGAAGGGATGGGAGGTGGCCATGGGGAGAGCAGCCCAGAGCCCAGGCACACGATGGCCTTTGCAGCAGGGCCAGGAGCTGCAGTTGTTTTGGGTTTGCCGTGGGGTGCAGGAGGCGGCAGATGAACAACAGCTTTGGTAGAGAGAATGTGCAATCCAAGGCTTGGGTACTTGATTTCAGCCTTGCAGAGAAAGGGCCCAAGGTAACCCTGACAGGAACTGACCCTTTCAGTGAAGTTTGAACAGGTCCTGATTTGGCTCTTCAGCTGGGCCAGAAATGATGGGATACTAAGGGAGGGTGTGCATCTACCCCAGTGCCTCCAGCCCCATTTCTGGCCATGGCATGGGGGCCCTGGAGCAGCTTGGGCAGGCAGAGAGCTTGCAGAGAGCAGCAGGGCAGGGAGCTCTGCTGAACTTGCTAAATGCCAGTGAGCCTGAGCTGATGGATGTGTGGGAGCTGGAGAGCAGTGAGCATGCCGAGAGCTCAGCAGCATCTGGGCTCAAAGGCTGCTGGGGAACTGTAGGAGGGAAGGGCAGCAGCAGAAGAAATGAGGGGCCTTGAGGAAAGCAGGTTTTGACATCCTGCAGAATGGCTTTGTGGGGCCATGGCTGGAGATCAGCACTGGCTGTGAGCCACCTTAGGGGCAGGGAGAGAACAGTGATCTAAAGCCACTGCCATGCCATCCAAAAGGCCAGTGGAGGCAGTGGCACTCTGGAACACCTTGATGTCCAGGATGTGGATGCCAGCTGGGAATGTAGGCACACTTGCAGAGGAGGGAGCAGGAGGGGAGAGGTGTCAAATGTGCGACACCGTCTCTCCCTCAACAGTTCCCTTTCCATTCCCCATCCTGTGCCAATTTGCTCCATCAGATTGACTTGTTTATTCCTGCCAGGTTCCAGTTGAGGGCATATGTAAAAGTCTTGAGTTATGGATGTGGGCAAGGGCAAGGCAGGATGCTTCATCTGAGCACTGTGTTCTACTCTCTCCAGATCTCCTTGCCATATCCCAGTGGTGGGGAAATGAAGAAGGGGT
This sequence comes from Melospiza georgiana, assembly GCF_028018845.1. Classification (NCBI taxonomy): domain Eukaryota; kingdom Metazoa; phylum Chordata; class Aves; order Passeriformes; family Passerellidae; genus Melospiza; species Melospiza georgiana. Next base: position 24,956,055 of record NC_080432.1, on the reverse strand, counting down.
CACTGAGACTACCTTTGATCCCCCCAATTCGCAAGGCAGGCAGTCTCCCTCTTGACAATGCTGTGGGGTCTCTGCCAAGCTCTCCCCAGGTGGATTTGCAGGAGTCCTGGCAGATGAGGTAAGCCAAGGTGTCTGCTGCTCCAGTGTGCTGCTCACCCCTCTCTTCCATCTACTGTGGTCATTCTGCACAGTCAGCTGTTCCACATATTCAGGCAAACCTCTGTTTATTCAGCATTTTGCCCATCCAATGTCAAACCCAACAGCAATGCCCCAAGCCCAGAGGTGGTGTTGGGGAATAGGAGGCAGGGCTAGAAAGCATCTAAAGATGGCTCCCCTGCTGGACTTGGCTTTTATTACAGCCTGATCTTGGCCGCCTCTGTGCGATTTTGGGTTTATGTGTTGCATCTCCTCCTTCACAGAAGTGTCCATGCCAAAAAGGTTCACTTCCTTTCATGGTACACCCCTTCCCTCCCTTCTCTTTCTACCTCTTCACATTTTCTTTTGTCATCCATCTTCTCCAGGCCAGGATCCAGCAGCAGAAGTGAAGAGAATTTCTTTGATGATGCAGGTAGGTACAGGGCATGTCTGTCCTCAAATGACCTTTCTAGTCTTGACTCTGAGGTGACATTTGGAAAGCTCGGTTAAAACACAATATTTTGAAAGTTTCCATTCCTTGATGAGCAGAGTCGACTCTCACAGAGCCAAGTCCTTTGGGAGAGTTCTCCAGAGTTGCAGTGAAAATCCCTCCAGTCAGTGTGAAGAGTTGAGTGGCAGGAGCTGTAGTGGTGCCTTGGGGTCCTGGAAATGCTGTGCAGGAAAAGGAAACATTCCTCTCCATCCTGCACATGACTTTTATCTCCTGGCAGCCTATCTCGTGTCAAAATGAGACTCAAAAAGGAAGGCATTTTTCAGGAACTGAGAAATTTTCCTACTCCTTTCACCTGCCCTTGAAGGAGAAAAGCTTTCCTTGGGGCTGTTTCTGAGCTGAATCCTCTGAGATATGAAGGCGATTAATGGACATTGCCTGGTTTTGCACTGGGAGGACTAGGGAAACCTCCTATGATAGAAAGTCCTTTTGACTTTTCCAATGAAGGAGAAGGAGACTTCCAAATGGATGCAGCCAAGGCAGGGTGTGAGTTTGTCATCCTCTGATAGCACAGGCCCAAAGCCACCTCTGGCAGGTTCACAATGACAAATCTCTTCCCTGGCTGTCTCTGCCTGTGTCAGTGTTGCAGGCTGAGGCTGGGGCAGGAGATCCTTGTGCCTTGTGCCTGTCCTTGCCTTGCCTGATCCCTGACAAGTGGAATTGTGCCAGACACAATGCAGTTTCTGGTGCATCTGCTTCAGGCAATGCTTTCAAGTTGAAAGCCTCATTGACAGTGTTGTTGTGCCTTTGGCATTTCTGAGGGGTTCCCTCCTGGGCTGGCTAGTCCTGCTGTGGGCACTGTCTGGCAGGCAGTGGGAGCTCTGCGGCCTCAGGAAGCTGCCGCTGGCTGTGGCACCTGTGGCACTTGGGAGCTGGCGCTGCGGGGGCAATTGTCAGCTTCAGCCTGGAGCTGTGCCCAGCTGGGAGAGGCTGGGAGCAAGCAAGGAGCTCCAGGATGCAGGCAGCAGGGAATCTCTGAGGCAGTGGCAGCGTGTGCCATACGGAGCCCTGGCTGGGAGATGGGGCTGCAGGCCGCGCCATGGCGGGTGCCGTGCCCGGGGCTGCCGCGCCCATGGCCGACCCTCTCCTTACAGTGACCCCGCAGACGGCCACTGGTGCCAAGTGCCGAGAGGAGCCGCTCCGTGGGCGTGGGCAGAAGGACGGAGCATTTTCAGACCCACAGCAGTCCTTGCAGGAGGCACTCTCCATGCTGGACAGCGATGACTGGTAAGAAAGGCCCCGTTCCCTCTGTGTCCCTCTGAGCGTTAAGGTTGGTCAGAAGCTTTTGTGTCTTGCTCCTGCCTCGGAGCCCCGAGAGCCCAGAGGGCCAAAGGGCACTGGTGAAAGGCCTGCAGAGCAGGGAGAGCATAAAGATTGGAGAGCAGCCTTTTCTTGGCCTTGCTCTGCAGCAGTGCTGCAGCTGCAGCAGGTCCGTGCTGTTTCCTGGCTTTGCCTGCTGCTCCACGGAGCTGCAAAGGAAATGCTGAGGGAAGAGAGAGAGCTGTGGGATGACATGATTTGCTGGCTGAAGGCAGAAGCAGGATGGCAGCAGTTTTGAGTGTAGAGATTTGGGTGCCTTGGGCCCCTTGCCCAGTGGGACAGAGTAAGATTCCTCTCTGCTCCCACTGCTGTCAGCAATGGCAGAGACTCGTGCATGTGAGTCCCAGAAGCAGCTCCAGGGAGCTCCTCTTTTTGAGAAATGGGCTGAGCTGTGCTTTCAAGTCCCTCAGCCTGCCATTACTCCTGAAGGGCTCATGGCAGAAGAGAAGGAAAAAGAAATAAAATCATCTAGGTATCTTGCACTTTTGGAATTCAACTTTTCCTTCTCACTGCTTCATATGGGCCTGAGATGTTTTGTCAACACTCACAACGTGTCCCAAAATTCTACACAGACAGAAGGACGTCCAGAGGTGATAACCCTACAAATGTGAGGTGATATTGGTTGACTTTTTGATGTCTGGGTTAGCATCCTCTGACTGGTGGATGCTTCATTCTCACAGGGATAAAAATGCATCTCCTTTGCTTTGCCCTTTCTCTTTGGTGTCGTGTGAGATGCAGAGAGCTTCTGCAAGTCTGGGGGGTCCTGATGACACTCAGGGTGCCTGTGAGATCAGTCACCAGCCCTGTGCTGCAGCCCTGATGCCTCACATACCCTCCTGAGGCTGAGGGCCTGCACAAAGCAAGTGCTGAGAGATGGAGTTGTTTGCAGCTTTTAAATAATATGTTGCTGTTTTAACTGTTTCAACAGTTCTTGCCCAGGGATGGAATCTTAATCTTCTGGGACAATATCCTGATGCTTTTTTGGGGAATGTGTGAGGTGGAGTGGAGTGAGCGACACACAGGCCTAGATTGTAGAGTGGGAACTCAGCTCCAGAGTGGCAGTGCAGACTCTCAGGGCTGAACTGCCTGCTGGGGCTGACAAAGAAGGAAAATACTGTCTCAGGAACAGCCCAATGGGACTGTGTCTCAGGGACAGGTACAGGGAGGTGACAAGAAACAGCAGCATGGCCCAGCCTCAGAGCTTCTAGGACGCAGTGACGAAGGGACATAATAGCAGAGATTTTCAGAAAGGCCACACATGAACACTCTGAGAGCTCTCTCTTTGCCTCTTGCATTTGTGTATGCTTTTGACAGCCACAGCATCCTGTGGCAATGGATTCCATGATTTCATTAAGTGCTCCTTGAAAAGCACCTCCCATGGTTTGACTGAGCTGCCAGCCTGGTCATTTCAGAGGGGGCTGCCTAGTTCTTGGGTCGAGAGAAAAATCAATCTTTTTGGTACTTGTCTTTCAGGGAACTGAAGAAGAAGGGACTCTTCAACATCCCACGGCTGGCTGAGTCCCATCCAGAAGTCCTGCTGTGTCGGCTTCGTGAGATTTGCTTGGCAGCTACCAGCGAGGTGAGAACATTGTTCTGAATTGTCCCCCATATTTCATACACGGCTTGTAGAGGAGATATGTGCTTGTTCATCTCCATGTGTGCTCAGGGACAGCCTTCATTTCTGGTTTTAGACCTTCTAATGTCTGTCAGCTGTCTGTAGGATCTGTGTGTACGTGCAGCTGTATTTACTGCCAGGTTGGGTATCTGGCACTTGTCTTTGAGTGTGGTGCCATTATAATGCAAGGCAGAATGGGAGACACCAATGACATTCTATGCCAGAGTCCCAATCTCTGCCCAAGCTGTAATTGAACCCTGCAAATGAGTCTGTAGCTCTGAGCCTGTGTTTTCTGTTTCCCGAGTGCTTCAACTACAGGTGTTGCTGTTTTGAACAGGAGCACCTGACTGTTTTATCTTTATGACTTGTGCCTTTATGGTTTGAAAGCATGCCTTACTTTATTTTGCTTCTTTGTTTTTCAAAACAAGGGGCCTAAAATCAAAGCAGTTGACATTGTAGAAGCGTTAAGTAGAAGACTTTAGTGAAAGATATTTTTTATGCCTGTAGTAAGCAGGAGTGAAGCCAGAAATTGGTTCCAGAGTAAGTGCCTTTCCGTGTTTGGGCTCTTCTGCTCTTCCTGTGCTTTTATGTTCCTCTGCAGACAGTGGGACATGCCGTGATTTTGTGGGAGTTTTGTCTAAGGAAACTGGTTTTCTTTTCAAGGTGATTCTTACGTTTCCCCTCATGACTTCCCCAGGTGACCAACCTCCGGTCCAAGGTGTCCTGCTCAGCAATCGTCACTCTGGGAGAGCTCTTTGCCATCTTGAAGAAGGACATGGACTCCGAGGCAGATGAGGTTGCTGCGGTCCTTCTCCCCATGGTGTGGAACTCGCCAGAGTTTATTCAGAAGGCAGCCTGTCAGAGCCTGGGGATGATGGTAGAGAATGTGACTCCTGCCCGAGCAATGACTGTTCTCATGGACAGGGGAGTCAAGTAGGTTCTTCATCTTTTAGTGATGTTCTTCACCTTCCAGTGTGTGGGTGGGGGAAGGGACCCGAGAGAGAGAATGGGAATGCTGGGAGGGAAGGATCCTGTATCCTGCATCTTCTGTGGACTCAGTGACTTGATTCTCTGATCAACCTCATTTCTTTCCTCTTGTCACCTATTTCAGCCCCCCTGCAGCCCATTAGGTCACAGAATCAAAGAACTGTAGAATATGGGGAGTTGGATGGGTCCCATCAGGACCATCCAGTCCAGCTCCTGGCCTTGCACAGAACAACCCAAGGGTCACAGCGTGTGCCTGAGATTGTTGTCCAAATGCTTCTTGAACTCTGTCAGGCTTGGTGCTGTGAGCACTGCCCTGGGGAGCCTTTTGCAGGGCCCAAGCACCCTGTGGGTGAAAAGCTTTTTCCTGATATCCAAACTAAAGCTCCTCTGACTCAGCTTGCTGCTGCTTCCTGGAGTTCTCCAAGTCTGTCAGAGTCTGCTAGATGTGGGGAACAGTGGGGAAGTGAAAGTGCCTGCAAAGGCTCAGGATACAGCTATGTGCTTTTGTGAGAAGAGACCAATTGCAATTGCAGCTGTGAGCACTGTTGCATATTTCACAGCTCTAACCACAGAGTCCCTGGGGAACACCACGTATCCTCATGATGCCATTAACCTGGGAAATAAGGAGGGTCCTTGCTGGGGTGTGGAGCACATGGGGGAGAATGTGCTGGGTGTGGCACAGCCTGCCCAGAAGGTGCAGCTGCTGCCAAAAGGAGTCTTGTATGAGTGTCTTGTATGAGTGTCCTGGCCTTAGAGCTCTGCTTTCTATTCAAAATGATGTTTCATGTTAGCCTTGAGATGATGATTCACTTTCCAGGCACCTTCACAGGCCGAGGGCCATGGGACAGCTGAAGCAAATGCTGCCCTAAGTGTTGGTGCTGGGCCTGATAGTTCCCAAGAAATTCTCTCTAGATCAGGACAGCCTGGCTCAAATGCCTGCCACCCTTTCCTCAGCTTTGGAACAGGGTAAAACACTCAGATGTATCCCTTGCCAAGCTTTACAAAAGAAACAGGCTGCATTGCTGGATAATCCACAACATCATGCCCCACAGTGTGTTTGCCCTGCATTTGTTTCTTTCCAGCGGTCTGCAGATTTGGGGATGAATGGGTGGAAAGAGCCTCATCCTGCTGCAGCTCTGTGTAGTGGGTGCCCTCTGAGGGGTCAGCATGAATTGTCCTTAATTTCTAAATAATTCATATGTGATCTACTACTTTAATCTTTCTCTGAGTAAATTTTGGGAAAGAAATGGAGTATCAGCTAGTGCAGGGAGACTGAACTCTTCTGTGCAGGCAGTCCTTCTGTACAATGCTAACTTAGTGTTTCTCTGAGGACAGAACCTTCTGCAGGTATTGGAAGGTGCAGGGAGAGCCCAGGCTCCTTCCCCCAGCAAGGACAGGGAGCACGCTCTGGCCAAGGCCTGTGCTGCTGCTGCTGCTCCTTGTCCCTGTGGCCCAGGGTTTGCTCTCTCCTTCCCAGGAGCCGCTACGTCCAGGTGCGCAAGTGCGCGGCCCAACTCCTCCTGTCCTTGATGGAGAAAATGGGAGTCACCAAGCTCGCAGGCACCCCCAGGGCTGAGAGGCTCCCACAGGTGGCAGGGAGACTGGCTCAGGACTGTCACAAGGACACAAGGTAATGATCTTCATCTCACCTCCAAAACCAGGAAAACCGATTTGTGTTAGGCTTTAAAGGTAAAACCATGAAAGAGTGGAAACTCAAGGAAATAATGAGCGACCTCACTGTGTGGCTAAGGGGCATAGAATCATGGAATATGCTGAGTTGGAAGGGACCCATGCAGGTCATCCAGTCCAGCTCCTGGCCATGTGCAGGACAGCCCAAGAGTCACTCCATGTGCCTGAGAGCATTGTCCAAACGCTTCTTGAACTCTGTCAGGCTTGGTGCTGTGATCGCTGCTCTGGGCTGCCTGGGGAAATGACTGTACCGGGTATCCTGAGGCTGGCCAGCAAGAAGGAGCATTGCCAACTTCCTGTGACTTGAAGGAGTCTTCACTGAGCTCAAAAGAGCTCAGATTAGCCAGTCCAATAGTTTTGATTGGCCTTAGGTGCACAACAGAAAGCCAAAGTGTTGGCTAATGTTCATCACTGGAAGATCCCAAACATCTATTTCACATTAAGACTTCCCTAGAAATATTTCAGAGGTCTTTAGGGAACATATTCAGTCTTTCTAAACCTCTTCTGCAGATTTCTAGAATGCTGTTATGTGTGGCTCAGTGACCTCCAAATTTCTTCTTGAAGAAATCTTTGGTGACCTAGTGGCAAAATCACCCCAAACCACCAAAATCCCCTTACTTGGAGGATTAAATTCCCATTAATAGCTGCCAAGAACACCAGTGCACCTAGCTGACCCTGTGCATACACATAGTAGAGAAAAATCAAAAGCAAATATGAGGTGAGAATGGTAAATTCCTGTGCAAAGGCAGCAGGACACTGCTAACAGGCTCTGACAACAAAGCAGATGTGTTTTGCTGGTTGCCTGGGATCCTTTGATCCCACAGAAGCACACCCCCAGTTTCAGAGAGAAATGGTATTTTTCTCTTGCCCCACATTCTCCTCCTGCCCCTTGTGTTCAGCTACAGCACTGTGCAGTGTCAAGTGAGGTAAATCTCCCTCTTTGCTGAGTAGGTAGTGCCTTCTCATGCAAGCATTGCACTTGATGAGTTTAAGGCATCAGCCTCTTCTGTGAACACTTTCTTCATTTTCTGTTGTTTCCTTCCTTCCTTCCTTAGGCATTATGGACAGGAGATGGTGAAGATGTTGCTGAATAATCAAAAATTTAAAAAGTTTTTGGAGCAATGCCTTTCCCCGTGTGACCTGGAAGATATTCTGACCAGAATTAAGAAGAAGGTAAGTGCTTGACAGGAGAAATATCTCCTTTGTGCACGTATTGCCACTGCTAATACGAGATCAGACATACCCAATGTGTCTTTATCCTATTCCACTTCTGCTGAATGATTTTGCTCCTGGGAATGAGCTGTTAATCCTCAGCCTGTTCATCTGCAGACCACAGAGGAACTGCTATTATCAGGGGAAAAGTGGGGTTTTGAATACTTTGAATATTGGTCACAAAGAGCAAATGGAAAGAAGGGAAAATGGGTTTACACTCACATGTATGCCTCTACCACACTCTCCCTACTCTGCCCCCAGTAAAGCAATTAAGTGAGAACAGTGCTTCTGAACATAACAGAGTCTTTGCAAAAGAGACTGGAATTAGCAGTGCCAAGAAAATTTCCAAATATACCAAAGATGTCCAAGTCAATCCTAGTTACTACAGTTGCTGTCTGTCTTTTGGGAATACTGCCCTGCTGTCAAGCCCTGTGGAGCTGGAAGAAGCTTGGTGAATTCAGCAGCATCCAGTGGAAAATCATGTGTTTGTTTGGGGGGGATTTTATCCTTTTCATCAACATTACAGAAGGGAGTGTGCCTTGGTGCACGAACAGGGAGAGTAAGTGTTGAACCAAATCAACTTCCAACACATTGAGCCAACCTCCAAAGAGTCCAACTTTTTTCTCTAAGACCACTCATTCCCTGTCAGTTTGCATTATTCCCATTTATGCTCAAGACTAATGAATTTGGGATTTTAGACGGCTGCTCAGTGTGGTAGCACCCATAACCTGCCTTGGGCTATTGAAATCAAAGAGCTGGCATCACTGAACCTCTGGTCTGTTTATTTCTGTAAGTTAGGAAATGTTTCCCTAAGCCTTGGTAGCAGTGATCCTGGTTCTAACTTGTGTTTTAAAGAGGGCATTTCCTATTTTATATTCTAAAGATTCATGGGGTTTCTTTATGTCTTTGTAGGAGATGGAAAACCAGCAGGGTGAACGCCCCTCTGTCAAGGAGCCCGGGAAGAAGAGGAATGATGGCTCAAAGGAGCCCCAGTCCCCATTGCCCTCTAGCAAACGGTACTGAGCACTTTTGTCAGATGTGACAAAGCACATGACAAGCTCTACATGCCTCTTCCTCAGGCAAATCTTTCTGCTGGAGATGACCAGTGCCAGAGATTGTTTCCCTTCCTTACAAATGCTCTAGGATAAAAAATGTCAACTTCTGCATTGTGTTGAACACAACTTCTCTGGAGGGCTTTCCACAGAAATTGGGTGACACAAAGACACCCATTGGTTGCAGCTCAGATGATCCAGTGCAGTGGCAAGGGCAGTGCTGTGGAGGCTGGGAGAGGGCCAAGTCTCTGCTGCCTGGCTTGAGACAAGGAAATTCAACCAGGGTTTTTTTTTTCATCCAAGTGGAGTCCTTTGTAGATGGGTGTTTTAATGAGAAGTCCCAGTTTGGAAGCAGGATGCCATTCCCCAAACAAGCAGTTCCCATCCATGTGGTTTGGCCTGGCTGATTCCTGGTTTTCTTACCCTCAAACAGTACCAAGTCTGAGTAGTAAGGAGCAAGGCAATTCCTGAGCCATTTTGGTCAACAGGTGTCTCAATGTGGACTTTTTGTTTTGGTATTCCTGTCCTTCATATGGTTTGCTTGATGGAGAGCGTGTTTGGTTTATTTCCCCCTGTGCTGCAATCAGCATTTAAGACAGGAATTTGGTCCTTGCTGTCTCTTCATGCCAGTGGCAGAGCTACTTGTACCTGTTCTCCTCTTTTACCAGAGGGGATTTATTTAGCTCTGTCATGCTCAGTGGTGGCAGGAAGGTGACCACATGCCTCAGTAGCATGGCTAGCATCTTTCCATGCTCATGGAAGAGACAGGTTGATCCCAGAGGATAATTCCCAGAGGATTTGTTGAGCTGTGCATCTAGTCTCTAGGGAAGCAAATGAAATGTGAGTGTAGTTCTGGCATGTCTGGCTTCTGTTCTTATCTCTGTTCCTGATTTTCTGGATCCTTCAGATATGCCCCTGTTCATCTGTTCACATGCATCTGAACTACTTTTCCAGATTGTCATGCTGGGTGTAGAGACACTTCTTCAGAGTGATGACTTTCCTTATTATAAAACACACACCTGCCATATGAGGAGGCATTTAAACTTGGAAGTAGTGTCTCCCTTTCCCCACAAAGCAATGTGTGCCTTGGAAGGCATCTGAAGATAGATCAGATGCATCTCATCCTTGGTTTTCCTGAGTGAGCAGTGGTGAGAATTTCACTTGCAGGTTGTCTGCCATAATGATTGTCACGAGGTCCACGTTGTTCCTCAGAGCTTCATGATTTTCTAGCTTGAAATCACATCATTAGGAAAGCTCCTCAGGATGTTTTGCTCACAATTAACTGAAGGCATTACCAGCAACAGGTCCTAATTTGGTTTTGTTTTCCAGGGTGAAGTCTGCCCCTGGTGGACGCCTCCTCCACCGTCCAAAAGCCCAGGTCACGTTACCTGCAACTGTGGAAGGAAGGGAGTCACTGCAGAAGCTTTACCATCTGCTGGAAGCCAAGGGGTTTCAGACACGGATGGAAGGAGTGGCACTCCTCCTAGATCTGTGCAAAACCAGCCCCCAGCTGATCTCCAGTAACATTGTCCAAGTATGTAGGGTATCTTCATGGTTCCTTTCCTTTAGCTCCTTTCCCAAGCCTGGGGAAGTAAAGTTAATTCAGTGTGTCTTGGCACTACTGCATCCTGGCTGTTTGGGACAGGCTGGTCCCTCTTACCCAGACAAATGCAATTGAAGTCCGGGCTTCAGGACAAGTTCTTTCAGTCCAGCTGTATTTGTCTGGCAGGTGCCTATTGCTGATGTTCATCAGATGATGGCAGAAATTTTCTGCTGGTGTAATTGTTGCTGTCTCCTACTCCCAGTTGGGTTAAGTGAAGGGAATCCAGCCACTGAAAGCATGGCAATTATTCTCTAGACGAAAAATAGGTTTGCATGGGGAAGAGAAGTATCAGGCTGGGTTGGTTTAAACAAAATGTTTTAAAAAGGACACTTCTGTAAACTCCATTTTGTCTTGCACAGGCACAACTCTGGCTCTCATTTCTATCCTCATTCCTATTCCTCTTGGTAAAGATGGTGCTCACCCTTTTTGGGGGGCCTTTTTTTCTCTTTGGAAAAAGAGGAAAACAGCTAAGGACCGATCCATCCTTTCTTCTCCCAGTAGCTGCTTTTTCCCTTTGTCCGGAAAATGGTGCCTGATACTGTGGCTGTCAAGGGACTGAACCTGCTCTAATGAGAGCTGTAGAGCACATTACATTTCAGAAATCTACCTCTTAGTTAAAGAATTGGTCTGAATAATGGAAGAGTTGACCAGAGCCCTGTCCTTCTCCAGAAGCAGGTTCTGAGACACTGAGACAGACAAAAATAAAAATTGGATCTCCTCCCGCTACAATTTTGGCAAAATCATAACTGCCCTCAGTACCTGAGGCAACTGTATAGAAAAATGGGCATGGTAAATATATGCTTCCATACTTTGAAAGCAAAGGTAGCCTTTTGAATTAATAAATGAAATTGATTTGATGATTTATAGGTGGAGAGAAACACCATAGGAACTATTCTGGCCCCAGCCAAAACTCTCAAAAACAGATGAAAATATTTCAAGCAGCATCAGGTTGCACAACCATTCCAGTGAGTGGCCCACAGGAAAACAGTGAAATTGTGCAAGCAAGGGCTGACCTGACAGAAAGGATCACTTTCATCTTTTATATTGCTGAGTGCTCATTTCTACATCCCCTCTTCAGACAAGGTCATTTTAATCCAGCTTTCATGTTGTTTGTTCTCTTCACAGATTTTTGATCATTTTCTCCTGAGAATCAATGACACCCATAAGAAGGTGAAGCAGCAGGCACTGGAGGTGCTGGCAGAAATTATTGGAGTCCTGGAAGAGGCCCTGAACCCGGTGATGGTCCGTTTGGTGGAGGGAATAACAAAGAACCTGAACTCAAATGATCCCGGGGTTCATGCCGCAGCTGTGACCGCACTGGACCAATCTGTTGTTCATTTAGGTAAGGCTGAGCCTGGCATGGACTCCCCTCACCTGTGTCTCTGTCTGTCCCACACAAGAGAGTGCCGAGTGCCTTGGGAGCTGTTGTTGTCTGTGGAAGGCTCCAGCTGACACCCACCAGAAGCTGGGCAGGTGCAGTCCTTATGCACCATCCCCAACAGGCTGGAATGTGCAGCAGCATTTCCCAACAGTCCCAGGCTGCCTTGGCTCTGTGCCGCTGCTCTGAAGAGCAAGTCCTGGACTCCAGCTTTGCTACAATTCAGAGCCAAAGGGGTTTTGGAGTTTGCTTGGGCCCCGTCTGACTTGCCAAGTGAACAGCTTTGCTTTTGGCATGAAGGGACACTGGCCCATCAGAGTTTCTGCAGATCAGCCACTGGAAGGCTCTGCATTAGAGGCATTAGCTGCCTATTTCCCACCTTCCTCATTTGTCTTCTTTTTCCAAGGGGGAACTGATGATTCACCAAGTTCATTTCTTTAGAACAAATGGGTCTAAGTCCAGCTGTCAACGATGCCTTGTTCCACACGTCTTTTTGGATGGGGCAAGATGGCAATAGCAAATACCTGCCTGGGGAAGGGCTGCTGTAAATTCCTCTGCCAAACAGATTTATGTCAGCTCTGAAAATGCAGCACTGGGCGAATACGCCTGAAAAATGGAGTGTTGAAGAGTCAGGTGTTGAGGGGCAGTTTCCACTTTCTCCACCTCAGCTGCTCTGTGAAGTCACAAACTGCCTGACTCAGTGTCTTTCTGTGTCCCAAGTATGGGCTTCTTCCTTTTTGCTCTGGGATGCAAAACCTTTCCACTGTTTTCATGTGACTGAACTCTTGAGGTCCCTGGTGTGAAATGTTTTAGCATAGCTCCTGGTCCAGCAGACAACTTTGAATTTACACATGTGAAAGGAGAGCTTTTCTTTTGTAATTTTAAACCCTGCCAAGTAGGCTGGAAGGAAAGAAGAAAAGGATTCAAAAATTAGCAGAAATTGACTTTATTGCATCAAATGGGGTTGCCCCTGCCCTTTCCCTCCCCACTGTCCTTTCTCCTGTGCCCTCAGAAGAGTGAGCAGAAGTGTGTGTTTCACTTGTAGATGAAGTGTCACTGATGAAAGAGCTCAGCCACCAATGGAGCAAACTGAGTGGTGATGCTCTTCTGGAAGTCACAGAGTGCATCACAGGTATGGCCTCCCTTTGTAAGCCAAGAGGTCTCTGAGGGAGTATTGTCAGGGAATGCCTGTGAGCAGAGAGCAGAGTAGCTCCTCCACATGAGGAGGTGCTGAGCTTGTCCCTCCTGCCCAATGGCCAAGGCAGGTGTATTTGGCAGGCTTTCCCTGGCTGCTGCAGAGCTGTGCAGCATCTGAGATGGGGGCATCGCTCGGGGCTCAGCTCTCACTGGGGCTCTTCTCAACTTCCATAGTGACCCATGTCTTTAATTGCATTTAAACTCAAATGAAGTCTCATTTTTAAATGGGTACCATAACCCTTTTCCTGCTTAGCAGAATTGGTTTGGGGTTACTTTCAGGAGCTCTTTCAATGTTGATGACTGCTGGTGGATCAACAGCATAGAGAACATGAAATCTCTTCCAGCACAGAATAATAAATAGCTACCGCATAACATTTTGTCTGATCAGAAAATAAGACTGGTCTCCTGAGCATTTCAGGTTTTGATCTCTCAGCCAAATCTGCCATGCAAGGAGCCTGTTGGTAGTAAATTTTTGTCTGTGTTTGATATAGTTCAGTTCAGAAAATGAGCAGAGAGCAGATTCCAGAGACAATGTGAGACAACACTTGTGTTCTGGCTAAATTTCAGTCCCCTGTGTAGCCTTTTTCTCTCTCTATGCCCCTATTTCAGTGCACATTGTAAGAAAAAATGCCATTAGCATTGAGAGGGGAAATGGCATTAAAGTGTGGAGATGCTCAAATGCCAGGGCAATGGGGTCTGGGTAATTCTCTAAGACACCCTGAGGATTGAAAGAGCTCTTGGTTGGAAGCCAGAAAAGCATTCTGCCAAAGACACCAGCTAGGCACTGATGTTTCTCATCCAGCTGTCAAGCAGCACCCATCTCTGGTGGACTGGAGTTTCGAAGTGTGTTCTAATACTGCACTTTGCTGTGTGCCACCGAGCAAAGGGAAGAGCCAGATGAGACTTTTGGCCCTTGACATCAAAGTTACAAAAAGGAATCATCCCTTTTATTAGAAATCTCTCAATTGCCTCTCTAGGGTGCATTTCCAAAGCTTCCGTGTGGGTTTAGACAAGTTGTCAATGGAAATAGAAGGCAATTTGATGTTTCATTCATTGTTCATGCAGAAACAATTGATGAAATAATTTAGTAACGGTACAGCTACAAGGCTGTGGTTGGAGAAATTAGTCTGGAGGGGTTGTTGATTCTGTTTCAAGGATGATCAGCTGCATTGCCCATTTCTGGGTCATGGGGCTCTGTGTGCTATTTCAATGATCTTGGCCAGAGCGGCTCCCAAGAAGCAAAAGCAGAGGTAGATCCTTGTTTGCATTGAGGCTGGTGGGTAAGGAGCTGTGTGTCTGTCCCGGCAGTGCTTGTGGAATGGGTTCATGCCAGGAGCCCTGAAGTGGTGCAGCGCTACGCCCTGCCCGTGCTCTGGTCCTGCCTGGAGAACAAGGCGCTGCTGGTGCAAAGCGCCAACGTCTGCGCTGTGGTCACCAATCTGGCCTGTGCCCTCTGCGAGGTGATGGGCACCCAGCTGATTACGTGTGCTGAGAGCAAGCCTCCACACGTGCAGGAAAACCTCTCCAGCCTTTTGGGCTGGTGAAGGTTTCATGTT